>NC_064925.1:438489670-438856691 GCF_023897955.1 Schistocerca gregaria | reverse complement strand
ACTTACTCCTGCAGTACTCCAGTATTATAGTTAATTCATATATTAGTAGTACTAGGATGGATAGGCCATGTGCATGCTTGTGTGTGCACAAGAGGAGCTGGCTGCAGTTTGTGAACAGCTGAAAATGCTTTTGGTGATGGTCAGCTGTCTTCAGGCTGTTGCCTCAGGAGGGCAGCAGCAGTTGTGGAGAATCTACATCTACATCTACATACATACTCTGCAATCCACCATATGGTGCGTGGCAGAGGGTACCTCATGCCACAACTAGCATCTTCTCTCCCTGTTCCACTCCCAAACAGAACGAGGGAAAAATGACTGCCTATATGCCTCTGTACAAGCCCTAATCTCTCTTATCTTATCTTTGTGGTCTTTCCGTGAAATGTAAGTTGGCGGCAGTAAAACTGTACTGCAGTCAGCCTCAAATACTGGTTCTCTAAATTTCCTCAGTAGACATTCACAAAAAGAAAGCTTCCTTTCCACGAAAGACTCCCACCCGAGTTCCTGAAGCATTTCCGTAACACTCGTGTGACGATCAAACCTACCAGTAACAAATCTAGCAGCCTGCCTCTGAATTGCTTCTATGTCCTCCCTCAATCCGACCTGATACAATCCCAAACGCTCAAGTAGTACTCAAGAATAGGTCGTATTAGTGTTTTATAAGCGGTCTCCTTTACAGATGAATCACATCTTCCCAAAATTCTACCAATGAACCAAAGACAACTATCCGCCTTCCCCACAACTGCCATTTCATGCTTGTCCCACTTCATATCGCTCTGCAATGTTACGCCCAAATATATAATCTATGTAACTGTGTCAAGCGCTACTCTACTAATGGTGTATTCAAACATTACGGGATTCTTTTTCCTATTCATCTGCATTAATTTACATTTATCTAAATTTAGAGTTAGCTGCCATTCTTTATCAGCAAACAGCTGCACACTGCTATCCACCCTATCCAAAAGATCATTTATGTAGATAGAAAACAACAGAGGAACTACCACACTTCCCTGGGGCACTCTAGATGATACCCTCACCTCCGATGAACACTCACCATCGAGGACAACCTACTGGGTTCTATTACTTAAGAAGTCTTCGAGCCACTCACATACTTGGGAACCAATCCCATATGCTCGTACCTTAGTTAGGAGTCTGCAGTGGGGCACCGAGTCAAACGCTTTCCAGAAGTCAAGGAATATGGCATCCGTCTGATAGTCTTCATCCATGGTTCACAAGATATCATGTAAAAAAGGGCGAGTTGTGTTTCGCAGGTGCGATGTTTTCTAAAGCCGTGCTGACGCATGGACAGCAACTTCTCAGTCTCAAGCAAATTCATTATATTCGAACTGAGAATATGTTTGAGAATCCTGCAACAAACCCATGTTAAGGATAGTGCCAGTAGTGTCAGTGTCGCCCTAACCGCCGTCTGCTTCATGTCTTCTGTGCAGCGAGCTACCTTAATTTAAGTATTATCTGTATTTTTCTTACTTGTCACTTCTTCTTCTGCGTGTTTTTGCTTTTAGGAAGCTTTAATAGTAGAGTGCTATTAAGTGTTCCATAGATCTCGTGTTTGTTTTGAATACAGTCAGAGAGTCCCTTTAGTCAGCCATAGTGCTAGTAGTGCTAGTGTTTGTTTTCAATACCGTCCAGAGACAGGTAGTGCTATTTTCCTTGTTTCTACAAGAAGTGGTTAGCAATCACAGTTTAGTCAATAATCAACCGCCTTTAGTGAATTAGCAGTCTAGTTAAAAGCTGATTAACACTCTATAGTAAATTGATTTCTTAGGATGGCTAGGATGTGTGGCTGCTGTGTACGGACGCAGGAGGAGCTGGCCACTCTTCGCGAACAGCTGAGCGTGTTGATGGCCGCAGTCAGCCGTCTTCAGGCTGCTGCCTCGGAGTGTAGCGGCAGTGGGGAGTCTGGTGCGTCGCATGGTGCACCCCAGGTGTTAGATGCTTCACCCACTGTCCCTGCTGTTGAGACATCTTCGCGGGTACCGGGCGTGGTTGGGCCACCCTCTCCCCAAGGGGAGTGGCGGGTTCAGCGGCGTTCGCGGCGCACGAGGCGGAGGGTCAATGTGGAGGCTGGCTGTGTGGCATCGCCCGCTCTGCCTGTGAGTGGACATGTGGCTGCTCCTTCAGCAAGGTCCGAGCAGGCACACAGGGAGAGGGGTTTATTAGTTATTGGGAGCTCCAACGTTAGGCGGGTGATGGAGCCCCTTAGGGAAATAGCGGAAAGGTCGGGGAAGAAGGCCAGTGTTCACTCGGTCTGCTTGCCGGGGGGTCTCATCCGAGATGTGGAGGAGGCCCTACCGGCGGCGATAGAGAGCACTGGGTGCACCCGACTGCAAATTGTTGCTCATGTCGGCACCAATGACTCTTGCCGTCTGGGTTCAGAGGTCATCCTCAGTTCGTACAGGCGGTTGGCGGAGTTGGTGAAGGTCGAAAGCCTCGCTCGCGGGGTGGAATCAGAGCTAACTATTTGTAGTATCGTTCCGAGAACCGATCGTGGTCCTCTGGTTTGGAGCCGAGTGGAAGGCTTAAACCAGAGGCTCAGACGATTCTGCGGAGAGCTGGGGTGCAAATTTCTCGACCTCCGCTATCGGGTGGAGAAATGTAGGGTCCCCCTGAATAGGTCAGGCGTGCACTACACGCCGGAAGCGGCTACAAGGGTAGCGGAGTACGTGTGGAGTGCACATGGGGTTTTTTTAGGTTAGAGAATTCCCTCCCTAGGCCCGACAAGACACCTCCTGAGACGCGGCAAGGCAGGAGTAGGCAAAATGCAACAAGGAATAACAATATTAATGTGCTAATAGTAAACTGCAGGAGCGTCTATAGAAAGGTCCCAGAACTGCTCTCATTAATAAACGGTCACAACGCCCATATAGTACTAGGAACAGAAAGTTGGATGAAACCAGACGTAAACAGTAATGAAATCCTAAACTCTGATTGGAATGTATACCGCAGAGATAGGCTGGACAGTGAAGGGGGAGGCGTGTTTATAGCGATAAGAAGTGCAATAGTATCGAAGGAAATTGACGGAGATTCGAATTGTGAAATGATTTGGGTGAAGGTCACGGTTAAAGCAGGCTCAGACATGGTAATTTGATGTCTCTATAGGCCCCCGGGCTCAGCAGCTGTTGTGGCTCAGCACCTGAAGAATAATTTGGAAAATATTTCGAGTAGATTTCCGCACCATGTTATAGTTCTGGGTGGAGATTTTAATTTGCCGGATATAGACTGGGAGACTCAAACGTTCATAATGGGTGGCAGGGACAAAGAATCCAGTGAAATATTTTTAAGTGCTTTATCTGAAAACTACCTTGAGCAGTTAAACAGAAAACCGACTCGTGGCGATAATATATTAGACCTTCTGGTGACAAACAGACCCGAACTATTTGAATCAGTTAATGCAGAACAGGGAATCAGCGATCATAAAGCGGTTACTACGTCGATGATTTCAGCCGTAAATAGAAATATTAAAAAAGGTAGGAAGATTTTTCTGTTTAGCAAAAGTGACAAAAAGCAGATTACAGAGTACCTGACGGCTCAACACAAAAGTTTTGTCTCAAGTGCAGATAGTGTTGAGGATCAGTGGACAAAGTTCAAAACCATGGTACAATATGCGTTAGATGAGTATGTGCCAAGCAAGATCGTAAGAGATGGAAAAGAGCCACCATGGTACAACAACCGAGTTAGAAAACTGCTGCGGAAGCAAAGGGAACTTCACAGCAAACATAAACATAGCCAAAGCCTTGCAGACAAACAAAAATTACGCGAAGCGAAATGTAGTGTGAGGAGGGCTATGCGAGAGGCTTTCAATGAATTCGAAAGTAAAGTTCTATGTACTGACTTGGCAGAAAATCCTAAGAAATTTTGGTCCTATGTCAAAGCGGTAGGTGGATCAAAACAAAATGTCCAGACACTCTGTGACCAAAATGGTACTGAAACAGAGGATGACAGACTAAAGGCCGAATTACTAAATGTCTTCTTCCAAAGCTGTTTCACAGAGGAAGACTGCACTGTGCTTCCTTCTCTAGATTGTCGCACAGTTGACAAAATGGTAGATATCGAAGTAGACGACAGAGGGATAGAGAAACAATTAAAATCGCTCAAAAGAGGAAAGGCCGCTGGTCCTGATGGGATACCAGTTCGATTTTACACAGAGTACGCGAAGGAACTTGCCCCCCTTCTTGCAGCGGTGTACCGTAGGTCTCTAGAAGAGCGAAGCGTTCCAAAGGATTGGAAAAGGGCACAGGTCATCCCCGTTCTCAAGAAAGGACGTCGAACAGATGTGCAGAACTATAGACCTATATCTCTAACGTCGATCAGTTGTAGAATTTTGGAACACGTATTATGTTCGAGTATAATGTCTTTTCTGGAGACTAGAAATCTACTCTGTAGGAATCAGCATGGGTTTCGAAAAAGACGATCGTGTGAAACCCAGCTCGCGCTATTCGTCCACGAGACTCAGAGGGCCTTAGACACGGGTTCACAGGTAGATGCCGTGTTTCTTGACTTCCGCAAGGCGTTTGACACAGTTCCCCACAGTCGTTTAATGAACAAAGTAAGAGCATACGGACTATCAGATCAATTGTGTGATTGGATTGAGGAGTTCCTAGATAACAGAACGCAGCACGTCATTCTCAATGGAGAGAAGTCTTCCAAAGTAAGAGTGATTTCAGGTGTGCCGCAGGGGAGTGTCATAGGACCGTTGCTATTCACAATATACATAAATGACCTGGTGGATGACATCGGAAGTTCACTGAGGCTTTTTGCAGATGATGCTGTGGTGTATCGAGAGGTTGCAACAATGGAAAATTGTACTGAAATGCAGGAGGATCTGCAGCGAATTGACGCATGGTGCACGGAATGGCAATTGAATCTCAATGTAGCGAAGTGTAATGTGATGCGAATTTATAGAAAGATAGGTCAGTTATCATTTAGCTACAAAATAGCAGGTCAGCAACTGGAAGCAGTTAATTCCATAAATTATCTGGGAGTACGCATTAGGAGTGATTTAAAATGGAATGATCATATAAAGTTGATCGTCGGTAAAGCAGATGCCAGACTGAGATTCATTGGAAGAATCCTAAGGAAATGCAATCCGACAACAAAGGAAGTAGGTTACAGTACGCTTGTTCGCCCAATGCTTGAATACTGCTCAGCAGTGTGGGATCCGCACCAGGTAGGGTTGATAGAAGAGATAGAGAAGATCCAACGGAGAGCAGCGCGCTTCGTTACAGGATCATTTAGTAATTGCGAAAGCGTTACGGAGATGATAGATAAACTCCAGTGGAAGACTCTGCAGGAGAGACGCTCAGTAGCTCGGTACGGGCTTATGTTAAAGTTTCGAGAACATACCTTCACCGAAGAGTCAAGCAGTATATTGCTCCCTCCTACGTATATCTCGCGAAGAGACCATGAGGATAAAATCAGAGAGATTAGAGCCCACACAGAGGCATACCGACAATCCTTCTTTCCATGTACAATACGAGACTGGAATAGAAGGGAGAACCGATAGAGGTACTCAGGGTACCCTCCGCCACACACCGTCAGGTGGCTTGCGGAGTACGGATGTAGATGTAGATGTAGATATTGGTATGTAATTTTGAGGATCCGTCCTTCTACCCTTCTTATATACAGGCGTCACCTGCGCTTTTTTCCAGATGCTCGGGCCTTTACGTTGGGCAAGAGATTCGCGATAAATGCAAGCTAAATAAGGAGCCAATGCAGTAAAACTGAGTTGGAATCCCACCAGGACCTGGTGATTTATTTATTTTCAACCCATTCAGCTGCTTCATGACCCCAGGGATGTCTATCACTATGTCTTCAATACGGGAATCTGTACGAGACTCAAATAGCAGTATGTTTGTACGATTCTCCTGCATGAAAGATTTCTCAAATGCTAAATTTAAAATTTCAGCTTTCGTTTTGCTGTCTTCCATTGCCAGGCCAGACTGATCAGTGAGTGACTGGATGGAAGCCTTTGACTCGCTTACCGATTTTACGTAAGACCAGAATTTCCTTGGGTTTTCAGCAAGATCTTTTGCTAAGGTACGACGGTGGTAGTGGTTGAATGCTTCGCATGTCGCTCTTTTTACAGCAGCATGAATCTCTACTAACTTTTGCCTGTCCTCATTCTCCTGATCTTTCTTGTAACGCGAGTGCAACTGCCTTTGCTTCCTGAGCATTATCGGAATTGCACTGTTAAACCACGGTGGGTCTTTTCTGTCCATAACCCACATTTCAGGCACATACTTGACCAATGCGTGATTTACAATGTGTTTAAAATTTGCCCATAATTCTTCCAAGTCCATCGTGCCGGAAGTAAAAGAAGACGATTCATTTACTAAGTGGGATGCTAACAACTGCTTATCTGCTCTTTCTAGTAAGAAAACTCTCCTAGCCTTCTTGACCACCTTTTTAACTTTTGTAACCATAATCATAATGACAACATCATGATCACTAATCCCTGTCTCAACACTGACACCGTGGATGAGGTCTGGTCTGTTCATGGCTACCAGATCTAAAATATTTCCATTACGCATTGGCTGTCGATTTAGCTGCTCAAGACAGTTTTAGGATAACATGTTCAAAAGTAATTCGCACGACAGCTTGTCTGTACCACCTGTAATGAATCTATAGACATCCCAGTCTATACTAGGTAGGTTGAAGTCACCTCCGACTAATATAGCATGATCCGGGTACTTCTGCGATACAGAGTGTAGACTCCCTATGAATGATTCTAGAACTGTCACGGTGGAACCTGGTGGCCAGTAATAACACCCAACAATTAACTTTATTTCCCCTAGCCCTATTAAACGTGTCCAGATAACTTCACAATCACACTCTACTTCAACCTCAGTAGACACAACATTTTTGTCAACTGCAATGAAGACACCACCTCCTACGGTGTCTAAACTTTCTTTCCGATACACGTTCCAACCCTCACTAAATATTTCAGAACTTCCTATCTCAGGGTTCAGCCAGGTCTCAGTCCCGAGAATAATTTGCGTGCCACACTCTTCCTGGAGGGCAGTAAATTCAGGAACTTCATTCCAAACACTTTGAAAATTTACTACTAATATCTTGATGGCTGAAGTGTCTTTACACTGAGTGCATCCTGATTTCCCTGCCTGCACATTGACTGGTGAGTGTTCATCAGGACACCTCGCAGTACCGCCTAGCCTAAAAAATCCCCATGTGCATGCCACAAGTACTCTGCTACCCGAGTAGCTGCTTCCTTTGTGTAGTGCACCCCTGAACTATCTAGGGGCGTCCTACAATTCCCCACCCAATAGCGCGAGTCTAAAAATCTGCAGTCAAGACCGTCACAGAGTTGACGAAGCCTCTGGTTGAGACCCTTCACTCAGCTCCAAACCAAAGGACCCCGATCCACTCTGGGAACAATGCTGTAAATAGAGAGCTCTGCTTGCACCCCGCGTGCGAGGCCAGCAGTCTTCACCAAATCCACCAGCCACCTGTACAAACTGAGGATCTCAGAACCCAAGCGACAGGCATCATTGGTGCCGACGTGAGCAACTATTTGCAGACGACTGCACCCCATACGCTCAAATGCCGCAGGCAAGGCCGCCTCCACATATTGGATGAGGCCCCCCAGAAGACAAACCGAGTGCACGTTGGAATTCTTTCCAGCCCTGTACACTATTTCCCTAAGGGGCTCCATCACCCGCCTAACGTTGGAGCTCCCCCAATAACCAACAAGCCTTGGCCCCCATGTGCCTGCTCAGGCCCTGCTGAAGGAGTGGCCACCTGCCCACTGACAGGATGAACGGACGAGGCCAGCCGGCCAGCCTCCACATTGGCCCTCCGCCTCGAGCGACGCGAACGCGTTGTAGTCTGCCACTCATCTTGAGGTGAGGGTGGCCCCAACGCGCTGGGTACACTAGAAGGTGTCTTGGTGGCTGAGTCAGCAGATGCAGCAAGCGGCACCTGGGGTGTCTCAAGCAACGCGCCATACCCTCTGCCGTTGCTGTACCTCGAGGCAGTAGCCTGAAGGCAGGCGACTGTGGCCAACAGCATGTTCACGCTACCAGTTCCTCCTGCACCCACACACAGCATGCACACACCCTATCCATCCCACTGCTAATATCTAACGACTCGGTGAATTTATACCCTATAGCTATCAATAAGCAATATTTCTACTCTCAAATGTGAGAATACGCAAGGATTTTATGTAATTAAATATGCAAGTGCACAAACACTCAGAAAGAAATTAAGAATCAAACTACAAAACAAATATGAAAGCTAAATATGTGACTTGCTACTGCACTGCTGCTGCACTGATACTTCACCAGCGGCTGCTCAGGGCTCACTGAGCTGTGTCAAAAGCGCACTGGTTGTCCAAAACAAACAACTGACTAACGACTCCACGAATTTATACTCCACAGCTATCAATAAGCAATATTACTCCTGAAACTTCCTGGCAGATTAAAACTGTGTGCCGGATCAACACTCGAACTCGGGACCTTTGCCTTTCACGGGCAAGTGCTCTACCGACTGAGCTACCCAAGCACGACTCACGCCCCGTCCTCACAGCTTTACTTCTGCTAGTACCTCGTCTCCTGGAATATTACTCCTCCCAAATACAAGAACATGCAAGGATTTTATGTAATTACATGTGCAAGTGCACAAACGCTCGGAAAGAAATTAAGAATCAAACTACAAAACAAACATGAAAGCTAAATATGCGACTCGCTACTGCACTGATACTTCACCAGTGGCTGCTCAAGGTGCTGTGTCAAAAGCACACTGGCTGTCCAAAACAAACAACTGACTAGCGACTCCACGAATTTATACTCTACAGCTATCAATAAGCAATATTACTCTTCTCAAATATGAGAATACGCAAGGATTTTATGAAATTAAATATGCAAGCGCATAAACACTCGGAAAGAAATTGAGTCAAACTACAAAACAAATATGAAAGCTAAATATGCGACTCGCTACTGCACTGATACTTCACCAGCGGCTGCTCAAGGCTCACTGTGGTGCAGTGCATGGGATACTTCAAGTGCTGCTTCTTTTGCCCACATGCTCTTCTTTTGAGGCATATTGCAGTGTACCCAACACATGGAGTCGCCGTCATCACAGGGTGAGTGGTGGGTGGTAACACATCGTGTTGACTGAGGAGGGAAGACAATGTGGAGCCTGGCTGTGGCCTCACCCATTCACCCTGTGATGACAAGAGGTCACTCCTCCAGCAAGATCCATGAAGGCACACCAGGTGACGGGTTTGTTAGTCATCAGGAACCACAACGTTAGGCGCATTTATGGAGTGCCTTTGGGAAATAATGCCCAGGACCAGAAAGAAATCCCATGTGCACTCAGTATGTCTGTTGGGGGCCTTATCCAAGATGTGGAGGAGGCCTTACCTGCAGCTAATGAGAGTGCAGGGTGCAATCTGCAAGTTTTGGCTCACGTCAGCAGAAATCATATCTGTTACTTGGGTTCTGAGGCCATCCTCAGTTCGTATAGGCAGATGGATTAAGTGATGAAGGCTGCTGGTTCCAAACACAGGATACAAGTAGAGCTCACAGTCTGAAGCAACATAGCCAGAACTGATCAGGGTCCTTTGGTTTGGTACCAGACGGAGGGCCTCAACCAACGCCTCCCTTGACCCTGTGATGGTTTCATCTGCAGATTTCTGGACCAACAGTATATGGTGGAAAATAGCAGGACTTCCCTTGATAGATCATGGGTGTACTACACAAAGGAAGCAGCTACTCAAGTAGCAGAATGTTTGTGGGCTGCACATAGAGGATTCCTAGCCGAGATGGTAGTTTTAGGTCCTCTGATGAATGCACACCAGACAATACACAGAGAGCAAAATTAGACCATCTACAAAGTACACTTTAACAGTCAACATTTTAACTGTAAACTGTCAAAATATTTGCAGGAAAGTTCTAGAATTTACAGTCCTCTAGGAAAGTTGTCATGCTCAAATTATTCTTGAAACCAAGAGCTGGCTAAAAGTAGAAGGCTGTGAAATATTTAGTGAAGCATAGAATATATATAAAAAAGACAGATTAGATACCACAGGAGTTCATTGTAGTTGCCAAAAATATTGTCTCTGTCATGGTCAAAAACTGACTGTGAAGTTACCTGGATGCTTGTGACAGGTCTAGGTGCACTCAAGTTAATTATCACATATTTTTACTGGCCACCCAATTCCGCCATGACAGTTTTAGAAATCTTTCAAAGAAAATCAATGTTCAGTAGTGCATAGATATCAGGACACACAATGTTAGTTGGAGGTATTAGCAGAGAGGCAGGGACTGTGATCACAACAATATCATAGCAATGTGGTTACTAAAGTTAATAAACCTATGAAGGCTAGGAGAGTATTTGTGCTAGAAAGAGCAGGGAAGCAGTTGCTAGCATGAACGGGCCTCATTTAACTCCAGTATTATGGACTTGGAGAAATTTTGGACAAAATGTAAACAGATTGTAAGTTCCTCCTGGGACAAACATGTGCCAAATAAGTGCACTGAAGATAGAAAAAAAATACTGTGGATTAACAACAAAAGTAGGAAATTGTCGAAGAAGAAGAAAATGTTACACTAACAGTTCAATAAAGAACTTGCAAATGATGATTGGCAGAAGCTAGTAAAAATGCATGCATCTGTAAAGAAATCTGTGTCTGAAGCATACACCATACTGCCATCGTCATACCTCAGTGAAAGAAGTTGCCGAGAACCTGAGAAAAATCTGGTCCTTGTAAAATCACTAAGCAAATTGAAGGCTTCTATTCATTACTCAGTGACCAGTTTGGTATGGTAATAGAAGACAAGAGGAAAGTCAAAGTTTAAAATCCCAAGTTAAACAAATTATTCCCATACCAGGACTGTATGAACATATTGTCAATTAAACCATTGTACAGACTCCTGTGTGGAGGACACAGTAATAGGCATTCCTGCTGTAGAGAAGCAATTGAAAGAGTGAAAAACAAGTAAGTCAAAAGGTCCAGATCACAGTTTACAGACAGTACACAGAGACATTGGCCCCTTACTTAGGAACTGAAAGGGTTGAAAACTAGTAAGTTGGCAGGTCCCAATAGAATCCCAGTTTACAGATAGTACTCAGTGACACTGGCCCCTTACTTAGCTTGCAATTATTATGAATCTCTCACCCAGTGCAAAGTCACAAGCAACTAGAAGAAAGTGTAGAATGGTAAAATAATGGAACCACAAAATTAGAGACCAATATTCTTAACATTGGTTTGCTGCAGAAAATAATAAATTTCCTTGAGGGTGGGAAAAAAATAAATAAATAAATAAATAAATAAATAAAAGTTGCAGGGGACCCTGTCCAATGAATACAGTGGCTGAGGCAATATAACAGTTTTGGTTTTTGGAAAAAAAAGGAGAGAGGGAGAGAGAGAGAGAGAGAGAGAGAGAGAGAGAGAGAGAGAGAGAGAGAGAGAGAGACATGAACAAGCATTGAGGTGTGAATCAGAGCATTATCATGATGCAATTTCCACAAGTGATTTTGGCACAATTCTGGTCATTTTCATTGGACTGCTTCATGCAAACAGTGCATAGTTTCCAAGCAGTATTCCTTATTGACTGTACAGTCATAAGGTAGGAAGTAATGATGCACAATTCCATTGCAATTGAAGAAAACAGTGAGGGGAACCTTGACATGACTTAACTTGAATTTTTTTTAGTCTTAGCTCTTCAGGAGGTTTCCATTGGGACAACTGGGTCTTGGTTTTGATGTTATATAACCTGTTTTTTTTCAGTTGTTATAACCTTCTTTAGAAGTTACGGATCACTGTCGACTTCATTCAGAAATTTCTGAGCAATGTGTACACAACATCATTTTTAGCTGAAATTCAACAATTTCAGAACAAACTTTGCTGCAACACGTTTCATGCCCAAAACATCTGAAAAAAATGCTGGGCATGAGCCAAAGAATATGTCAACATTGTCAGCAACCTATCTGATACCGGTTGAGGAATTTTCCAGAACCATTTTCTTTACTTCCTCCACAATGTTATCAGTAACTGATGTGCTGGGGTGTCCATGGCACCTGTCATTTTCAACTTCTTCTCGACTCTCTTTGAAATGTTTTACCACTCATAAACTCTTGTCTTACTCATAGCAGTTTTGTGAAAAGCCAAAGTTGACATTTCAAAGGCAGTGCTGCACATTATTCAATTTTTCAAGCAAAATTTAATGCAAATTCTTTGATTCATCTTTTTCAAAAGTAAAAATTTTCCGAGCACTTGAAAACAAGTGTAACCTTTTCAACTGTAGACCGAGAGTGAAGCTCCGGTAATTATGCAGGGTCCTCACAAGATAGGGTAGTGTGGAGAGCAGCATCAAACCAGTCTTCAGACTGAAGGGAACAATAATTATGACAACAGCAACAATAGCAACAGCAGCAATTAGGAATTACCTTTCAGGTCAGAGTTTTTCAGGCCTATCACTAACAATTTGATTTCTCATGACCAAAATCCATTTTCTTCAAACCTCTTTTATATGAATGTGAAAGACTGTAATTTTGACATGCAAATAAATCGCCAGTATATGGAATGTATGTGGTGATGCAGGTTATCTTTTGTCAAATGAGTTTCAACAGATGCCTTACTACCTCCCTGAACTACAAACTAAAAGAAAATATGGATAACTTTAAAAACTGATATGAAGACAATCTGTCTAGACCATTACACACGCAAGACAGGATGTCCCGGAAAGGAAGGCAATGGAGATTGGCCTTGAAGAAACAGACTTTACTGTGACATGTTTCATGCCCAAAGCATCTGAAAAAATTGCTGGACATGATCTAAAGGATATGCCACCATCATAGTAACCTCTCTTATGGCGATTCAGGGATTTTCCAGAACCATTTTCTTTACTTCCTCCACAAGATATCAGTAACTGATGTGCTATGGTGTCCATGGCAGTTGTCATTTTCAACTTTCTCTCGGTCCTCTTTGAAATGTTTATACCACTGATACACTCATGTCATCCTCATAGCAGCATAGAAGTTTGGAAGGTAGGAGATGAGCTACTGGTAGAATTAAAGCTATGAGGAAGGGTCCTGAGTCATGATTGGGTAGCTGAGTCGGAAGACCACTTGTGTGCGAAAGTCAAGGTCCCAAGTTTGAGTCTTGGTCCGGAACACAGTTTTAATCTGCCAGGAAGTTTCGAGATTGGCCTTTCTTATTTATTGAGGGCCACACAGAAACAATATCAAAGGAAACAATAGAGACAAAGCTACCAGTGTTTTCCTCTTTGAAGAGGAAATATGGAAGAGACATAATATGTAAAAAGCTAAAAATAAAGCACAGTACACCTGAAATACATCTTGTATGCTATATCTTCTTTAGAAAATATAATGTGCAGATTAGTTTGTAGAAATCAATGAATGACAAAATAATTATACAAATCAGAAACTGAAGTAGTGCTGTAAAGTAAACAAACAACTTTAGAAAAATAAATGAGAATATATGAATGAATCTGAAAATACGCTATTTTAATCCTGAATTCAGGTTTGGAAATGGTATAATCAAGAAAATTTCCAAACAGTAAGTGCGCCTGCAGAAATAATCTTCAAAGCAAGTTTAGATAACCATTTTAATTTTGATTAATTACACTCAGTAACTTAAAATGATAAAAATGTTCCGTTTTAATAACACAGAAACTTACATCAGTTCCATTAAAGCCAGGAGGTCCTTGTGGACAAATTGTCTCACATGCTGCAGGAGGAGGTGTTGCCTGAAACACCACAAAAGAATCATCTAGGAAGGATACTAAAGACACAACATTATATTCCCAATATTTTATCAGTACACTAAAGGGATAATATCACACAATTACACTATGTGTAAAAGATTTATTTTGCACTTACTTTTCTTGGTAACTCATCACAGGTTTCTCGTTCAGGGCGAGATGGATCACAGTTCAAAACCATCCATTGCAAATCAACCTGAAGGAGAAATGAATGATGAACTCATGCACTTATAAAATAATCATGCAACAAAATTATCATTGTCTGTTTCAGATATATTCTTATGAGTCAGAGAAACAGTACCTCATTATATTTAAAAATATAAGGAATAAATGAAATATGAGTATTTCCAGAACATGTCAATGTTCCAACACAACACACATTTGTATAAGAATGTGTTCATAAATTATTTATGTACTCTTACCACTTCATATTTGTCTCCTGTTTGATGTTCATTACAGTTATTCACATTTCAATCCACAACTCCTAGTTGCAAAATTGAAGTAGGTTGAAATTATTAGAAATCCTACAGCTCTCTTTGATGATCTGATAACTCTGAAATGCTTCTGCAGGTTATGACAACAAGGACTACAGATCAATTTGTTTGACTCATAGTTATCATCTTCCAGAAAATGCCTGGCATACATTGAATACCATAAACTGAGTAAGTGTAAAATAATATGCACTAAAGGAAAAACAAATACAGCTAGAACTTCCAGTCACTTGTATTCTATTTTATAGTTCAAGTAGAAGGTTAAAATCTTTTTCTTAAGTATTTTCACAGGCTTGTCAACAGTTTATTTCAGTCAAATATGTGTTGTGCATCATTCTAGCAAATAGTTTAAAGAGGGGCAACTTTTTGTTAGTTTTAGGATTATGCTGAAACATGCCATTTTTGTACACATATAGCATAGATTTAATATAGTCAGAGAGACTCAAGAAAGAAAAAATCATATATCACTGATGGAAGATAAAAATACACAGACTGGAAGAAACAGAACGTTATATAGGAGAGTGCAATAAAATTAT
Source organism: Schistocerca gregaria (assembly GCF_023897955.1). NCBI lineage: Eukaryota > Metazoa > Arthropoda > Insecta > Orthoptera > Acrididae > Schistocerca > Schistocerca gregaria. Next base: position 438,841,904 of record NC_064925.1, on the reverse strand, counting down.
TTTCTAGGTCACCAGTAGCTATGACCACAATAGCATCCAACTGCCAGTGGCCCATACATTCACATTTTTATTGCCTCTACCTATCAATAAAATGTGGTTCAGTGAAATTATTAAAGCTTGTAGCTGAATGGAACTCACGACACACATTTTGGGAAGTGACGTATGTTGAGTAATAAGAGGCATTGAGTTCAATAATCTCATATTCTATAGTCACTCAGGTTTCACTGAAAGCAAGTTGTGAGTGCATTAGTGCTTTCACGCTGTGTGATATGTTATGACTATTATTCTTATTTTCATTTTTGGAGCTTTAAACAAATGTCATTTATGACAAATACACTAGTAACATTCCAACCTGGAGTTTCCACTGTTTGAAATTCACTAGTAAATTCCACTTGTGATAATATTCTGAGCTCATAGAACAGACAGCTGCAAAAGCTTCTTCCTGAGTATCTATAGCATACACAAGAGTTTCTGTATCTTTGAAAACTGGAACTTAATTCAATTACATCTAAAATTTCAGGTGACATACAATTTTAGGGTCCTCAGCATGGATAAGCTATTGTGGCTGGTTACACAAGTTATAATGTAACTGAAATTAGTATTTTATATAAAAATTTACTCAAGTTTCATTTATTATAAGTTACTAAAAGAGCTATCCTATTTCATACCAAATGAAGGTAGTCCACCTATAAACTCTGTCAGTGATCTCATCCCAGAAGTCCAACACAACCTCCAATCCCTGCTTAAAGTCTCAGGCCTTTCTGACAACCTCTCCCCTGAATCCATTTCCCACCTCACCCCAATGACCCCTGCACATCCACCTTCTACATGCTCCCCAAAATCCACATTGTCACTGATTATTGTGCCCCCACTGAAAGGATTTCAGTCCTCATTGACCAACACCTCCAACCAATAGCCCAAAATCTAGCCTCCCACATCAAATATGCCAACCACTTCCTTTATGGCTCTCCACCATCCCCATACATTTATCTTCAGGACCCCTACTTGTCACTGTTGATGCCACCTCCTTATGCACTAACACTCCACATGACCATGGTCTTACTGCTACTGAACACTACCTCTCTCAACGTCTTTCAGACTCCAAACCCACTACCTCATTCCTCAAACACCTTACTAATTCTATACTAACCCACAACTACTTTTCCTTTGAAGGGCAGGACTACAAACAAATGCACAGCCATGGGCATCCGCATGGCACCCTCCTATGCCAACCTGTTTATGGGGAATTTAGAGCAGACCTTCCTAGCTTCCCAAAACACCAAACCCCTAGTCTAGTTCAGGTTCATTGATAATATCTTCATAATCTGGACTCAGGGCCAGGACACACTATCTTCATTCCTTAACAACCTCAACACCTTCTCTCCCAACCACTTCACCTGGTCTCAACCCAGTGCGTCACCTTCCTAAAGTTGACCTCCTCCTCTCTGCAGGCTCCATCCACACCTCTGTCCACATTAAACCCATCAACAATATCTGCAGTTCGACAGCTGTCATCTTTTTCACACAAAAAATCCCTCCCATACAGCCTAGCTGCCTGGGGACGGAACATCTGCAGTGTCAAGAACTTCCTTTCCCAGTTTGCCAAGGGTCTCAAAACCGCCTTGACAGACAGTCACTAACCCCAAACTTAGTCCGCAACCAGATTTCCCATGCCATATTCCTGTGTCCCCCCCCCCCCCCCCAACCCCCGCAACACTCCTACCATTCCCAAGAAAGAGGCACCACCACCTTTTGTGAACTCCACAGATGGGAATTATCCTTACAAACATTCTCTGCTCCCATAATTCTCACGGCCTCAATCTACTGTAATACACTGTTCTCTCACGCTCCACCTAACAGTTTCCATCCCCTCTGTCCTATCATCTCCTCCCTATTCTTATTTCCCACTCTCTTTGTTTGCTGCCCTCTGCCAATACTCCTGCCCATCTTTCCTTGCTCCTCTCCTTTTTCACACCTTTTTCCCTGCCTCCCTGCCCCACAACCTCCTGATGCTAAGCCTGTTGGCATCCTAGTCCCTGCACACTCCACTAGACAGTGTTCATCTCTCCCCTATTCCTTCCCCTTCCCCAGCCCCTCTACGTAGCTATTTGCATCCTATGTGATAGCTGCATCCCAGCCTGAGTCATGTGTGTATGAGGTGTGCTTGCTTGTGGATAAGAATGGTGTGTGTTTCTCTTTGACTGATGAAGGCTGTGGCTGAAGGCTTTATGTATGTGTCTGTTAACTGTGCATGTCTGCCACTTAACATGTCTTCTTTATGGTAAGTAGCAATCTATCTTTTCATACATTGTTAAATGAATGCACTATTATTTACAAAGTTGCTGTAAATAAATATAGTTTGGCTTTTTGAATTTTATTGTACTAGTGTTTGATGCATCTGCTACACTGTGATTTCGTAGACTTTCCCGGCGTAATAACTGCTGATATTCTTCACGGGTTTGCAGCCGGATCATTTCGTCCTCCAGACACAATATTTCGGCGGACCAGCTGGCCGCCATCCTCAGGTGAGTTAATGCTGGTGCACTGCCTCGCCGGAACTGAGTTCCAGCCACAACGACGGAAACCTTTATACACCACAAACCGTTCACCGCGCGTGCGCGAGAAGATAGCGCCTCCTGGCGGTAAGAAGACACGCAGCGCGCCGGTGGAGAAAGACGGCGGAAACGATAAATCGCATCAGGAAGGATCCAAAGATCGAAAAGAAAGAAGAACGTTTTTGTTTAATGTCCGACAACATCGGATTCCATATTTTGCTTAGAGGAAAACCTCTATCCCTGTTAATAATATTGCTTGCTAATCTGATTTCAATAGATTCTTTAAGAATACATTCCCAATAGCGAGAAGCAGGAGAGATCAATTGTGTCCTGTCGTACATCATTCTGTGTCCCTCGTTAAGGCAATGTTCCGCCACTGCAGATTTCTCGGGCTGGAGCAACCGAGTGTGCCGATGATGTTCCACACACCGGTCCTTAATCGTTCGAATAGTCTGACCAATGTACTTCTTTCCACAGTGACACGGGATTTCATATACACCGGGTTTCCTCAGACCCAAATTATCCTTAACTGACGGTTTGTGGTGTATAAAGGTTTCCGTCGTTGTGGCTGGAACTCAGTTCCGGCGAGGCAGTGCACCAGCATTAACTCACCTGAGGATGGCGGCCAGCTGGTCCGCCGAAATATTGTGTCTGGAGGACGAAATGATCCGGCTGCAAACCCGTGAAGAATATCATCTGCTACACTGATTTTAGCATATATTACATTGTGGCATTTTCAAATAGATGTAAGAAAATTTTCTAACTGTTGTGTAGCATCTGGTGACTTGCACCTTCACAAATTACAATTACCGTGTCGAGCCCATGTGGTTGGCACTATTAACTGTTTATCCTACATTTTATGTACTTTGTTAACACATAAAAGTTGCTATAGCCTTTAAAGTAGTAGTTGTGGTTTTCAGTCTGGAAACTGGTTTGATGTATCTCTCAATACTGCTCTATCCTGCACAAACTTCTTCATCTCTGAATAACTAATGCAACCTAAATAAATAAACAAACCTATACCCTTCTGACTCTGCTTACTGGAGTCATCTCTTGGTTTCCATAAATAATTTTTGCTCCCCACATATCCCTCCAATGCTAAATTGGTGATCCCTGTTCGTCTCAGATTGTGTCCTGTCAACATATCCCTTCTCTCAGTCAAGTTGTACCACAAGTTTCTTGTCTCTCCAGTTCCATTCAGTTCCTCCTCCTCAGTTATGCATTCTGTCATAGAATCCAGCATTTCTCTGTAGAACCACATTTTAAACAACACTGTTCTCATCCTGTCTAAACTGGTTATTGCCCATGTTTCACTTCCACACATGGTTACACTCCAGACAAATATCTTCAAATAGGCTTTCTAGCTATTAAATCTATTTTCGATTTTAACAAATTTCTCTTCTTCAGAAATGTTTTTCCTCTCATTGCCAGTTAATATTTTACAAAATGACTCTGGGCACTATGGGACTTCACTCCTGAGGTCATCATTCCCCTAGAACTTACAACTACTTAAACCTAACTAACCTAAGTACATAAAACAGAAAGAAACTTCCACATGGGAAAAATATATTAAAAACAAAGATTCCAAGACTTACCAAGCGGGAAAGCGCCGGCAGACAGGCACATGAACAAAACACACAAACACACACACAGAATTACGAGCTTTTGCAACTGGCAGTTGCTTCGTCAGGAAAGAGGGAGGGAGAGGGAAAAATGAAAGGATGTGGGTTTTAAGGGAGAGGGTAAGGAGTCATTCCAATCCCGGGAGCGGAAAGACTTCCCTTAGGGGAAAAAAAGGACAGGTGTACACTCGCACACACACATATCCATCCGCACATTATGTGTGTGTGTGTGTGTGTGTGCGAGTGTACACCTGTCCTTTTATTCCCCTAAGGGAAGTCTTTCCGCTCCCGGGATTGGAATGACTCCTTACCCTCTCCCTTAAAACCCACATCCTTTCATTTTTCCCTCTCCCTCCCTCTTTCCTGACGAAGCAACTGCCAGTTGCGAAAGCTCGTAATTCTGTGTGTGTGTTTGTGTGTTTTGTTCATGTGCCTGTCTGCCGGCGCTTTCCCACTTGGTAAGTCTTGGAATCTTTGTTTTTAATATAACCTAAGTACATCACACACATCCGTGACCGAAGCAGGATTCGAACCTGCGACCGTAGGGGTCGTGTGGTTTCAGACTGTAGCACCTAGAGCCGCTCGGCCACTCTGACCTGCTAATATTTTACATCCTCTCTACTTCTTAAAATTTTACATCCTTTCTGCTTTAGCCGTTTTGCTGTCCAAATAATAAAACTCACCTACTGCATTCAGTGTCTCATTTCATAATCTAGTTCCTGCATTTTCTGATTTAATCTGACTACATTCCATTATCACTGGTTTGCTTTTGTTGTTTTTCAGCTTATATCCACCTTTCAAGACATTGTCCATTCCATTCAGCTGCTCTCCCAATTCCATTGCTACCTCTGACAGTATTACAATGCCATCAAGAAACCTCATAGTTCTTATTTCTTCTCCCTGAACTTTTAATCCCCACTTCAAATTTTTCTTTGATTTCCTTTGCAGCTTGCTCAGTGCACAGATTGAATAACTTCAAGGGTAGGCTGTAACCATGTCTTATTCCCTTCTTAACCACTGCTTCCCTTTCACGCCACTCGACTCTTTATAACTGCTGTTTGGTTTCTGTACAAGTTGCAAATAGCATTTTGCATCCTGTATTTTACCCATGCTGTCTTCAGAATTCCAATGAGAGTATTCCTTGGCAAAAGCTTTCTCTAAGTCTACTGATGCTATAAACATAGGTTTGCCTTTTCTTAGCCTTTCTTCTAAGAGAGTCATAGGTTCAGCATTGCCTCGTGTGTTCTTACATTTCTCAGGAATCCAAACTGATCTTCCATGAGGTCAGCTTCAACCAGTTTTACCACTTTTTTGCACAGAATGTGTGTTTGTATTTTGTAATCATAACTTATTAAACTGATAATTCGGTACTATTCACACCTGTCAACAATTGTTTTCTTTTGAATTGGAACTCTTCTCGAAGTATGAAGCTATTTCACCTCTCTCATATATCTTGCACATCAGATGGAATATTTCTGTCTGTCATGGCTGGCTCTCCCAACAGTGTCAATAGGTCTGACAGTATGTTGTTTACTCTAGAGGCCTTGTTTCAACTTCAATCTTACGTTGTTCTGTCAAATTGTTCTTACAGTACGAGGTGCATTCAAGTTCTAAGGCCTCCGATTTTTTTTCTCCGGACTGGAAAGAGATAGAAACATATTGTTTTAAAATGAGGCCACATTCATTGTCAATACGTCCCAGAGATGGCAGCACCGTATGGCAGATGGAACTTTACCGCCAGCGGCGAGAATGAGAACATTTTTAAATACTTAAAATGCCGACGTTTTCCTTACTTGAACAGCGTGCAATCATTAGTTTTCTGAATTTGCGTGGTGTGAAACCAATTGAAATTCATCAACAGTTGAAGGAGACATGTGGTGATCGAGTTATGGATGTGTTGAAAGTGCGTTCATGGGTGCAACAGTTTAATGAAGGCAGAAAATCATGTGACAACAAACCGAAACAACCTCGGGCTCGCACAAGCCGGTCTGATGACATGATCGAGAAAGTGGAGAGAATTGTTTTGGGGGATCGCCGAATGACTGTTGAACAGATCGCCTCCAGAGTTGGCATTTCTATGGTTCTGTGCACACAATCCTGCATGACGACCTGAAAATATGAAAAGTGTCATCCAGGTGGGTGCCACGAATGCTGACAGACGCCCACATGGCTGCCCGTGTGGCATGTTGCCAAGCAATGTTCACGCGCAACGACAGCATGAATGGGACTTTCTTTTCGTCGGTTGTGACAATGGATGAGATGTGGATGCCATTTTTCAATCCAGAAACAAAGCGCCAGTCAGCTCAATGGAAGCACACAGATTCACCGACACCAAAAAAATTTCGGGTAACTGCCAGTGCCGAAAAAATGATGGTGTCCATGTTCTGGGACAGCGAGGGCGTAATCCTTACCCATTGCGTTCCAAAGGGCACTGCAGTAACAGGTGCATCCTACGGAAATGTTTTGAAGAACAAATTCCTTCCTGCACTGCAACAAAAATGTCTGGGAAGGGCTGCATGTGTGCTGTTTCACCAAGACAATGCACCCGCACATCGAGCTAACGTTATGCAACAGTTTCTTCGTGATAACGACTTTGAAGTGATTCCTCATGCTCCCTACTCACCTGACCTGGCTCCTAGTGGCTTTTGGCTTTTTCCAACAATGAAAGAAACTCTCTGTGGTCGCACATTCACCAGCCATGTTGCTATTGCCTCAGCGATTTTCCAGTGGTCAAAACAGACTCCTAAAGAAGCCTTCGCCGCTGCCATGGAATCATGGCGTCAGTGTTGTGAAAAATGTGTACGTTTGCAGGGCAATTACGTCAAGAAGTAACACCAGTTTCATCGATTTCGGGTTAGTAGTTAATTAGAAAAAAAATCGGAGGCCTTATAACTTGAATGCACCTCGTACCATATCGCCCACCTCACCTTCATCTATGACCTCTTACATTACTATAATGTTGCCTCTAAGTTCATCTCCCCTGTATAGACCCACTATATACTTGTTTCACCTTTCACTTTTTCCCTTCTTTTCTTAGTATTGCTTTTCCATCTGGTCTCTTGATATGTGTAAAGCTGTTCCTCTTTTGCCAAAAGGCCTCTTTAATTTTCCTGTAGTTGGTATCTATCTTACCCCTACTGAAGGAAGCCGCTTCCTTTCATTTGTCTTCTACCCATTCCTGCTTAGCAATTTTGCATTCCCGTCAAACTCATTTACTTGATGTTTGTATTCCCTTTCAATTGCTTCATTTGCTGCATTTTTATACTTTATCCTTTGCCCACCCTTGGTAGCTGAGCGGTCAGCGCGACAGAATGTCAATCCTACGGGCCCGGGTTCAATTCCCGGCTGGATATGTTTTCTCCACTCGGGGACTGGGTGTTGTGTTGTCCTAATCATCATTATTTCATCCTCATTGACTTGCAAATCACCAAAGCAGCATCAAATCGAAAGACTTTCACCCGGCGTACGGTCTACCCGACGGGAGGCCCTAATCACACGACATTTACATTTTTACTTTATCCTTTCATCGGTTATATTCAGTATCTCCCGTGACATACAAGGATTCCTACTAGGACATAAATTTTTGCCTGTTTGAACCGAGCTACCTACACTATTTCATCTCTCAAAGCTACCCATTCATCTCCAGTTTCACTTCCCCTTTCATTTGTTTACCCAAGTCCATATTCGTCTACTATTTTTCCTTTTCTTCCTTTTCCTACTATCAAATTCCAGTCTCTCATCACAAATATTTGGCTCCTTTAACTATATGAATAATTTCTTTTACCTTATGAAACATTTCTGCAATCTCCTCATTATCTACAGAGCTATTTTGGCTACGATAATGTGTTCACTATGCTGTTCATAGTAGCTTACCTGGATTCCTACTTGCTTATTCAATACTAAATCTACTTCTGCATTACCCTGATTTGATTTTGTGGTTATAATCGTGTATTTATCTAACCAGATGTTCTGTTCCTCCTGCCACCCAATTTCATTAATTGCCACTGTATCTAACTTTAACCTATCCATTTCCCTTTTTACATTTTGTTACCTCTGTGACCAATTAAGGGATCTAACATTCCACACTCCAACCTGAAGAACTTTTATTTCTCCTGATGATGACATCCTCTTGAGTAGGCCCAACTCAGAGATCCTAATAGGGGTCTTTAATCTCCAGAATATGTAACCTATCACTTAACAATACAGTAGAGTTACATCTTCTACGGCTGTAGCTTTCCCTCACTTTCAGCAGTTCACACAGGGCCCCTCCACTGCAGTTGCAACTATGGTACAGTGGCTATCTATATCACTGAGGCATGCAGTCCACCTCACTAACGGCAAGTCAGATCAAAGACGATATGGATAAAATATTGTAATGAAAAGTAACTATGATTGTAAAGACACAGAAGCAAGCATTTTCATTTGTCGAATCATGACAATTTGAATAAAATAAAAAAAAAGTGTGAAGTACTTTAAGTCTTGCTTTATACATATATTGCAACGTGTCACAGTTTTACATCAGAAAATGGAGTCATTTACACATTGCCCGGTTACAACATAAAGTAACAATAAGTAAGGGAATCAGAAATAATGGGAAAGAGTACAGAAACAGAAAAGGTTAGTAAATTTAAATATTAATTTATACAAATTGAAACAAAAATTTAAAATTATTTGTTGTGGCCAACACTTAGCAGGGCACTATGTACAGTTCAATAATTTAAGTGTAAAATGTTGGTCATGTATATCTGTTTCATGCAAGCAGGTTTAAGAGCTATTACCTCTCTGCTAACATCAGTCTTCATTTTCAGGTATTTCTGCCACTGTGGGAGCAGACATGGACTGCTCACGAGCCAAGAAGTGTCTTGCTTGAAGCTGTTTTCTGCTTAGTTTGTCTTTCAAAGATAATTATTGCAAAGTGACAAGGTAGTCAAGCACATTAAGAAATAGTGAAGCACTATTGCAATGCAGAACAGTATCTAAATATAACTGTTGCAAGGTAATGAGTGCTACTGAAAGCCTGCATTGCAAAATGTTTTACTCTGATTTACAAAGGATTTTGTTAGAAAAGTCACTTTGCACTTTGGATAGTTGTTAATTTTATTAGAACCATTTCCTGACTCCACATTAGATATACTTACCAGCTGAGAAGTCTGCAAAAAGAAACAGAGAGAGAAAACAAAAAGTAGCGTTAGTAAACTGTACACTGCAACATGAGTAATTGGTGAACCTGAGGTGCTACACCACAGTAGTACATTTACACACAGTTAAAACTTTTGTACTATTTATTTAGTATTTGAAACCAATAAACCTTGTTTAGTTTGAGGTTATTCTCTAAACTATTGACACAAAACGATCTCTGGTTTCTATTCTAAAGTTTGTTACAACACAAAAAGCGTTTAAAATGTTGTTATGCTTTCTAACCTCTAAGTAGTTAACAGTAGATAATCACAAGGCTGTTTTAAACACTAGTCTATATTAAAAGTAACGTAAACACAGTAGCATTTCTTTAAATTTATATTTCTCAAGATTAACTCACTGGTACTGTATCTCGCCTTCCAGAAACCATCTTCGCAAGTGAAATTTGTCCATTGACATCAATTGGGCCACGTGGTTGTAGCCTCTCGACCGTAGTTTCCTCACAATCAACATAAAGGACCACTTCATTTCGATATACTCCAAAATGAATTTTGTGCCAGTTTTTGTCAAAAACCTAGAAAACATTAATTTCTGTAAGTTGCAATGAATAAATACTGAAGTCATAGCAATCATTAAGTATAGGTGACCATACTAAGTTAATATCAAATAATATCCTGACAAAGGCAATAGTATATGACTATTCTATGACATTCTAACTACATGAAACTTTATAACAGTGAAATCCCAAGTGTTAAAGAATCAAAGACAAAAAATAAAAAAGAAACTGGTAAGAAATGTAAGATTCAATTAAACCAAGACTTCTAGTTTCAAGTTAAAAAGAGCACTTGCACACAATGACCACTATCATTTCTGTAGAATCTAGTAGCACAGACACAATGAATGAAATCCTAGGGAGTAATCAATGTTTCCGTAACAAGATAGCTACAAGCTATTCAACTGCATAAAATGTAAGTGCAAATTTCATAACTAATGCACAAACACAAAAATCAGAGTGAAAAGCTAGAAGTACAATGATATTTTTTCAGTTGCAATGTGGTAACAAGGATTAAATAAACATAGAATATGTAAACATGAATGTGCAAAAAACTAACAGATGTGCAAAGAAACAAATAAATGCAAAACAATGATCAGACACTAACTAAAGAACAACAGGGACAAGATACATTTAGTAAACACATCTACCATAATAAGTACAGTAGGTTAAATGACAAAGAGGTGTTCTATCTAAACAATAGTTTCATGGCTTTGAAACAAAGCACGTTATTTCAAACAGGCCACTTTTAACACAACATCTGATACCAGTGAATATCATACACACATATAGTTGTATAAAAACGAAAATTACCAGAGCAAACTAAATTATGAGATGGGGTTACTGGCAAGTATTTAGGCCTACATTTGAGAGTCTAAATTTTTGTACTTATGATACACACACGTAAGAGTACAGAATATTATCATAGCCTTCAGAATTATTAGTTCCTTTTGTAGGGAGGGAGGAAGAGGAATTGTTCAGAGAAAGTTAAACAGAGTCACCAGCATGAGAGAGAGAGAGAGAGAGAGAGAGAGAGAGAGAGAGAGAGAGAGAGAGAGAGAGAGAGAGAGAGAGAGAGAGAGAGAGAGGGGGGGGGGGGGGAGGAAGGAAGGTTCAAGAGACAGGGGGTTGAGGGAAAGAAGTATGAAGAGAGAAAGGAATGTAACACCTAACTGATTACATGGAGTACATAAATAATGCAATAATATCTCATCTTTGCCAAAAAAATCTTTTGGTTTACCGATAGCCAAGTAGTCTGTGGCATTTCTCATTTCTGCAAGCACATACTCTCTGCCCATTGCATTGCAAAGTGTTAGTATCTTCTCAATATGGTTCTTAATGGAAATTCCTGTATGACATACATATGTGAAAGCTAAGCCTCATAGGTGTTCCTTCTGTTGTTTTTGTGGCTCCTGTTTTGACCCTTTGTTGATCTGCTACTAATGTATCACAGGCAGGTGCAGAAACCTGTCCCTGTGCATGTCATCATTTTTAGTGCAATTCATTACTGAACTTCGCTGACATAAGGAGTGAGAGAATTTAATAGAAAACTGGGTGCTAAGGTAGAGGGCACAAATCTTGAAAGCCTACAGTTCAAATCTTTCTTCTAACTCCCAGAATTCATGGTTTCCTTAAATCACATGAAGAAAATGCCTGGATAGAGCTCACATAATACTATGTACAGAAAGCTGCTTAAAACCCAAAATTGATAGCAGTGAGATTTTTATCCCTTATTGATAGCAAGCCTGACAGCCAACTGAATGCAATTGTTGTCTACAGCCTTACAGATGAAATAGTTTTGAGGCTGACTTACACAGTATGTCCCTCATTCATCTGGTCTTTAGAAACCTCTGTCATTTCCACAGTAAGGCTCTGCAGATGGAAGATGCTAGTTGATGTCCAGAACCGAATTCTTCCTGTGGTGAGAAGCTTGTTACAGCATGGGCCTATTGTGTCTGCTGTTTCCCACATCTGTGGATAAATCTACAACTAGATGTGAGGTCTTAGTTCTACATAGTTGTGTTACAGGTAAATCATATCATCCATGTTTCTTTCATAACTCATCAGTCCTTTACACTCTGGACAATAAGTAAAAGAGTACAAGTTCAGAATAGGGTTAAGGGTAAGGAGGGAAATAAGCTGTGTCCTCTTCAGAGAAACTGTTTACATCCACATCCATACACACTGAACCAATGTGATGTGTATGGCACAGGGTACTTCACATTGTTCCAGTTATCAGGGCTTTCTCCTGTTTCATTTATGTATTTAGGGTAGAAAGCAAAACCACTGAAATGCCTCAGCATGCATTACAATTAGTCCAACTTTGTCTTCACCAATCCTGTGGGAGAAGTATGTACGGAGCTGTACAAAAGGAAGTCAAATGAAAACCTTAATATTCAATTTTTTTTTTTAACTGAACAAAAGTTGGACACAAGTGTATCACTTTTGACATGATCTTTATGTCATCCAGTACACTTCCTCCAGTGTGTAGGAAGTGCATGGATACCTCAGGGAAAAAATATATTCTTTCAGTTCTGTGCACAGCTACTCATGCGTAACCTGCTGCACCTCATCACTGGAATGAAATTTCTTTCCTCCCATCACCTCTTTGCATTGCCCAAACTTGTGGTAATGACTCAGAGTGAGATCTGGTGAGTATGGCAGATGTGGCACCGTATCAAAGTGCAGGTAATTGATAGTTGCAGGTGTTGCACTGGCACTATGAGATTGAGCATTGTCATGTTGCAAAATGACACCCGCAGTCCAAAGTCCATGTCGCTTTGATCTTATTGCAGGCTGGAGCTGGTGTTTTAACAGTGAAATATGGTGCACTGGTGATGGAGTTTCCCCTAGTCGTGTAGTGGTCCAATCCAACACCATGTATATCCAAAAATAGCATCAGCAAAACCTTTCCTACAGATGGTTGCATGCAGAACTTCTTGGGTTTTGGCGTTGAGGAATGGGGCTCTTCCCTGCTTGCTCTCTTTGTTTCACAATGGTGGTAGTGTATCCAGGTTTCATGTCCTGTAACAATTCTCACAAAGAATCGATCACCTTCTGTTTCAAAGTGTCACAAACGTTCTTCAGAGATATCAACGGATCACTCTTTCAGTTTTGCAGTAAGCTCCTGTGGCGCCTATCTTACAGGCAATTTGCAAAACTTAAGCACTTTGTGAATGATTGATGTGCTGAGTCATGACTAATGTTCAGATTGTCAGCCATTTCATCTACTGTCACATGGCGATTTTCCAACACAATGGCTTCAACCTCAGCAGACTATGGTGTTACAACACCGTGTGCCTGAAATGGGCAATGGGTGTGTGTCACAGAAATCACAACATTTCCAAACCTTCTAGACCACTCATACACTTGCTGCAGTAATACATTTGCATGCCATACGTGACCTTCATTTGCTGATCAATTTCAGTAGGTTTTGTATATTCACTGCTCAGAAAACATATGGTAGCTGCTGTTCTTCCTTGGTGCATGTCGCAAGTGGGATAGCTATTTTGAACCAGTATTGTGGCTGTGTTTCACTTTTCTGTCGTATGCTGCTGCCTGTAGGGCACTCCTTACATCATTGCTAATAGTACGGCCAACTTGCCGTACAATGACACAAAATGTAGATTTTTAATTACACTTTCAAGGTTTCATTTGATTCCGCCTCATAATAATTTCCCAGGTTCATCATCTTAAGCTGAGAATGTTTAAACAATTACTGAAAGGATAGGATAATGGGAAATGGAGGTGGTGTGTTTATCACAGTAGACAAGAAATTCAAATCCACATGGACAGAAACTGAAGATGCATGCAAGTTGCCTGGGCAAGAGTCAGTATCAGACATGACCAAGTCTCAAAGGGAACTAAAAACTTGACAGAAAACCTTTTTGCTAGTATGTAAGCTCTCCAGCCACCCTTTAATCTTAAATGTACCTATATTATATGGAATTTAATCATTGGAGGCGACTTCAATCAAGCAACAATCATTTGGGATGGTTGCAGTTTTGTTAGTGGTGGGTATGACAGGACATCCTGTCAAACATTACTAAATGCCATCTCTGAGAAGTGCCTAGAACATATAGTTCAGAAACTCACTCATGATGGAAATATATTGAATCTAATGGTAAGAAATAGACCTTACTGCTTTGAAGACTTCTACTTCGAAATTGGCATAAGTGATCACGAGACAGTTGTGGCAACAATGAAGACAAAAAGACAACTAAAACAAGTAGAAAGATTTATATGGTGAGAAAACTGGATATGAGCTTGTAAAAGAACTATGGTTTGAGTTTAAAAGAAGTTGACAAAGCACCTAGCAGAACAATTCATGATTGGAGGGGTCACTGTAAGGAGAGTTCTATGGATAGGCATAATAGTTTTAAAACAAAGCTTAGGACTAGAGAAGAGATGGTGAATGAAGCATGTATGGTTGTCAGGAGAGTAATGCATGGAGCCTTCAACAACTACTGCAGTAGAATATTATCAACATATCATTCTGGTTTTATGTAAAGGCTGTTAGTGGTACAAAACTTAGTGTCCAGGCACTGATGGATGACTCGGGGAGTAATGAGAGCAGTATGAAAATGAGTTCATTTGGAGGTGGAACACAAGCTTGGATTATCTGACGCATGGGGAAGGAAGTTGGCCATGTCTCTTCAAAGGAACCATCCGGGTATATGCCTACAGGAATTTAGGGAATACTCTTGAAAGTAAGAACGCAACGCATTAGATTGGATGGAGAATCATCAACAGATGCAGAAGGAATAGCAACCGCTCCATGATGAAAAAAATCGGTGTTTGGTGTGGTGTAAAAGGAATGCACATGATTGGATCGACAATTTTTCACACTACCTCAACACAGTTCCATATAAGGAAATTTTTGATACATTTTTGTGCTCATCTCATTGAATATGAAAGACCAAACTGCTTCTTCCAGCAAAGTGAGGCGACAGGCCACACGTCTAAGGTATCCGTGGAATTGGTGCATGATGTCTTCACTGAGGAACGAACTGCCAGCAAACATTTATGGCCACCATGTTAGCTGGATCTAACATGAGATTTTTACCTGGGGGAGACACTTGAATAGCGAGTCTATGAAACGAATTCGCACGCAGTACAGCAAATGAAAGATAACAGCCGTGAAGCTGCCACCATGAATATCTGAACTTTCCACTGGGTGTATCTGAATATGCTTAGACGAGCGCAGCTGTGTTCTGGTGCTGCAGGGGATCACTTTCAACACCTTATATAAATGTATTTTTTACTGTAAATAAATGGTAAGGCCATTTCAGATCTTCGTTTGTGTAATTTCACTGGATTTCCTTTATACTTACACTGGCTACTTTTATCTGTGATACCCAGTATAACTATGTACATCTGAGACCTCTCCCTTAGTAAAAGGAAGGAAGATTGGGTTTAACGTTTCGTCGACATGTTATTAGAGATGGAGCACAAGCTCGGATTGTGTCTAGGATGGGGAAGGAAATCGGCCGTGACCTTTCAAAAGAACTATCTCGGCATTTGCCTTGAGTGTCGACCTCCCAAATGCGAGTCCACTGCGCCAGCTACCCTTTTGCCGTAATTTATCAGTAGATGTGAGAAGCAGCATACACTATTAAGTCCTAGTTGCATTGAGCTTCTCACCCACGGAAGAACTCAGCTCTGGGGATCAATTACCAACTTCCAGTTACAGAACCTTAATGTGGAAGTGGTCTAGGTTAAAGAGCGGATTACAGAATACTTCACATGCAGGGAAATGGCGAACAACTGCACTCACGTGACTGTCGCGTTGCTATCGGCATGGCATAAAAAAAATGCCGAGTCGGCGACGAATAAACACCTGTGTAAGTAAAAGCCGGCCACGTACGAGCAGCACTCGGTTTCTGGAGGTTCCCTGCAAGCTTATTTAAGCATGTCGACAGTTCATCGATCCTGAGAATCGAACATCTCGACTGATACTGGAAAAATATTCGTCCCAGGGAAGCCAAGACTTTCGAAAATGTTTCAATTTCAATTTTAAAGTTGGATAACAAAAGACAAAAGAAACACGTGATGCAATTAAAAATTAGCGGTCTTCTGATTTCTCCCTTACTTGTACTATGAAACTTTGATTTTTGCCAAATTTCATGACTCTATGTTAAGAGGGAGCACACTACAGGTTTTAATGAGGGAGTCTGAGTATCAAAATTTGTGACACACATGGCCGTATCTTTTGACTGCACTGACTTAGAAGCTTAACTTCTTTTACACCACCAAAGGACCATAGACCTTGCTATTGACATAAATTTCAACTTGATACGTCTACACGTTCCTGAGATAAACGCCTCTTAACAGACGGACGGACAAATAAAAATAACAATAACAAACAAACAAATTTTCTCACGTGATAGAATTAAGAAATAACAAATTCGGATTTTTTTCCTTTGCTTCTGCTATGACACCTTGTTTCTTACCAAATTTTATGATTCCAGGCTTCTACAAGTGAGTTTGCTAGTATCAAGATAAGTGACATAAATAGTGATATTTTTCGACTGCAATGGCTTACGAACTTGAGTTTTTTACACCGCTAAAGGATCGCAGACCATGACATAAATTTCAGCTCAATATGTCTACCTGATTCTGAGAAAAAGGGTTTTTAAC
The DNA here is from genome assembly GCF_023897955.1 of Schistocerca gregaria. Lineage (NCBI taxonomy): Eukaryota > Metazoa > Arthropoda > Insecta > Orthoptera > Acrididae > Schistocerca > Schistocerca gregaria. The sequence continues at coordinate 438,825,399 of NC_064925.1, read as the reverse complement.
AGTCGGACAGACAATCAAACGGTTAACAAAGTTATCCTACAAGGCAGGGGACTCCAAATTTTTCTTCTGACAGAACAATTACTTAGATGTAGCACCGTGTTTATTTTGGTAGTTAATAGAATCCTAAAAAATGAGCTATTAATTCAATTTTAAATCATAATTAAGAACAAAGAACAATTTTTAAAATAATAAAATAAATAATAAGAAAATCGCCATGTTATTAATAGCTTTTCGCCGAAGACTTATTTACTTCCGGCCGAACACCAGCGCTCTGTCGGAAAAAAAAAATTGAGTGTCATGTAATATTTTGTCTAACGTAATATCTTGTATAGACACCTTTTATTAACCTGACACATTCCACATCATTGCGAAGTGTCGTATTCATGATCTATGGAACAAGTACTAATCTAATCTAAACCTTCTATAAGTGTTCCATTTTTACCAATTAAAGTACGGAATCCTAAAAAATAAAGGAAGTTTTTTCAATGAAAGTTATTTTTGGCAAAGTAACATACTTCCTCTACAAACTCACCCTTAGCCTCTATGCCATTGCTTCAAATTTTGACACCATTCCTAATTCCGTCCTCGAAGAAGCCTAGTGGTATTATGTGTACCCACGCTTGTACTGCTTCCACAACCTCGTCATCTCAAAAAACTTCCATTCGCCAGACTAAAAAGGTGAAAATCACTTGGAGCTAGACCAGGGCAGTACGATGGTAGCTGTAGCAACTGCAAAATCAAAATTTTGAAGCACTGGATTGTTTTCTTAGCTGAACAAGGGAGGTCATTATCATGTAGCAAAATTGCATCTATTGAATCTTCCCTCTCCGTTTCGATGTTGGGTGTCAGATCTCGCATTAGCTCTGAGTATCTGTCACTCATCACTGTCTGGCGTTTAGAAGTGTAATAAATCAGTCGCGATTTTTCATATCCCAAAATAATTTCCTACTCAAGCTACGCTTTTGAAATTTTTCTTTATGAGAAGATGGATGTTTCCATACAATGCTCTCCTGATTACTGTGTGTGATGGACCGATGTCTGATCAGCGGTTACTATACACAGCAGTATTGAGGCGACCCTGAGCCGGCGGCAGAAATGCCAATTTTGCATATTTTTTCTCATCGCTCAAATGCGCCCGTTCGAGCGACACATGACAAGCACATGGAAACCGACTGTCCAGTGAGATTTGACACAGGAACTACGAGGGTTAAATGCTTATCACCGTGATTGGCAAAAAAAATTAAGGGTGTTGTTGCGTTGGTCCATGTCGGAGTTTCATTCACGATAGAAAAACAAAAATGGAACAATCTTATATGTGAGTCTTACTTACAGTGATCCAAGGCAATACATGCAGCCGATAAGCAATGGCAGAGAGTATATTATACTTCATTCTGTAGCTTATTGTTACATGAAGAGAGTGTAGCTAGAGAATGCTTACCGATACTTAGGAAACCTTAATTTGTCAGCAGATAGTGAAAACCGAAATTTGTGAGCAGCAGAGGTGCTGACTTAAGGGGCAAGTAAATTACATACTGTACCCAAACCATGTTTTTTGTTTGCTTCCTATATCGTCGCGCCTGGCTGCAGTTTTTCTCTGGGAAAAGATGGCAGGAATTGAAGCCCTCAGTGAAGTAGCACTGCTTCTGCAAGCACTCGCCGACTTTTGAGATCGTACAATACCGTAGTGGAACAGCAGTAAGCATTCCATTGTCGAACAGGAGTGAGTTCAGTACCGCGTCAGCTGTGTGAACAGAGAGCACTCTTGCCACGTTTTAGCGATAGGCTTCTGTTACTTCCACTACAATTTCATGCGACCACAGTCTAACACAACAGTCGCGACACTTCGCCTCGATTTTGTCTACTGCGTCAGCAGCGCGCCAAGCGGCCAGTAAGTTAAACTGTTGAGTTTGGCGCGATCGTGAAAGCGAAAGCGAGTAGTAACTGTTTATTTTGGTTTATAGATTGGTTTTTACAAATGGGAGCGTAGCGTAGTGCAATAAATTGCAGCTACAACAAGAAGATGAGACCACATCTGTCTTTTTTTAGGTTTCTTACGAACCTTGAGAAGTATGTACCATCATGTTACTAAACTGCATCGTCATGATTCGCTTGCAAATTACATATATATCGATGATTAACGTTTCCTCGAACAAAACGATTTCATGAATGCAGACAATAATAAACTCGTTTGGAATGCAGTTAACCACATTCTTTGACATTCCAAATACGACACCTCAATTGACGATGAAAAGCAGACTGCCACAAAGCTTCCATAATCCGTCTAAAGCTGTAAAACACTTCTATGGCACAGAAGCAGCCAGTTCAACTCTCCATATATCAGTGCCAGATTCATCTGAATCGTCAACACCGACCTGCTTCGACGAGGAAGTGGTAAGATTAAGTGCAGTTATTTGTGTTTAGAAAAAGCGTGTGGAGTATCAGAATGTGGACAAGGAAAGTGTCTATGATTTTAAGTACAAACAGCAACAGAACCTTTATCAGAAAGATCATGTGAAGAAGGACAAACAAATTTTGAAGACTATAGGATCACAATAATAAGTTCTATCCAATGTCAAAAGTGTTTCTTCACGAATGTATTGTAACTTGCCACTGGATTCATGAGTTTTACCCCTATTTGCGCTTATTTTATAATCATTTTTAGAAAAATCTGTGACTTCTGATATTACACAAACTCTTGGAGGCAAAAAAATAATTTCGTAAATCACTTAGGAAAAGGATGCAAAACAAACACTATGCTTACTACGCATCTGAATTTCTCCTTTCTCGCCGCGTCGTGCGCTAGTGTCGCTCCCGCTGCAAAACGGTAACAACTTTTACAGTAGTGACTGTCACTACTGTTATGTTAGGTTAGAGTGTGGTGCGACACACATTCCGGAAGACGAAAACCGGATTTAGGGAACCGTTTTTCGCTGTCGTGATTACATGTTAAGGTCTTAGCGGATTTACTAGCCCAGTTAGATATGGCGCCTGGAAAAGAGCTGTTACAGTTTTATAATTCAGTTTCTTTAATTAGACGAGTTGTAAAGAGCTTCAGACGAATATTTCTGCTTCCCTTCACTGTACAAAAAGCCAGTCCGTCCATATTAGCCGAAATTTTTTTTTCAAAAAAAAAAAAAACTTGACAGCAAATGCACGTTTTAAAACCGGTTGCGTTTACATGGGAGCGAAAATCGATCGAAATTGGAAAACCGGAAACCAGAAGCGGATTTCCAGAGTCGAGTTTGAAGTATTTACATGACACCCAGAAGCAGTATTGGGAAATTGGTTTGCGATATCCGGTCTTGGGAGTCCCATGTAAAATAGTTCAAATGGCTCTAAGCACTATGGGACTTAACATCTAAGGTCATCAGGCCTCTAGACTTAGAACTACTTAAACGCGACTAACCTAAGGGCATCACACGCATCCATGCCCGAGGCAGAATTCGAACCTCCTACCGTAGCAGCAAGCGGTTCCAGACTGAAGCGCCTAGAACCGATCGGTCACAACGGCCGGCTGAGCGCCATGTAAGTAGGGTGTGTGTTTACATGGAACGGGAGCTCCAGTGACCAACTTATTTCGCGGGATCTCTCGTTACAGAATTTTTTTGAATCCTTCTCTGGCTCCCTTATTGACTGGCTGTTTCTCCCACGTATTTTGTTGCTGAATACTGCTGTAAATATTAATTCCGTTGTATGCAATAGATAGTTCAGATTTCCTGACCGACAGGTCTCGAAAAGTTTTCGTACAATAATCGATACTGTAGTCGACATATACACTGACGGCAACAAATGGCAACGCCGAGAAGGAGTTGTGCAACATGAACAAAAGTTGGCAGGAATGTTTGTGTTTCCGAAATGTGATGGCAGTTAATATAAGAACGGCGCAAGTAGCGCCACTATGAGGATGCAAATTATACTTGCTTCAAATACACACTGCAACGGTTGTGAGCCTTAGTTATCTTTGAGATTGGACGCCGTGAGCTGACGTCATTCAAGAATGCCTTTAAAGCGACAAATAAACTATTACTAGTGTACGACCAAGTGCACCAGGCATTGAAACTCCTTTTCCTGAACTGACATCCGGCACCTATACAACACAATGCATGCATCCTTGCATTCAACATCCTGGTGATTACCAGCTCTTCAAATTTGCAACGGCTTATCTAAAACAAAATGGCTCTAAGCACTATGGGACTTAACATCTGAGGTCATCAATCCCCTAGAACTTAGAACTACTTAAACCTAACTAACCTAAGGACATTACACACATCCATGCCCGAGGCAGGATTCGAACTTGCGACCGTAGCGGTCGTGCGATTCCCGACTGAAGCGCCTAGAGCCGCTCGGCCACAACTACCGGCGGCTTATCTCGGACTTACCTGTGATCTTGTAATGTTAATCACTTAAATATGTTACCTAGACAAATGTATTCCCCAAATTTCATTACTCTACATTAATTATTTTCTGGTGTTGTGAATTTTTCTGTCATTGTAGTATTTTTCTGTAGTGATTCTGCACAATAGTACCTAATTACTTGACTATTGCAATCAAGTACTGCAGAAGAAAGAAATCTAATGAACATGTTTTTACCTAACTGATCGAACAGTTTCTGTTGACGCAGTAGAAGGAACTGGTCTTTCAAACCCTGTTTAAACTGGTCCTTTGCTGAAACTAAGCTCTTACTGGCGGCTGATAACTTACAGTTTTTGAGTATTGGACCCCTTTCTGGACCAAGGTAAGTGATCTCAAGTATTTATGTAGATTGTTTTTATTCCTCGTATAGATATTGTAAACTGAGCTATGTATTGGAGAAAGAGGCCTATTACTTACAACAAACAATATTAAAGAATAAATATACTGAGAAGCAATAGTTAGTCTATCCTGTTCTTTGAATAGGTTTTGGCATGCTGTTTTGAATTTACATCACAAATGAGTCTTATTACGGTCCTTTGCACCCTAAACACTTTTTCTGTTTGTGGAGCTACCTCATACGATACTGCATGACATAATAGAGTAAAATAGCGCCAGTTTTTTGTATTTATATCTCCATTGTCACCCATTCCAAGAAAATGCGATGTAGTTGAGCAGATGAAATTTATTGCAAACTAAATCTACCGTAAAATCTTTATTAAATGTCGATCGCCCTACTGTGAGCTAAACCGCAATCATACACTAATTTCTCAATATTGCTTCTGGTTGGTCACGTAAAGGCTCCAATATCAATCCACATTTTGCTTCCGGTTGGTCACGTGAAGGCTCCAATATTGATTTACGAGATGCGGTTCTTACTGCCAGAGTTTCTCTTCCACAACCGATTTTTACTCCCATGTAAACGCACAACCGTTTTTGCACGTGCCTGAATTGTCAGATTACGTCTTGTTTTTAAAAATTGTCGGAAAATCTGGATTGAGTAACTTTTTATGCGAAGATGAAGTGAAGTATTTGACTGGGCATGAAGTTGTCTACCTCCAATATTTAACTGAAGAGAAACAGTCATTGTACTGACCAAATCGGAAACTGTAATAGCTGATTTCCAGCGGCCATTCGTGTAAAACAACAGATACTCGGAAGAGCAGCGATCTGTCGCATGGGTGATCGATCACTTTGTAGATCGCTCGTGTGTGGGCAAATGGCAGCGATTGGCCGCTGATCGCTTCTCGTATGAACGTCCCTGGGCAATCTGATTGATGGCATGCGATTCGCGTATACAGTATGGCTGGCTGGCTGGTTAGCAGCAATGTGTGGCAATATGGCTGCCATTCGTTTCTCTTGTTATTAAACGTGATTATGCAGTTTTGTTTCATTCCGCTTTGCCCACGTTGAGTAATATCTGTTAAGTTAGAATTAATAGTTATTCAGGAAGCACGAACTACGCTGAGAAGTGAAGTGGTGACCGTAACTGTCATTTATATTAAGAAGAAATACAAAATACGTCCTCCAATTTTGCAATGATTAGCTTTTTGAATCCTGTTCCGCAGACGTAAAATTGATGGGAAATTCATAGTAACGGTCACGGTACATTGGACTCCATATGATGATTATGAGTTATTTACTGTGTGAAACAATTACACTGTATTATAAAAGTATTTCACTTCTGAACGGAATGACGCACAGGCACCATAACATTAAGAGGACGTTTTAATTTAAATGCTGAGGGCAACTCCATTATACAGCTATAATCAAGTTCCTTTTCGTTTCATGTAATCAAACTCTCCGTCCTACAATTTATAACGAGAGTTACAGTATTTAGCAGTGCTGCTCTAGACAACATTTCTGTAGACACATCAGAATTACAAAGCAAATAATGTACTGTAACTACTTGAAGTGAAACTGTAAGACCAATGAATAAAAAAGAAACTGAGGACTAATATACGAAAAACTAAAGGTATTAGCGCGAGAAAGATGTAGAGAACCCACTTGGCGTCAGTGAGAAGTGTAATGTATTCTGTAAAATAAAGTTTGCTGGAAAAGTTTAATAAATTATGATTCTCGTTTTTTTAAGTTTATTTTTGGCAAGTTTTAGTGGAATAGAGATCAACTACAACTGCTGCTAAAAATAGCAGATCCTTTTCCATAGCGGAACTTCTCCACGTAGTGGTGTTCATAATGCTAGTGTTGCGCTCTACTACAACAATGGTTCGGTAGTTTTGGTACACTACATAAATGACGTAGTAAATGGTAGGATTACCGGCAGTGTTGACAGGGAAAGACACATAAATGAATGTGCAAGACAGAAAATGGGAGATGACGACTTTCCTTTGTTTTTTTATTCGTTTCGCACATAGACCCACACGTCATTCAGTGTTAGTCCATTATCTATTTTATATCATTACAAAATATAAATTGCATTTTATAAGTAATTAAAATTAGTTGATTGCATAACAGCTGCGTTTTTCTGTAGGTAACCAAAGAAATTACTTTTGATACAAGCACAATGCAGATGCCCAAACATGAAAAATATGTAATTATTGTTGTTATTTTGTTGTCAATGAAACGGCATTATATATAATTTCAGTTTTACTGTAAATACTGTTTATTATTAATAAGAGACAAGAGGATAGCTATGTAGAACACAAATGTTCCATAGGTTTCCTGCCCCTTACATATCCTCATTCAGTTTCTAGACAGTTCGCCGCTTGCGGACTTTTGGGGACTTTATAAGGGGGCGTTCAAAAAGAAACGAGCCGGAGGCATTATTACAGAAAACAGTACCTGTATGTTAGAAGTATTGACTCTGGCTGCTGAGACACTTGTCCCATTGTGACACAAGGCGGTGAATGGCTGTCTCATAAAATTCCCGGGGCTGCTATGTTAACCAGTTCCGCACGTACAGCTGTACGTCGTCATCCGAGGAAGTGCAGGAAATGTTATGCTGACGTACGTCTTTGACCAAGATAGTCCCCTTCTCATTCACTTCCTGCAGTACGGGGCAACAGTGAATGCCCAGCGTTACTCGCAAACCTTGGCCACCCTTCGCAAGCAATCAAATCAAAACGACCAGGCAATCTCACCCGTGGGGTCATGCTGCTCCACGACAATGCAAAACCTCGTACGGTCAACACAGTCGCGGCACTCCTGCACAAATTCAAATGAGAGGTTCTCGGCCACCCTCCACACAGTCCGGACCTCTCTCCTCCCTGTGATTACGCCATTTTTGGTCCGCTTAAAAGACTCTGAGGGGCAAACGACTCACCTCGGACGACGACGTCCAGCTGTACGTGCGGAACTGTCTAACATTGCAGTCCTGGGAATAAATGGGACAGCCATTCACCGCCTTGTGTCACAGTGGGACAAGTGCCTCAACAGCCAGGTTCAATACTTCTAACATATAGGTACTGTTTTCTGTAATAGTGCCTCCGGCTCGTTTCTTTTTGAACGCCCCTTATAGTAAGACACCGAGCGCGTATGTAAAGAAAGCGATCGTTATGAGGTAACGCCCATTTGTATGCAACACACCCAACGTACAGGTAACGCAGGTACGAAGTTAACCGACCAAAACTACCAGGAAAACTATCGTAGTTTACATTTACTTATGGTAATCTGCGGAAGCTTGCGATAGTTTTACAACTCTACGTGTCGCGCGTTTTGAGGCGCCATGTCACGGATTGCGCGGCCCCTCCCGCCGGAGGTTCGAGTCCTCTCTCGGGCATGGGTGTGTGTGTTGTTCTTAGCGTAAGTTAGTTTAAGTAGTGTATAAGTCTAGGGACAGATGACCTCAGCAGTTTGGTCCCTTAGGAATTCTCCCTCTGTCACACACACACAATTCTACGTAACACTGGCTGAAATTGCTCGGCAAATTTACAAATCTTTAACACAAAGCAGTGATTCAGCTACAGTAAATTGTTCAGACAATAAGAAGTTCAGCCTTCAATTGCAAGGTAAATTTTTTTTTAGTTTACCTGGGTTTCGATGCCAATAATGGTATCTTCTTCAGAACCTGTAAATTACCCCATATGAACATATATTAAACATTGAAATATATAATCAGTCTAATGATTTCATAATAAGGAAATCGTCATACTTACAAGACTAAACTATTTTGAGGGCCAAACGTTGGCCATGTCACAGAATAAAACTAATGCAGAATAAAGACGCATAATCATAAGATTATGTCTGTCAATACCAAAACCAATAAGAAAAACGTCAGATGGAGGTACGCCGGGCCAGGAATAAGGGTCACACGTAAGCAACAAGGAAACTAGGTTGCTTACGAGTGATTCTTATTCCTGGCCTGGTGTAGCTCCGTATACGTTTTTCTTATTGTTGTTAGTATTAACAGACTTCAAGAAGAATATAATAATTCCAATCCCAATGAAACCAGGTGTTGACAGATGTGAAAATTACCGTACTACCAGTTTAATAAGTCACAGCTGCAAAATACTAACGCGAATTCTTTACAGACGAATGGAAACACTGGTAGAAGCCGACCGGGGGGAAGATCAGTTTGGATTCCGTAGAAATATTGGAACACGTGAGGCAATACTGACCTTACGACTTATCTTAGAAGAAAGATTAAGGAAAGGCAAACCTAAGTTCCTAGCATTTGTAGACTTAGAGAAAGCTTTTGCCAATGTTGACTGGAATACTCTCTTTCAAATTCTAAAGTTGGCAGGGGTAAAATGCAAGGAATGAAAGGCTATTTACAATTTGTATAGAAACGAGATGGCAGTTGTAAGAGTCGAGGGCACGATAGGGAAGCAGTGGTTGGGAAGGGGGTGAGACAGGGTTGTAGCCTCTCCCCGATGTTATTCAATCTGTATACTGAACAACCAGTAAAGGAAACAAAAGAAAAATTCGGAGTAGATATTAATATCCATGGAGAAGAAATAAAAGCTTTGAGGTTCGCCGATGACATTGTAATTCTGCCAGAGACAGCAAAGGACTTGAAAGAGCAGTGGAACGGAATGGACAGTGTCTTGAAAGGAGGATATAAGATGAACATCAACAAAAGCAAAACGAGGATAATGGAATGTAGTCGAGTTAACTCGGGTGATGCTGAGGAAATTAGATTAGGAAATGAGACACTTCAAGTAGTAAAGGAGTTTTGCTATTTGGGGAGCAAAATAACTGATGATGGTCGAAGTAGAGAGGATATAAAATGTAGGCTGGCAATGTCAAGGAAAGCGTTTCTGAAGAAGAAAAATTCGTTAACATAGAGTATCGATTTAAGTGTCAGGAAGTCGTTTCTGAAAGTATTTGTATGGAGTGTAGCCATGTATAGAAGTGAAACATGGACGATAAATAGTTTGGACAAGAAGATAATAGAAGCTTTCGAAATGTGGTGCTACAGAAGAATGCTGAAGATTAGATGGGTAGATCACATAACTAATGAGGAGGTGTTGAAGAGGACTGGGGAGAAGAGGAGTTTGTGCCACAACTTGACTAGAAGAAGGGATCGGTTGGTAGGACTTGTTCTGAGGCATCAAGGGATCACCAATTTAGTATTGGAGGGCAGCGTGGAGGGTAAAAATCATAGAGGGAGACCAAGAGATGAATACACTAAACAGATTCAGAAGGATGTAGGTTGCAGTAGGTACTCAGAGATGAAGGAGCTTGCACAGGATAGAGTAACATGGAGAGCTGCATCAAACCAGTCTCAGGACTGAAGACCACAACAACAACAACAACAACATTCTGTATTAGTTTTATTCTGTGACATGGCCAATGTTTGGCCCTCGCAATAATTTAATTTTGTAAGTATCACGATTTTCTTATTATGAAACCATTAGATTGATTATGTATTCCAATGTTTAATATACCTCCGTATGGGTTAATTTATAGCTTCTGAAGAAGATACCATTATTGGCATCGAAACCCAAACTAAAAAAAATCTTACCTTGCAACTGAAGGCTGAATTTCTTATTGTCTGGTTGGGAAATGGCTCATGTTTGGCGTCGAAGAGGCGATACTGTACGTAACGGATCGCAGCTATCGGTCAATCGTGTATGCATCCCTTAAAGCACAACAAGTACATAGAGGATAAGGCATGTCATTGTTGAGCCAGCGCTGTTACATAAAGCACAAAAAATTTCGCTGACTTACTGACTTGTCCCGGTAATTTTGCGTGTTTCAGACAATGAAAAGTAAAGTATGTAAGCTAGAACAGAATGTGGATGAAGAAAAACGGAAATGCACAAGTCAAAAAGGAGGTCAACACATCTAAAGTTATATTGCAGACGCTGCTTACCGGTGCGTTCCTGAAGACGAGCGTCTGCAGGCGGCCCTGTGCGTCGTTGATGGAGAACTCGATGGCCTCTCGCCGGGGGTTCAGCGTGACTGCCATTTGCGTCCGGCCCTGCGGGTCGGCGATGCGGATCACGTGCCATGCACCCTTGGTGAGTTTCCGCGTCCGGAACGTGCTGATGAACGAGAACTGCTCCGGCAGACCCAGCGGGAAGATGTCCCTGCAACATCCACAAGCTCGCTTCTACTACGCTGTTGCTCCTAAGATAAATTAAGCAGTGCAGTTTCAAGCAACAGTAGCTCTGTACAAAAGATATTGTCCGAGAAAAGTCGTAAAGTTTTCTTAATTACAGTTCCGTCGGTTCTTAGTAGCAGTGGCGGCTGCTGTGTAAAAGCACGTGAACACCCATACTTTTGACACCTTGCGGATTTATTGGCTATTTTTCTTTGAATGCTATGAAACGTAACACAGATGTGGTAATCTAAAATGTACGGCAGTAAATCTATATCTACAGCCATACTCCGCAAGCCACCTGACGGTGTGTGGCTGAGGGTACCTTGAGCATCTCTATCGGTCTCCCTTCTATTCCAGTCTCGTATTTTTCGTGGAAAGAAAGATTGGTGGTACGCCTGAGTGTGGGCCCTAGCCTCTCTGATTTTATCCTCATGGTCTCTTCGCGAGATATACATAGGAGGGAGCAATATACTGCTTGACTCCTCGGTGAAGGTATGTTCTCGAAACTTCAACAAAAGCCCGTACCGAGCTACTGAGCGTCTCTCTTGCAGAGTCTTCCACTGGAGTTTCCTATCATCTCCGTAACGCTTTCGCGATTACTAAACGATCCTGTAACGAAGTGCGCTGCTCTCCGTTGGATCTTTTCTATCTCTTCTGTCAACCCTATCTGATACGGATCCCCCACCGGTGAGCAGTACCCAAGCAGTGGGCAAACAAGTGTACTTAACCTACTTCATCTGTTTTCTGACTGCATTTCCTTAGGATTCTTCCAATGAATCTCAGTCTGGCATGTGCTTTACCGACGATTAATTTTATGTAGTCATTCCATTTTAAATCACTCCTAATGCCCAATCCCAGATAATTTATGGAATTAATTGCATCCAGTTGGTGTCCTGCTATATTGTAGCTAAATGATAAAGGATCTTTCTTCCTATGTATTCGCAGCACATTACACTTGTCTACATTGAATTCATTTTCCATTCCCTGCATCATGCATCAATTCGTTGCAGATCCTCCTGCATTTCAATTCAATTTTCCATTGTTTCAACCTCTCGATATACTACAGCATCATCTGCAAAAAGCCTCAGTGAACTTCGATGTTATCCACAAGGTCATTTATATATATTGTGAATAGCAACGGTCTTACGATACTCCCCTGCGGCACACCTGAAATCACTGTTACTTCGGAAGACTTCTCTCCATTGAGAATGACATGCTGCGTTCTATTATCTTGGAACTCTCCAACCCAATCACACAATTGGTCTGATAGTCCATATGCTCTTCCTTTGTTCAGCGCTATGCCACACTGCTGCTACAGACTCTGTGAAACTTGGCATCAGGGTTGCGAGCACAGGGGTAGCATTCAGCTCACGCTAGGTGAGGAGAGTCCTATGTCATTGTGAGTAGGCACGCGTCGTCATGAGTTTCATGAGTTGTTCTATCGACTATTGTGTGCATTCTGTATATATTGACTGTTGTGTGCGTCTTGAATCTGCGTTGTTATTTGTTTGTGTGCTATCATTGTCCTCTTGTCCGGTGTTGCTGGCGTGTATGTACAATTCATTAACTTTAAAAAAAACACGAAAGTCTTTAATTTCTCCCTATTTCACTTTCTTATGCACATAATTTCAACATCATCATCATCATCATCATCATCATCATCATCGTCATCATCATTTAAGACTGATTATGCCTTTCAGTGTTCAGTCTGGAGCACAGCCCCCTTATGACATTCCTCCACGATCCAATATTCTGTGCTAACACTGGTGCCTCTTCTGATGTTAAACCTATTATTTCAAAATCATTCTTAACCGAATCCAGGTACCTTCTCTTGGTTTGCCCCGACTCCTCCTACCCTCTACTGCTGAACCCATGAGTCTCTTGGGTATCCTGGCTTTCCCATGCGTGTGACATGACCCCACCATCTAAGCCTGTACGCCCTGACTGCTACATCTATAGAGTTCATTCCCAGTTTTTCTTTGATTTCCTCATTGTGGACACCCTCCTTCCATTGTTCCCATCTACTAGTACCTGCAATCATCCTAGCTACTTTCATATCCGTAACCTCAACCTTGTTGATAAGGTAACCTGAATCCACCCAGCTTTCGCTCCCATACAACAAAGTTGGTCGAAAGATTGAACGGTGCACAGATAACTTAGTCTTGGTACTGACTTTCTTCTCGCAGAAGAGAGTAGATCGTAGCTGAGCGCTCACTGCATTAGCTTTGCTACACCTCGCTTCCAGTTCTTTGACTATGTTACCATCCTGTGAGAATATGTATCCTAAGTACTTGAAACCGTCCACCTGTTCTAACTTTGTTCCTCCTATTTGGTACTCAATCCGTTTATATTTCTTTCCCACTGACATTACTTTCGTTTTGGAGATGCTAATCTTCATACCATAGTCCTTACATTTCTGATCTAGCTCTGAAATATTACTTTGCAAACTTTCAGTCGAATCTGCCATCACAACTAAGCCATCCGTATATGCAAGACTGCTTATTTTGTGTTCACATATCTTAATCTCACCCAGCCAGTCTATTGTTTTCATCATATGATCCATAAATAATATGAACAACAGTGGAGGCAGGTTGCAGCCTTGTCTTACCCCTGAAACTACTCTGAACCATGAACTCAATTTACCGTCAACTCTAACTGCTGCCTGACTATCCATGTAAAGACCTTTAATTGCTTGCAAAAGTTTGCCTCCTATTCCGTAATCTCGTAGAACAGACAATAACTTCCTCCTAGGAAACCGGTCATATGCCTTTTCTAGATCTATAAAGCATAGATACAATTCCCTGTTCCATATGATTTATGCACGATTAATGGGATTAAAAAAAACGACTAGACACTTTTTTTAAACTTTCGTTATTGTTATGATTCCTTCATTCAGATATTCGTTATGTTCATGAAATACACAATAACATCCCACATTCTTTGGATTGCAGCTTAATAATTTATTATTTCAATTTTCTGTCCATATGATTTATGCACGATTCGTCGGATTTTAAAAAAATGTCTACAAGCTTTTTTTTTTACTTTCTTTATGGTTCCTTAGTTCAGACATTAATTATGTTCATAATACACACAATAACATCGCAAATTGTTGGGATTACAGCTTCATAACTGATTCAACTGGGATTAGCATACCACACAACTCCTGTCACTTCGTTTGTACACATGTATTTACATTTAGCTTTGACGTTATCGGTACAACTGCAAAGATCGATATCCTCACCGAGCATGAGATGAATGCTACCCCGAGCACAGCTTCAGTTGTGCACATCTGAATGACGTTTTGTGCATGCGCACCTAGACTGACGTAACTGCCTTGTGGATCAAATGCATATGGATTTGACGAACAATGTGCACGGGTCACGGCGTGCACAATAACCCCTATCTCTCAACTACAAGTTTACGCCAATGCCAACAGATGGTAGCAACGCTGCACTGTACTGCAGCAGACATCCCCGTTTCCTTGGCAAAAATCCTGCTAGGCAGTAGCACAGTCCTCAGATATGCCAATTCACTCACTATATTGTAAAATTAGACCAGATGTCAGAATATGTTACAGTTATACTGAATGCATTTTAGTATATTAAATTTTGAATTTTATCATACAGTAATCCATTTGAGGCACTGAGGACCATAAGGACCTAAAACATCATCGTCGATTATATCAGACAATATTATTATAAGAAAGCTACAGAGAGAGAGTGCTCTCCAACTACTACAATCTTACTCATACAATAGAAAACAAACAGTGGCTATAAATGAAAAAAGATCCAGTTCCTTAGCAGTTAACAAAGGAGTACCACAAGGCTCGGTACTTGGACCTTTTCTTTTTGTAGTCTAAGTAAATGATTTGCCTTCTTCATTACCTTGTGACACGATAATTACTAAGGGAAAAAACTTGGATGAATTACAGCATAATGTAACAATAACAATGGACAGATGTACCAGCTGGTTTCAGGCAAATTCATTACAAATAAATAATAATAAGACAGAAGATATTGTATTTAATTTGAATTCCCCCAAACATGAAAACAAATCTGAAAAACTACTAGGGTTCCATATCGACCAAAAACTTAACTGGGAAACTCACACAGGCATGCTACGCAAAAAACATTCACGTGTAATCTTCTTGTTACATATACTGAGAGGCTCTGTTAGTGGAACACTCTTCCACTCTCATCTCGCTTATGGGATTAAACTATGGAGAACTGTACAATTTCAAAAACTATGTTTAAATGGCAAGAAAAAGCTATCAGATGGCTTGTAGGACTACCACCCAGAGACTCGTGCAGGCAGCACTTTAAAGAATTAAATATGCCAGTCCCTGGCCTATATATTTATAGTTGCCTGATATATGCCAAAGAAAATTTAAAAGGATGGCAATGCATTCACGTAATACAACAAATGGACATATAATTGACATTCTGTTTGCTAGACTATCAAAGATTCACTGCAGCTTTAAGTATCCAGCACCCACATGTTTTAACAAATTACCAAAAAGTGCACGTTCTATGCCCATGGATAAATTTAAAGTAAAAGTAGCAAAATGGATAAAAGTGAAAGTATTTTATATAGTTTAAGAATTTCAAGAGAGTGCAGTCAATGATATTGAATTTTGATGTTATACTTTGGAAAAGGAGTATATACTACAAAATTAGAAATATAATATTATGCAGACAATTTGTCTTGTCAAATACACTCCTGGAAATGGAAAAAAGAACACATTGACACCGGTGTGTCAGACCCACCATACTTGCTCCGGACACTGCGAGAAGGCTGTACAAGCAATGATCACACGCACGGCACAGCGGACACACCAGGAACCGCGGTGTTGGCCGTCGAATGGCGCTAGCTGCGCAGCATTTGTGTACCGCCGCCGTCAGTGTCAACCAGTTCGCCGTGGCATACGGAGCTCCATCGCAGTCTTTAACACTGGTAGCATGCCGCGACAGCGTGGACGTGAACCGTATGTGCAGTTGACGGACTTTGTGCGAGGGCGTATAGTGGGCATGCGGGAGGCCGGGTGGACGTACCGCCGAATTGCTCAACACGTGGGGCGTGAGGTCTCCACAGTACATCGATGTTGTCGCCAGTGGTCGGCGGAAGGTGCACGTGCCCGTCGACCTGGGACCGGACCGCAGCGACGCACGGATGCACGCCAAGACCGTAGGATCCTACACAGTGCCGTAGGGGACCGCACCGCCACTTCCCAGCTAATTAGGTACACTGTTGCTCCTGGGGTATCGGCGAGGACCATTCGCAACCGTCTCCATGAAGCTGGGCTACGGTCCCGCACACCGTTAGGCCGTCTTCCGCTCACGCCCCAACATCGTGCAGCCCGCCTCCAGTGGTGTCGCGACAGGCATGAATGGAGGGACGAATGGAGACGTGTCGTCTTCAGCGATGAGAGTCGCTTCTGCCTTGGTGCCAATGATGGTCGTATACGTGTTTGGCGCCGTGCAGGTGAGCGCCACAATCAGGACTGCATACAACCGAGGCACACAGGGCCAACACCCGGCATCATGGTGTGGGGAGCGATCTCCTACACTGGCCGTACACCTCTGGTGATCGTCGAGGGGACACTGAATAGTGCACGGTACATCCAAACCGTCATCGAACCCATCGTTCTACCATTCCTAGACCGGCAAGGGAACTTGCTGTTCCAACAGGACAATGCACGTCCGCATGTATCCCGTACCACCCAACGTCCTCTAGAAGGTGTAAGTCAACTACCCTGGCCAGCAAAATCTCCGGATCTGTCCCCCATTGAGCATGTTTGGGACTGGATGAAGCGTCGTCTGACGCGGTCTGCACGTCCAGCACGAACGCTGGTCCAACTGAGGCGCTAGGTGGAAATGGCATGGCAAGCCGTTCCACAGGACTACATCCAGCATCTCTACGATCGTCTCCATGGGAGAATAGCAGCCTGCATTGCTGCGAAAGGTGGATATACACTGTACTAGTGCCGACATTGTGCATGCTCTGTTGCCTGTGTCTACGTGCCTGTGGTTCTGTCAGTGTGATCATGTGATGTATCTGACCCCAGGAATGTGTCAATAAAGTTTCCCCTTCCTGGGACAATGAATTCACGGTGTTCTTATTTCAATTTCCAGGAGTGTATATGTATATATAGATGTATACAATATATCTGTGACTGACACCGATTACATGTAAAATGTTTAAAGGGGAACAAATATGAATATGAATAAGTTACAGCATTTATTTATCCTTCTGTCATCTGTTGATCTTATGGTGAGTCAGATTTATCGACGACGGTTAACTTTGGGTCCTTAATGGTTCTCATTTGCGTTCTAGTTTCAAAATGAAGCACGGATATTTTGACACGTTTTCGTTTCCACACTCCATTTCCATGAAAAGCAGCAAATTCTTATTCAAACTGCAACACAGTGGCTGTCCATGCTGGCTTTTCTTAATGATGTCGGCTTTATTTACGTGGAGTGTACTGGGTCCTCTAGTCCAACTCAGTCGATCATTGACTGGAAAGCGTTAATGTTCGGCAATTTCGAGACCATTTGCAGCCATTCATGGGCTTCATGTTCCCACAAATTTCGCTATTGGTTTAAGAAATTCTAGACAGTTCGAGCGAATGATTTGGCGACCCGAATCACCAGACACGAATCACATCGAACATTTATGGGACATAATCGTTAAGTTAGTTCGTGCACAGTCTTGCATCTGCAACACTTTCACAATTATGGACGGCTATAGAGGCAGCATGTCACAATATTTCTGCAATGGACTTCCAACCGTTTTTTGAGCCCATGCCAGGTCGAGTCGCCCCACTACACTGGGCAAAAGGAGGTCCCACACGATATTAGAGGGTATCTCATGACTTTTGTTACCTTAATGTAAAAGAGTTCAGTCGCATGTTGTACGATATTCTTAAACCGAAATAGTTCATACATTTTGAGAATATGAAAAAATAACTGCTATTTCCACAAAAAATAAAGCTACAGTAATCAGGAGCGAAAACTAATAAACCTGAGCAACAGAATTCATTTATTTCCCACACAATGTAGTGAGTCATTCAAGCCGACCGAGCGGTTCTAGGCGCTTCAGTTTGGAACCGCGCAACCGCTACGGTCGCAGATTCGAATCCTGCCTCGGGCATGGATGTGTGTGATGTCCTTAGGTTAGTCAGGTTTAAGTAGTTCTAAGTTCTAGGGGACTGATTACCTCAGATGATAAGTCCCATAGTGCTCAGAGCCATTTGAACCATTTGAGTCATTCAGTTCACTGACTTAGAATGATTCAGTACCACGTGAAAAAAGCATTAAATTTATATGAATTAATTTCTTTTAAGGTAAGTTTTGAGCTATAATTATTTTGAGTGTTACTATTATACTGACTTCTTACATTTTCGCCTGCATCCTTTCTTTCGGTAATTTTTTTCCAATGCCAATTTGGAATGTTTATGCGGAGGATTGTTCTGGATAGTAGCCTCTTTCTTGAAAGCAGCCCTAGAATTTCGTGTCTCAAAACTCGTTCATGATCTTCAGCCCGAAAATGAATTGAACACACACGTGCAATTTTCCTTTCACGTCGTCCGCACGTTTGCCTCGAACTATCCATTCATGTTGCAAAAGCTCTTCTCTGGGGAAACCATGATTAATAACGTTGAAATCATAATTAAATTGGCACCCTATCTGCAAACAGGCGTTGATATACTTCCTTGGGGACATGTTCAAAATGTGTGCCCCGACTGAGATTCGAACCCGGGATCTCCTGCTCGCATGGCAGACGTTCTATCCATCTGAGCCACCGAGAGTACAGAGGATAGTGCGCCCGCAGGGACTTATCCCTTGCACGCTCCCCGTGAGACCCACATTCCCAACATGTCCACACCACTACATTCGTACTGCGCCTAATAGATGTTTGCCCATCATACTCATTACGCGTGGCAGATTAATTTACCAAGTCCCGTACGAGTTCGGGCATAGCGTGTACGTTCGCACAAGAAGGTCAATGTCCGGGAAGCCATATTTTAACTATATATGAGGGTAGTATCTGTTCCCGAAAGAACAGTAACCGTTGATGACCATGCAGCTTTGCTAGAATGAAATGATAATTAAATGGACACCCTAGCTGAAAAAAGGCGTTGATATACTTCATTGGGGACATGTTGAAAACAGATACTGCCGTCATATATAGTTAAAATATGGCTTCCCAGCCATTGACCTTCTTGTGCGAACGCACACGCTATGCCCGAACTCGTACGGGACTTGGTAGATTAATCTGCCACGAGTAATGAGTGTGATGGGCAAACATCTATTAGGCGCAGTACGAATGTAGTGGTGTGGACATGTTGGGAATGTGGGTCTCATGGTGACCATGCAGGGGATAAGTCCGTGCAGGCGCACTATTCCCTCAGCCCTCGGTGGCTCAGATGGATAGAGCGTCTGCCATGTAAGCAGGAGATCTCAGGTTCGAGTCCCGGTCGGGGCAACATTTTCAACATGTCCTCAATGAAGTACATCAACGCCTGTTTGCAGCTAGGGTGTCCATTTAAATATCATTTCATTCTAGCAGAGCTACATGGTCATCAACTGTAATTGCTCTTTCGGCAACAGATACTACCGTCATATATAATAAATAACGTTTGTCATCTTTCGAGCAGTATTAATACATTGTGCCGCGGCGCAATTACAGTGACCATTACTCATGATTGATACGATGAGAGTTATTTTCTTTGCATACAGTAAATGACTTCCGCGTTCTGCCGGATGAACAGCCACGACACTCCTTAAAGTGACGTTAAGGCACGCAATGACGTCTGGGAATTAATTTCTCGAAAGGGGCCGCAACGCCTATCTTCTTATTTTACATACCTTGATTGAAAGCGTGCAGGCGTTCGCAGAAATTTTTCCCACGTGGGGTACAAGATTAAAAACTTTCCAGTTTTGATTCAACTGATTCTGTGAGTCTCGCTCGAAGCACTAAATCTAACACGAGGTAGACAAAACCAGAGCCGAAAACCAGTTAGAAATAAACAAAAATCAGTAGAACAAGAACATTTAACATGTTATTCTACCTTAATTATGGAACTATTTGGCCAAGAAGTGACGGAAGAATCCATGCATAACAGCGAAAATTATTTATAACTGCAGTTACCCACATATTTTGCCAATGTAACAACGATTACGGTTCACATACTTGTCAGTAGTTACACTACTGGTCATTAAAATTACTACACCAAGAAGAAATGTAGATGATAAACGGGTATTCATTGGACAAATATATTATACTAGAACTGACATGTGATTACATTTTCACGCAATTTGGGTGAAATTTAGGGTTTCGCAGGGATCGAATGAACGGTAGAGCCATGGGTCGTGACACATCTGAAATGTAACGTCCACTGTTCAAAGTGCCGTCAATGCAAACAAGAGGTGACCGAGACGTGTAACCAATACCATCACGCCGGGTCATACGCCAGTATGGCGATGACGAATACACGTTTCCAATGTTCGTTCACCGCGATGTCGCCAAACACGTATGCGACCATCATGAAACTGTAAACAGAACCTGAATTCATCCGAAAAAATGACGTTTTGCCATTCGTGCACCCAGGTTCGTCGTTGAGTACATCATCGCAGACGCTCCTGTCTGTGATGCAGCGTCAATGGTAACCGCAGCCATGGTCTCCGAGCTGATAGTCCATGCTGCTGCAAACGTCGTCGAACTGTTGGTGCTGATGGTTGTTCTCTTGCAAACGTCCCCATCTGTTGACTGAGGGATCGAGACGTAGCTGCACGATCCGTTACAGCCATGCGGATAAGATGCCTGTCATCTCGACTGCTAGTGATACGAGGCCGTTGGGACCCAGCACGGCGTTCCGTATTACCCTCCTGAACTCACCGATTCCATATTGTGCTAACAGTCATTGGATCTCGACCAACGCGAGCAGCAATGTCGCGATACGATATCCGCAATCGCGATAGGCTACAATCCGACCTTTATCAAAGTCGGAAACGTGATGATACGCAATTCTCCTCCTTACATGTGGCATCACAACAACGTTTCACCAGGCAACGCCGGTCAACTGCTGTTTGTGTATGAGAAATCGGTTGCAAACTTTCCTCATGTCAGCATGTTGTAGGTTGCGCCACCGGCGCCAACCTTGTGTGAATGCTCTGAAAAGCTAATCATTTGCATATCACAGCATCTTCTTCCTGTCGGTTAAATTTCGCGTCTTTAGCGTGTCATCTTCATGGTGTAGCAATTTTAATGGCCAGTAGTCTATTTTTGACATTTCGAACACATAAGAACGAGCTAATTGTCCCCCATTCAGATCTCCAGGCAGGGACTACTCAAGAGGACGTCGTTATCAGGAGAAAGAAAACTGGCGATCTAAGGATCGGAGCGTGGAATGTCAGATCCCTTAATCGGGCAGGTTGGTTAGAAAATTTAAAAAGGGAAATGGATAGGTTAAAGTTAGATATAGTGGGAATTAGTGAAGTTCGGTGGCAGGAGGAACAAGACTTTTGGTCAGGCGAATACAGGGTTATAAATACAAAGTCAAATAGGGGTAATGCAGGAGTAGGTTTAATAATGAATAAAAAATTAGGAATGCGGGTAAGCTACTACAAACAGCATAGCGAAAGCATTATTGTGGCCAAGATAGATTGGTTCAAATGGCTCTGAGCACTATGGGACTTAACATCTGTGGTCATCAGTCCCCTAGAACTTAGAACTACTTAAACCTAACTAACCTAAGGACATCACACAACACCCAGCCATCACGATGCAGAGAAAATCTCTGACCACGCCGGGAATCGAACCCGGGAACCCGTGCGTGGGAAGCGAGAACGCTACCGCACGACCACGAGATGCGGGCGGCAAAGATAGACATGAAGTCCACGCCTACTACAGTAGTACAAGTTTACATGCCTACTAGCTCTGCAGATGACGAAGAAATTGAAGAAATGTATGACGAAATAAAAGAAATTATTCAGATAGTGAAGGGAGACGAAAATTTAATAGTCATGGGTGACTGGAATAGGGAGAGAAGGAAACGTAGTAGGTGAATATGTATTGGGGGTAAGAACTGAAAGAGGAAGCGGCGTGGTAGAATTTTGCACAGAACAAAACTTGATCATAGCTAACACTTGGTTCAAGAATCATAAAAGATGGTTGTATACATAGGAGAAGCCTGGAGATACTGACAGATTTCAGAGAGATTATATAATGGTAAGACAAAGATTTAGGAACCAGGTTTTAAATTGTAAGCATTTCCAGGGGCAGAAGTGGACTCTGACCATAATCTATTGGTTATGAATTGTAGATTAGAACTGAAGAAACTGCAAAAAGGTGGGAATTTAAGGAGATGGGATCTGGATAAACTGACTAAACCAGAGGTTGTACAGAGTTTCAGGGAGAGCGTAAGGGTACAAATGGCAGGAATGTGGGAAAGAAATACAGTAGAAGAAGAATGGGTAGCTTTGAGGGATGAAGTAGTGTAAGCAGAGGGAGGATCAAGTAGGTAAAAAGACGAGAGCTAATAGAAATCCTTGGGTAACAGACGAAATATTGAATTTAATTGATGAAAGGAGAAATTATAAAAATGCAGTAAATGATGCAGGCAAAAAGGAATACAAACGTCTCAAAAATGAGATCGACAGGAAGTGCAAAATGGCTAAGCAGGGATGGCTAGAGGATAAACGTAAGGATGTAGAGCCTTATCCCACTTGGGGTAAGATAGATACTGCCTACAGGAAAATTAAAGAGACCTTTGGAGAAAAGAGAACCACTTGTATGAATATTAAGAGCTCAGATGGAAACCCAGTTCTAAGCAAAGAAGGGAAAGCAGAAAGGTGGAAGGAGTATATAGAGGGTCTATACAAGGACGATGTACTTGAGGACAATATTATGGAAATGGAAGAGGGTGTAGATGAAGATGAAATGGGAGATATGATACTGCGTGAAGAGTTTGACAGAGTACGTAAAGACCTGAGTCGAAACAAGGCCGCGGAAGCAGCAACATTCCATTAGAACTACTGACGGCCTTGGGAGAGACAGTCCTGACAAAACTCTACCATCTGGTGAGCAAGATGTATTAGACAGGCGAAATACCCTCAGACTTCAAGAAGAATATAAAAATTCCAATCCCAAAGAAAGCAGGTGTTAACAGATGTGAAAATTACCGAACTATCAGTTTAATAAGTCACGGCTGCAAAATACCAACGCGAATTCTTTACAGACGAATGAAAAAACTAGTAGAAGCCGACCTAGGGGAAGATCAGTTTGGATTCCGTAGAAATGTTGGAACACGTGAGGCAATACTGACCCTACGACTTACCTTACAAAATAGATTAAGGAAAGGGAAACCTACGTTTCTAGCATTTGTAGACTTGGAGAAAGCTTTTGACAATGTTGACTGGAATACTCTCTTTCAAATTCTGAAGGTGGCAGGGGTAAAATATAGGGAGCGAAAGGCTATTTACAATTCGTATGGAAACCAAATGGCAGTTATAAGAGTTGAGGGGCATGAAAGGGAAGCAGTGGTTGGGAAGGGAGTGAGACAGGGTTGTAGCCTCTCCCCGATGTTATTCAATCTGTATATTGAGCTAGCAGTGAAGGAAAGAAAAGAAAAATTCGGATAGGTATTAAAATCCATGGAGAAGAAATAAAAACTTGAGGTTCGGCGATGACATTCTGATTCTGTCAGAGACAGCAAAGGACTTGGAAGAGCAGGTTAACGGAATGAATAGTGTCTTGAAAGGAGGATATAAGATGAACATCAACAAAAGCAAAACGAGGATAATGGAATGTAGTCGAATTAAGACGGGTGATACTGAGGGTATTAGATCAGGAAATGAGACACTTAAAGTAGTAAAGGAATTTTGCTATTTGGGGAGCAAAATAACTGACGATGGTAGGAGTAGAGAGGATATAAAATGTAGACTGGCAATGGCAAGGAAAGCGTTTGTGAAGAAGAGAAATTTGTTAACATCGAGTATAGATTTATGTATCAGGAAGACGTTTCTGAAAGTATTTGTATGGAGTGTAGCCATGTATGGGAGTGAAACATGGACGATAACTAGTTTGGACAAGAAGAGAATATAATCTTTCGAAATGTGGTGCTACAGTAGAATGCTGAAGGTTAGATGGGTAGATCACATAAATAATGAGGAGGTGTTGAAGAGGACTGGGGAGAAGAGAAGTTTGTGGCACAACATGACTAGAAGAAGGGATCGGTTGGTAGGACATGTGCTGAGACATCGAGGGATCATCAATTTAGTATTGGAGGGCAGCGACGAGGGTAAAAATTGTAGAGGGAGACAAGAGATGAATACTTTAAGCAGATTCAGAAGAATGTGGGTTGCAGTAGGTACTGGGAGATGAAGAAGCTTGCACAGGATAGAGTAGCATGGAGAGCTGCATCAAAGCAGTCTCGGTACTGAAGACCACAACAACAACAACAACAACAAGAACGAGCTGCAGAAACCCGTGTCGGCATGAGAAGTGTACAGACAATAGTAAACAAAAGTGCTGTAGCGGTAGAATCCTCAGGAAAACTTGTGTTCGTGTCGCCTGGGAAACATCGAATTCGCGAGATACGTAGCACGGATTCATAAAATATCGTTCTTGTGAAACACAACTAGGTCTTTTTACCTCATGAAGTATTGAGTGCTATCGACGGGGGATGTCAAATTGATTCCATATTTTTAGATTTCCAGAAGGCTTTTGACATTGACCCCTATTGTTCCTGATCTATATTAACGACAGAGGAGACAATCTAAGTAGCCCTCTTATATTGTTTGCAGATGGTGCTGTCATTTAACGTCCTGCAAATTCATCAGACGACGAAAACGAATTGCAAAATGACTTAGATAAGATATCTGTATGGTGCGAAAAGTGGTAATTGACCCAGAATAAAGAAAAGTGTGAAGTTATTCATATGAGTACTAAAAGAATTTCGCTAAATTTCGATTATGCGATAAGTCACACAATCCTGAAGGCTGTAAATTCAACTAAATACTTAGAGATTGCCTAAACTGGAACGACCACATAGACAATTTTGTGGGTAGAGAAAACCAAAGACTGCGACTTATTTGTAGAAACTCAAAGAGTGCAACAGGTCTACTAAAGAGACAACTTGCATTACGCTTGCCCGCCCTATTCTGGAGTACTGCTGTGCAGTGTGGGATCCGCATAGGGTGGGACTGACGGATGACAAAGAAGGGCAGCTGTTTTTGTATTATCGCGAAGTAGTGGAGACAAGACAGTGCCACAGACATGACACGTGAATTGAAGTGGCAATTATTAAAACAAAGGCGCTTTTCGTTGCTGTGGAATCTTCTCGTGAAATTTCAATCACCAGCTTTCTCCTCCGATTTCGAAAACATTCTCTTGGCACCTGACTACATAGGGAGAAATGATCATCACGATAAAATAAGAGAAATCAGGGCTTACAGAGAAAAAGTTAAGTGCTCGATTTTCCCGCGCGTCGTTTGAGAGTGGAACGGTAGAGAGAGACAGCTTGAAGTTGGTTCCTTCAACCCTCTGCACTCTATATTGTGAGCAGCAGAGTTATCACATAGATATGTTTTGACAACGATATTTTAAAGCGCTCCATGTTTAAAATGTATTTAACAACAGAATACCAGACAGCACAAAAACTTGATACAATTATGGCCGAGCAAATTGCTTCAAAGGTAGCTCTTCGTCAACGCAAAGAATTTTTACGACACTGGTTTCAAACATATCAAGAAGAGAGCTTTTAATTGAAAGAAGTGACTTAGAAACAGCACGAACCATGTCCCTTATACAGATACATGATACAGGAGGAGGAGTTTGTTCTGCAGTGTATCACCTTGATGAAACATGGGTTAATCAGAATATTGCATCAATACCTGCTGGAAAACGTGTGATAGCACTGGCGGTTTTAAAGTTTCTATAGGAAAAGGTTCTCGGATACTTATTCTGCATGCTGGCTATGCTTGTAATGTGGTTCGTGAAAGCAAACTTGTAATTAGGTGTAATAAAAATAGTAGTGAGCACTATTCGGAAATGAGCGCTTTCACTTTCAAGAGGTGATTCACCGAACAATGCTTGCCATACCTTGCTTCGAGGTCGGTCATTGAATTTACCATGCCAGTTATCATTCAGACCAAGTACGAACAGCAGGAAGGGGGATATTGCGCCCAGGCTGAAAAATAAAAATATTCCCGACAACAGAAACCAAAAACATGGTGAACTCCTCCTGCAGCTCGATAATTTATAAAAGTCACGCGACAGAATGTACAAATTTGAATTTCTTGCCTATGAATGTGGTGACACAGTTTTGCATTTATCACAAACCACTGTCAGTATGATACGATAGAATTCATTTACGGACAGGTTATACAGGCTATGTACGGAAAGAAACAAAACATTGAAGATAAAAGACACTGAAAGGCATGTGCTTCAAGCAATAGACAGCATTCACTTCAGCGTGGCCATGTTGTGTGCGGCATTCGGAAAAGTTTCAGAAAGAAGACTTTGACAGGGAGATGAACATGTATGAATGCCTTGAACCTGTCATCCTAAATTTACAATCAGATGGTTCAGATATGGGCTCGGATAGCAGATGGTATTACGATGCAGACTGGGAAACAAAGCAAAGCAATAATCTTTCTTGGTTTTATGGACTCATGGTTTTAAAATGTTTTTGTCAGCATATCAATTGCATGCATAGTACACAAGGACTTCCTAGCTTCCATTGATTAGAAGTATGTAGGCTATGAAGTACTCAGACTATAATGTTCAATACATTGCCCTTGGAGAAGTTAAGCTTTTCACAGAGTGTTGTATGCTATTACTCTCGAGAATGAAGCCGGATAAATTCGTCAAAACCTCCAATATTTCGACAAGTAAACCCGTCATTTTCAAGGTACGAATTGGAAAATGCCTTAAAATAAAAGGGAGAGTTCTCTGTCGAGATGTCGGTGGGTTTCGACGTTATCCGTCAGCATTCCGTCGAGTTATTCACAGAAGATGGTTAACTGTTTGTCTGTTCACTGGATCATAAACGCAGTCTCTAACTGTAATGTCGAAAGAATTACTTTAAACTCATAATGCCTGTTGACACTGAAAAATGTGATAACCTACAGACAATTTTTATGATAGCCTTTTGTACTAGTGTTTTCTATCAGTAATTTCTTTTTTATGCATAGTGATTTACATTGAATTGCAGTGAAACACACCCACATACGCTCATTATACACATTTAAAAATATTTAATGGAGTAGGAGTAGTTGCCAAACAAATACAATGATTTCGGTTTGAGTTTGAAGTTTATTTTGTTATATATTAAATTTTTAATTATAATATAGTTCTAATAGCAATAAGTGTCAATTATTGCAAGCTTTTCGATGATCTTGTCGTTAGGCAATAGCCGTTTTGAGAAAAATTGTACTTTACAGTTTCATATAGCCACGTCAGCTGTTCCGACAGACGAATGCTGTGAAGCAGTGGACACAACCTCAAAGGTGTGAAATAAGATTTCTTTCTTGTGGACGACTGATCCAAATCGGTTTAAAATGTATTATTCCCTCAATTATTTGAACATGTAATACGATGTACCGAAGGCAAATATACCTGATTGCTGCCTGTAGCAACACAGGTCGACAACAGGACCTTTTTGAATTTTAAAATTTTCCCGACGAATTGACTGTTCAAACAAATTTCGGGCTTGCACCCTGTCTCGTTCAATACTTCACACAATGTTTCAACTGGACACCTGCCAGTCATCTTCAGGTGAGCCTTCGCAGACTGAACGACGACCGGCTGCAAGCCCGAAATTTGTTTGAACAGAGTTTGCCTGCCCTCTGCCCCCACGCATCCACAGACCTCATCCCCTCCACGCTTCCCTTTCGCTCCCACCTCTATTCTTGGAAGCGCTGTCGTATGTGACGCTGGCTATGACTTGGACACGTCGCTTTTGTAGCTACTTGCCTTACTTTATAACATACAGCTGCATACGAAACGATAAGCTAGTGGACTGCACGACACACTTCAAAATTATTGAGGCAGACCGGCCGGCGTGGATTTGATCCATGTGAGAGGAGCCTGCGTTCTGCTCCGGCTGACGTTTCTGCTACACGATAAGCGCCGCTTTTCAATCGTCGGTCCCAGGAGGCACACTGCCTCGTGAACAGGGATGCGCTGTTGGGAGTTGAAAGACCGCTAACGACTCTCTCTTAACGGGCAACAATGGCAGCAGGTTCGACGTCACAATGACTAGGTTTCTCGTCGCTCAGTGAATGAGAGATTTTGGCTCGCTTGGCACGAAACAGTGCCACTCTCTATACCCACCACAATGCCGCCGGTAATGAAGGAACGGCAAAAAAAATTGAGGAGGCAGGCGAGGAAAATCATGAGATTCCGACAATAGCGGATTGAATAGCGCAAATTTGTCTGGAACGCGCCGGAACGGCGTAGAAAAATGCAACGTCCATTAAAAATTACTTAAAGAAATCACTGTAACTAATCAGCTAATGACGATGGTTGTTGCATGTAAAGAAGGGGTCTGCTAATTTTCACACAGTCTGTTCTCTCTGCTTGGTGTAACGTTTTCAAATTATCCTGTTTCAGCGAAGGGGCATTCTTAAGCGTATAAATGTCCGGTAATTACGAAAATTCAGCAGGAAATTAAGTGACAGTAAACAACATAAACTTTCGCTGGGAAGGATGACTCTAAACACGAGCGTAAGTGTGATGATTACATCTCAAGACTTGCTCTAAGCCACAAGACCGTGCAGACTATGGTGTTTACATTTAATTAAATACAAAAACAAAGTCGACAATGTAAGATCAACTTAACGTACCGGTATTTTCTTAGAACAGTGAACCCCCCCCCCCCAAAAAAAAATGCTTCTGTGGACTTGGCAAGCAAAAGGATAATATTAATCGAAGTGAAATTTTCTCACGTGCGCTGTGAAAACAGTATTTCTGTGATTTTGTGAATCTCAGCAGTTACAGACACACAATGTGTTCTTACTCAAGTGGCACAGTCAAATACTTTGGTTATTCCACATTTCCTCATGCTACAAGTGAGGGAACTAGGATGGTTTTGTTACCATTTTCAGTTTAAATTTACCGTAAAATAAAAATTTGGTGAAATTTCTCCCTTGATAGAATTATGGGGTGGAATAATAGTTCTAAGACTGAAACGATATGCAATGAACTCAAAGCTGATTCCAAACACAATTTGTCGTAACTGAAATGTGTTTTCCCGAACGGTTATATTGCGAATCTGCAATACTATCTCCCTGATGATAATTTGGGAGTGACTGAAGATGTAACTTTGTGCTGTTATTTTAGTAACACATAAAATAAAAATAAACTGCCAATTTTGCTGTGTTTTAGTTTTCAAAGTGTTTTAAACGCTGCACTGTTTAAAGTATGCAAATTTCCATGAAGTCTGTTCCCAAGAAGTGTAACAAACAACAGGAAGTAATGGATATATATATTCATCGAAACAGTGGTTTTATACATAAAAATAAAAAGGCAGTCTGAGAGACCCCTGCATAGTAATTGTGTTCCTGTCAAAATCCACAGTAGCTGAGGTTTGAAATAGTAACTTATATCATGCTTGGAGGGAAGTAAAATTATTTTCGCAGCGGTAGATTATGCACCTACGCAAATTGTACTTTGCAAGAAATCTTGTAAGAACGACTCAAACATTACCCAGGTGTTATAAAATGTCTGTAAAAATATACCATTATTTCAATATCTGTTAGCGGTGAATGTTAACCACACTTGGTTTCAGAATCATGAAAGAAGGTTGTATACGTGGAAGAACCCTGGAGATACTAAAAGGTATCAAATAGATTATATAATGGTAAGACAGAGATTTAGGAACCAGGTTTTAAGTTGTAAGACATTTCCAGGGGCAGATGTGGACTCGGACCACAATCTATTGGTTATGACCTGTAGATTAAAACTGAAGAAACTGCAAAAATGTGGGAAATTAAGGAGATGGGACCTGGATAAACTGAAAGAACCAGAGGTTGTACAGAGTTTCAGGGAGAGCATAAGGGGACAATTGACAGGAATAGGGGAAAGAAATACAGTAGAAGAAGAATGGGTAGCTCTGAGGGATGAAGTAGTGAAGGCAGCAGAGGATAAAGTAGGTAAAAAGATGAGGCTGCTAGAAATCCTTGGGTAACAGAAGAAATATTGAATTTAATTGATGAAAGGAAAAAATATAAAAATGCAGTAAATGAAGCAGGCAGAAAGGAATACAGACGTCTCAAAAATGAGATCGACAGGAAGTGCAAAATGGCTAAACAGGGATGGCTAGAGGACAAATGTAAGGATGTAGAAGCTTATCTCACTAGGGGTAAGATAGATAATGCCTACAGGAAAATTAAAGAGACCTTTGGAGAGAAGAGAACCACGTGTATGAATATGAAGAGCTCAGATGGCAACCCAGTTCTAAGCAAAGAAGGGAAGGCAGAAAGGTGGAAGGAGTATATAGAAGGTTTATACAAGGGTGATGTACTTGAGGACCATATTATGGAAATGGAAGAGGATGTAGATGAAGACGAAATGGGAGATACGATACTGCGTGAAGAGTTTGACAGAGCACTGAAAGACCTGAGTCGAAACAAGGCCCCCGGAGTAGACCACATTCCATTAGAACTACTGACGGCCTTGGGAGAGCCAGTAATGACAAAACTCTACCAGCTGGTGAGCAAGATGTATGAGACAGGCGAAATACCCTCAG
This sequence comes from Schistocerca gregaria, assembly GCF_023897955.1. Lineage (NCBI taxonomy): Eukaryota > Metazoa > Arthropoda > Insecta > Orthoptera > Acrididae > Schistocerca > Schistocerca gregaria. The sequence continues at coordinate 438,794,728 of NC_064925.1, read as the reverse complement.
ACTTCAAGAAGAATATAATAATTCCAATCCCAAAGAAAGCAGGTGCTGACAGATGTGAAAATTACCGAACTATCAGTTTAATAAGTCACAGCTGCAAAATACTAACGCGAATTCTTTACAGACGAATGGAAAAACTGGTAGATGCGGACCTCGGGGAGGATCAGTTTGGATTCCGTCGAAATGTTGGAACACGTGAGGCAATACTGACCTTACGACTTATCTTAGAAGAAAGATTAAGAAAAGGCAAACCTACGTTTCTAGCATTTGTAGACTTAGAGAAAGCTTTTGACAATGTTGACTGGAATACTCTTTTTCAAATTCTAAAGGTGGCAGGGGTAAAATACAGGGAGCGAAAGGCTATTTACAATTTGTACAGAAACCAGATGGCAGTCATAAAAGTCGAGGGGCATGAAAGGGAAGCAGTGGTTGGGAAAGGTGTGAGACAGGGTTGTAGCCTCTCCCCGATGTTATTCAATCTGTATATTGAGCAAGCAGTAAAGGAAACAAAAGAAAAATTTGGAGTAGGTATTAAAATTCATGGAGACGAAGTAAAAACTTTGAGGTTCGCCGATGACATTGTAATTCTGTCAGAGACGGCAAAGGACTTGGAAGAGCAGTTGAACGGAATGGACAGTGTCTTGAAAGGAGGATATAAGATGAACATCAACAAAAGCAAAACGAGGATAATGGAATGTAGTCAAATTAAATCGGGTGATGCTGAGGGAATTAGATTAGGAAATGAGGCACTTAAAGTAGTAAAGGAGTTTTGCTATTTAGGAAGTAAAATAACTGATGATGGTCGAAGTAGAGAGGATATAAAATGTAGACTGGCAATGGCAAGGAAAGCGTTTCTGAAGAAGAGAAATTTGTTAACATCGAATATAGATTTATGTATCAGGAAGTCGTTTCTGAAAGTATTTGTATGGAGTGTAGCCATGTATGGAAGTGAAACATGGACGATTACTAGTTTGGACAAGAAGAGAATAGAAGCTTTCGAAATGTGGTGCTACAGAAGAATACTGAAGATAAGGTGGATAGATCACGTAACTAATGAGGAGGTATTGAATAGGATTGGGGAGAAGAGAAGTTTGTGGCACAACTTGACTAGAAGAAGGGATCGGTTGGTAGGACATGTTTTGAGGCATCAAGGGATCACCAATTTGGTATTGGAGGGCAGCGTGGAGGGTAAAAATCGTAGAGGGAGACCGAGAGATGAGTACACTAAGCAGATTCAAAAGGATGTAGGTTGCAGTAGGTACTGGGAGATGAAGCAGCTTGCACAGGATAGAGTAGCATGGAGAGCTGCATCAAACCAGTCTCAGGACTGAAGACAACAACAACAACAATTGATTCTATTCAGTTTGTGTATAGACGATATAGTCAAGAAATATTAATTTCCATGCATCTCTCATCCTTTGCTGATATTCCATCATAGTCTTATTAAAAATCTACCTGAAAGGATTAGCTTAACATCTAGGGGAGCATGCTGTAAAGTTACAATTGCTGTGAAACTTCAAAAACGAAAACCAATGTTAGAACAGGTAACATATTTTAAATGCTTTTGGTCCATTGTTACACACTATTACATTATTATTATATTAAAAATTAGATAGCATTTTAAAAATAAACCGTAAATTGGAAGAACTCTGAGTTCACAATTTTCAAAAGACACAAAAAATGATTTTTCATGTAATTATTGTCATTCCCACAGATTTATTTGGAAGTGAAACGTGGATAAAAAAAGCCGGAACAAACATCAACGACTAAAATGTAATCCCAAGAAGTTTGCAGATGTACAAGATTATATTGGACCAGAAATGATACAGTCCGAGGAAAACCGAAAATTTACTTCCGATAGTGAATTTCCACTGTGCGGAGAAGTGTGTGCTGATTTGAAACTGTTTTACAGATTAAAACTGTGTACCGACCGCGGGACCTCAGCTTATTGCAGGAGGGCTCTTCTATCTCTCTCTCCTCTCCTCTCCTCTCCTCTCCTCTCCTCTCCCGTTGCAGCTCATTCTTCGCTCGCCAAAATCGCCTGCATCGGCGTCGGCTTCTTCTTCTAACCTATACTTTCATTGGCATCAATACAGGTTGTTGAAAAGTACATTCGTCGTCCTTAGGGATGGCCTGCTATCAAGCATGACTCATTACACAGCACCTTAGCTTTACTTCCGACAGTTCCCCATCTGGTAAAGTGACCAGACGTCTCGATTTGGCCGGAACAGTTTCGATTTTTGGAGTCCAGTCCCCTTGTCTCCCATTGGGTCCTACCGGGACTCCTAAATGTTAAGGTTCTTAGAAATCAGGTCAAATTATCGGTCTTGTGAGATTTCAACATTAAACTTTTTATAGTTCTAGCGTTTTAAAAGTGTATATACTCCATTTTAATATCGTATCCCTAATCTAAAATACCATGACGCGCAGTATTATGAAGTGTGTTCACACGGTCTGATGCGTTCAAGTTCGACATTTTCAGTATTTGCGCTGTAGTTGGTATTACTGGGCTGCCTTTACTTAGCGGTAACCCTAATGTTTCATGTGCATTTCGTTGACGTGAGTACTGCAGGACGTGTAGCACAGCCAATAGGTTCTTTATTTACATTGTGTAGACTGTATCCAAGTCCACAACGCCAATCGGCACTGCATTTTCAATTCGGAACTTCAGGAGTGGGAAGTAACGAATTCATAATCCATTGTTGTGAACAATGTGATATAATTCTGTTTTTAATTAAATCAAATTTAAGCAAACAAACTCTCGTACATTATATAATTTATTTACTTTTCCATATAGAATTCTATGATATCTTCAATTTAAAGGGAATAAAACATTTGCTGAATCGAATTCATTCATCATTGAAATATCGGGCCATGAACGGTGTTGAAAGCTGTGTGTAGTTACCTAAGCAAGTGTTGTGTCCTGTTCATTACCTTATAAAATGTGCGTGTATTATAATTACTCAGTGAGTAGGAATGTTCCATTGTTTTAGATTATGTTATATTCTCTTTTGGCGCCAACTATTATTTTCGTTGCATAATTACTTTAGCTTTGTTCTTAACACTACGACATGCCCAATATCCTCGTAAAAGTGATACACAGATGAATAGTCAATATCTAGTACCACCACTATTACTATATCAGAAACTGTCAAACAAGAAGGAATGAGTCACTGTGCGCGGGCATGCCTCAAGAAACTTATGGAAAAGTAGGGTGGCCTGGTAGAGAAGAAAATCCGGTTTTCTGTACCGCTCTGTACGGTACTCGAGAATAGCACCATCTCGTCCTGTTATTCGCGAGATTATCACGCAGGAGCACCAGCAAGCGCGGAAGCTGCGATTACTGCAGACCGGTTTGACAGCGCGGGAGTAAGACGCCGTCTTTGTGCGATTAGCTCAACCGGCCTTGATCTGCAACGATCTGTACCCGTCTATGCACAGGGAAGCTACTGTTGTCGATTGAGCCTTGTCCCGCAGTTACGCAGGGTCAGCCATCGTTAATCGGATGTGGCATGTTACAGGTTAAGGGGTGGCTGGATGCCCTTCCTGCCGCCACCTTGTACCCCCGGGACGAAATTAGTGTACCCCAACTGTCTGCGTCGAATGTAATCCATGGAATAGTGCGAAAGTGTTCAGATGTCTGCGAGCCGTGTAACTGAGGCGGAACAAGGGGACCAGCCCGGTATTCACCTAGCGGGATGTGCAAAACCGCCTAAAAACCACATCCAGTCTGGCCAGCACATCGGCCCTCGTCGTTAATCCGCCGGGCGGATTCGATCCGGGGCCGGTGCGCCTGCCGGCCAGAGTGGCCGTGCGGTTCTAGGCGCTACAGTCTGGAACCGAGAGACCGCTACAGTCGCAGGTTCGAATCCTACCCCAGGCATGTTTGTGTGTGATGTCTTTAGGTTAGTTAGGTTTAATTAGTTATAAGTTCTAGCCGACTGATGACCTCAGAAGTTAAGTCGCATAGTGCTCAGACCCATCTGAACCATTTGAACCGGCGCGCCTACCCAAGTCCAGGAAGCAGCGCGTTAGCGCTTCGGCTACCCTGGCGGGTTTACTGTTGTCGAATGTAAGTATGTAAAATGTTTGAAGCGACATGTTACCACACTGAACGTACTCTGTGCCCGAGAGTACACATAGCACTACTGACGTATATAGTTTTCCCATTTCATTACGGTGCAGTAATTGAAGGGCTGATTCCGAATATCAGGCAAGTCCAAAAACTGATTTTTTTTAGATGGACTTCTTGTTCTTTTCTAAGGTCAGCTCTATGTCAGGATATTTTTGTCTCGAAGTGGCAGACAGGACCAGTTATATACACTTGTGAAACCTTGGGGCTTCTACAAAAGCAAGATAAGTCCAATGTTTTTCCTCAAAATTGCAGTCTAGTCTCTTATCTGTTATTTGCAGAATATGATCGTAGAGTGTGTTACCGTGCTTTCCCCACTCCCAGCTAAAATAACGTCTTTACAGTTTTCTATCGAAGTTGCAAGTCATTGTCTCAGTAGCGTACACAAATGGACGGTAATAACTCCGTTTGTAGTCAAAAAGGCAACAGAAAAAGAAGAAAAATTGAAGTATTATAAGAGATGCAAGGCGAAGAACAGTTGGTGAAGACTACAGGTGAGGTATTCAGTTATATTTATTGTTAAAATTGTTGATACTCATATGCTTCGTTATTGTTTCATTCCATTGGTAACAGAGTTACTCCGTTCGTATAGGTGCACGCGGTCCGATTGCTTTAAGAATATCAACGATGGTGAACAGCAACAGATTTTGGAAGATTTTAACAGTCTGGGCAAAGGGCGACGGGACTCTCATCTGTATGAACTAATCACAAGTCATTTGATTTCAAGGAAGAGGCCTTAGAATGCTGACTAATTTTAAAGGAGCAACATGCAATTATATTTACTTACAAAGTTCGCATTGATGGTAAGGAAGTCCCTGTGAGCCAAAAGGCTTTCTTAAGCTACCACGCAGTTTCTTAGAACAGATTCAATAGATTACAACATAACTCATCGACAACTGGGAAGTCACCTAAAAGTAAACAAAGTCGTCACAATTCTAAACCTAGAAATTCCTCGAATGTGTGAAGTATCTTAATGAACATCACATTAATTTACATCAGGCAAGAAGGTCTCATTACTCAGTCTGGGACAATGCCAACCTTGAGATACCTTCCTGAAAATCTGATCGTTGCTGACATGCATCAAGATTTTCCTAACTTTCATCAGATTGATGTACCCTAGAAATCATACTGATTAATCTTCAACACTTTCCACATAGAACATACCACAGAAATGAAAATATTTGTTATGAAAGCTAAGACAGTTGATGTAACATGCCTACTGCACATTCAGAATGGCTCTGTTTGTTATTCACGACAGTTGCGGTACAACAATTTCGGCATTCAAAACCCTATCAGAAGATTCTGTGACAATGTCGGAATACCGACAGCATGAGGCTAAAAAGACCCTAAATGAAGTGCCATATATGCTCTTAGACATAACAAATAATCATTCTGACCTCAGATTTGTACCCCAGACAGAATACAAACAAAACGATGATTCAGTTTCTGGGCTGTCTGGTCCATTTCCTCAAATTTTTCAAACTGACGATCAGAATTTTGGCTTCACCGGTAACAAGAAAAATAAACATAGTAAAGGTGGAACACCTGAAAAATGGGACAAACGGTAGCTGAAGCAAGGAAGTACACTACACCACTTAACCTCCATAGAACTTCGCATGGAGATTTATTCAATGTAAAGAGTGCTGTAGAACATCTGCTCTTGAAGACACCAAAGCCCTCCCTTAAAATGGAAGCAATTAGGATGATGAGACTTAACAAAGATTATCAGCACGTTAATCTGCGGCGAGTGTACTTTGAGCGTTGGGAAAGACATATTGTGAGAAGCAAAGTCTACTGAGAAGACATTAGTTCCCTTAATCTTCAAAAGCTCTGTTGTGAATCACTAACTGGGTTTCAGCCTGCTAAGAGAAGGGACTTTATGACTCTCGTGCAGTACCTCGAGGATCTTGTACATCGCAATATACTATGAGTTTTCATTGCAGGAATTGAACTTGCACACTGAAGATCAATCTGGAAAGCGTAATGTTGATTTTGACAACGATGACAATTCTGATGGTTGATGAGTAATTAAAAGGAATGTTTAGCTTTAAATAATAACTTGTATTTTGTCAATAATTACGTATGAATATTCATATTTGAGAATTAAATTTTTTATTGTTTCTTTTGACTAAGATAAATGCAAAAACAAGACAAGCCCAAATATTTATTCATATATTCTCAACTATCCTTTTAAAAATATGTGTTTCTCTTATGTGCAGTGAAGAACTGTTAGTACGAAAATAGTACGACAAATAATATTAACTAGTTCATTCAACACAAGCGAAGGTAGACTGTGCTTTTAAGTTTCTTAAAACTGTGTTTTTTGGACTTGTCTGCTTCTTGGATCTACATTTAATTTGATTTCTTACCAAAATTTACTCTTGCACCTTGAAAGCATATAAAGATTATATTACAGGTTTTAGGCAAAAAAATCTGTTAGTATGTTTCTTTGCATGACCGTTTTCTGGAGTGGCTGTTTTGTGTCACTATTATTATTTACAGTGTTCCAGTTTAAAAGAGTGCTTTTTAACCAGCCATGTTTTGCTTTTATTTATAAAGCGTCGTCAGTGGTTATTCCTTCATCCTTACTATTTATGGATTGAAAACAGTCTGTCTTTATACCGTAAAAAGCATCATCTAATATCCTATGTATTAATCAGTAAGGACATGACTCGTCGACGAGTATGACGTTTCTGTACTGCAGTATCATTTCGTAACTATCGTTAATGTTAACACAAACCAAGTGAAAATGAAAGAGAACTGGAAGTGTTCATTACTAGTAATAATTATCTTTCAAAATAACAAAGAAAAAAAAGAGTAAAATTTTTCGAGAGCTGGCAGTGCACAAAAATTTGAACTACCTCAATTGTGGATATTTGATTCTTTTTGTATAAGTACTGGTATTTTTGTGAATCAAATGTAATCTTATGTATCATAAATAGAAAATACAAAAATCGGTGCATCATTTGTAGCTATTAAGAAAGCATTCCACACAATACGAACACGCACTTCTTGACATCACAACAACATGAACTGAATGAGCAATTCAAGCCATTAGTTCACGCTCAGCTACAACGACAGCCTTCGTTCAAAACCACTACTACCGTACTACCGCCGCCATCCCCGCTAATGATTACATTTGACATTGCGCGAAAGTGTTGCACTGCTATAGCTATGAGACATGTTGATAAAAAAAGATTAGATCCTATGACGAAAAAGGTTATTTACAGTGGCAGCGAGAAACCTTTTTTAGAAACATCGAACGTCGATAATTTGTCTTTATCATCGATGTCTTGACTTTTCAAATACTTCATGGTCGATTGTGAAAATCGATTTTAAATCACAGCATCGATATTTTATAAATATTGATTATCATGTATATCCGTATCCTGAAGTGACTTTGGGAAACCACGGGAAACCTCACGGATGGCCCTGCTGCTATTTGAGCCCCTATTTGGGACCATCTCCTTCCGAAGTCGAGTTCAGTACCTTAACCACTGCTCCACGTAGCAGAGAAAAGCTGAAAAGAAAGGAGGAGAAATGTTGAAAAAGAACGCAATTAATATCTAGCGTGGACGGCACAGGAAAGCAGGGAAAGAAAAAAACGTCCCACTAAAACTGGCGAAAGAGCGAACAAAGAAAAACAACTCAGAACTGGGACTGTTCTTAGAAAACCCATGAAGGTGCGTGAAACTCTAACTTTCAAAAGCGTAATTTGTTCCGCGCGTTAGAACAAATTGCGGCCCGGGACAGGAAGAGGACACAATGCCTTCAAGGCTGCTATGTGTTTGCAGGAAATGTAGTCATGACGCTAACAAAACAGTTTCCACAGAGCTTCGTTCTATACGTGGCGACGCGAGGAACACGCAAAATGAAAAATGAACACTCTGGAATGGAGAAAGTTTCCTTTGTCTAAGTATCTCCAGAATGACGCTAATTAAAGACGACCATTTTCTCTTGGCAGCTGAAGCTGCAGTAGGAAGCAGCCACATCTTCCTTGTAGTACTACCCTAGAGTGAAGTAGGAAGTATGTCAGGTAGCTAGAGCAGTATTTTGTTAGTTGAGATTTCCCCAAATAAAAGTCTAACCTTCGATGATGATGTCTACAATGTCAGAACCGAATCGCGAGGCTTGCTTTCGTTAAGATCTCAGGAAGTCAGTATGTAAAACGAAACTTTATAATGACAGTATACGAAGATTGAGTAACTTTAAGCCGCTTGGCTTGTGTTGTATTTGATGCCACAGTAAGAAAGTTTCCTGGAATGCTTCTGTAAATAATCTTATATTTGTAGACGATCAGATATCAATTAGAGGGGTACCAGCATTTTTTGGCAGTTCGAAAGACAATTCTTTTTTTCACATACTTAAGAGCTGTAGGACGCCACCTTCATAAGCTACATCCCTTCTCTTCGTTGTAGACAATGAAAGCATCTATCAACATTTAAGGAAAACTCCCATTCACTCCACCGGATATCAAGTTTTGTGCAGTTTTCCTGGTGATAGTCGATCGTTTATATTTTCCTGTAGACAACAACACTGTGAGCGAACAATCTGCGCAAGCGACATATCCATGAGACATTAGTTACCTGTCCTGGGTTCGTGGTAAAATCTTTAAAAGTGAGTCTATATTGTTTGCTCCTTCTTTTTAAAATAACTAATTCGTGGACATTCCTCGGCAACAGAAATAAATTTCTGATTCTTATTCCAGTGCTAAATAGTAAAAGAAGGAACAAATCATTTCCATTTAAAGTAATTATTGAGATATCTAGAAGATTTTAGTGAAACCGGAAAGAGCTAGACCTATTGTGTTGTTCTAGCTTCAAAAAACGTGTTCCATCTAACAGCCTGACTGGAAAGAATAAAAGTATAAAATATCTGTGGAGTTATTAAATTCTATAATTTACAAATTATTTTACTATGGGTCAAATGGACATAAAATGTATTATCCCATTTGATGCAGCTTAACTGTGTATGTTAGATGTGAAGAAAAATCGCCAATAAGTAGTTAAATTTTAGAAAATATGCCACGAAAGTAGCTGAAGATTGATAAGCTTGGTCAAAATTTTTAGGTATGCGATTGGAAAAGAAAACCCAAATTATGTGTGATGTGTTGTTGTTGTTATTGTGGTCTTCAGTCCAGAAACTGGTTTGCTGCAGCTCACCATGCTACTCTATCCTGTGCAAGCTTCTTCATATCCCAGTACCTACTGCAACCAACATCCTTCTGAATCTGTTTAGTGTATTCATCTCTTGGTCTCCCTCTACGATTTTTATCCTCCACGCTGCCCTTCAATACTAAATTAGTGATCCCTTGATGCGTCTGAATATTCCCTACCAACTGATCCCTTCTTGTAGCCAAGTTGCGCCCCAAATGTCTCTTCTACCCCATTCTATTCAATACCTATTCATTAGTTATGTGATCTACCCATCTAATCTTTAGCATTCTTCTGTATCACCACATTCCGAAAGCTTCTATTCAATCTATGAACTGAGAAATCTTAGTAGGCCTAATTCTAAATCATTACGATATTTATCTGGCCTTTAACTTGGCAAAACCTTTCAAAATAGAAGCTAAATGCAATGACTTTTAACGTGTCGCTTTCAACGGTTCGTCCTCAGTCTGTTCTTTCCCTAGCCATGTAATGCAGTACTGCCTTGGGACAGTTGGTATTTTCCATTCTTTGTAAGTTATTGGTCCAGTTCTGTCTATTATTTAATATTTTACTATGTAGTAATTCTATATTTATTTATTTGTTTCCTAAGATCTTCACTTCGTAGCCCATCCATCCTTGTACATCCTCTAATACAGGTCAAAAATCTCATTTCTTCCTTTTGAGTTGCCACTCACGGATCGGTGCCATAAAGCGATATGGGTAAAGCCATTACTTTTTAAAATTCCATTTTCGTTTCTTTCCTAATAGTATTTTTAGAAGTTCCTTCGTCAGTTTGGAAGGTAGCAGGCTTTGCGGTCGAGGGAAACAAAAATGGCGGAGCGACGGGAGTTAAGCTGGAGGGAGAGGAGATGAGTGAGGCGTAGGAGTTGGTCATCGGTAGAGATAACAAATAATAGTGATACTTTACTGCAGGAGGTGTACTAGAAGGGGGGAGGGTTGGGGCATATGTGCCGTGTACAGGAGGTAGAGAGGAGAGGAGAGAAGACAGAGACCTGGGGCACAACCGCAGAGGCGTAGAAGGACCGGGAATCAGCATTATGGATGGTAAAATAGGCGGGGTGGTGGGAGAGGAAGGAAGCAATCAGATGGACATAGTTGACAGGAAGGGCGTAGGTCTGGAGTTTAAACAGCAGACTAGGATGCCAGACAAGGTCATAGGCCTTTTCGAGGAGGTTGAAAAACATTAATTAAAGCTTTTCTTTACATAAAACCAAAATGTGAAAGGATTGTAATTTATATTTGTAAAATGTCAGGGTCTAGTTACCTTAACGCGTAGGTGCCATGCTATTAATAAGCCAGGACAGACTATGTGCCAAAGACAGTCTTATGTGTATCGGTTGTCGCGACTGTCTCAAATCCACTGCCGAGTCTGCAATCAAGTATAATACTGCTCTTCCGCCCCCGTTAGCACACACTACAATTATTTAGAGGTAATCTTAATCAAATAAAGTGGCTTGGGAAGTAGGAAGTTAGTCGCAAGTAGGAAGACTGAAACTGTGATGAACAATCAGTTTAAATTAAGAGGTTCATTGTCCTCTCTGAATTTGCATCTTACATTAGGGAAGGATTGAAAATTACGGTCAATACTTCTAACATACAGGTACTGTTTCTGTAATTATGCCTCCGGCTCGTCTCTTTTTGAACGCAGTATGCCGATGACACTGCCTTCCTTGCCCTCGCTCCTACCCTTCAATGGTCCCAACGCCTTCTCCAGAATCACCTTGACCTTTTTTCCGCATAGTGTAACCAGTAGCTCCTGAAAATCAATCCTTCCAAGACCCAAGCAATCATCGTAGGTCATACCACTCGCTCCTTCTGGCTCCTTAATTTCTCCCTAGCCATCTGTGCCTGTCCTGTCCGCTTCTCCCCCACCCTCACCTACCTTGGGCTCACCATTGACCATCACCTCACCTGGATCCCTCATCTCCACTCTATCCAATCCAAAGCCCACAACTCCTCTCAGGACATGGGGGTTGAACCCCTCTATCATCCTCCACACCTACAAATCCTTAATCTGTACCCCCCCCCCCCAAATTCTATGTCCCTCCAGATCCTCGAGCGCCATGCACTCTGCCTTGCCTTCCGTACATGACTCCAGTTTCCCATGCGGATCCTCAACAATGACTTGATTCCTTTCCCCCATCTGCTCCTTTTCCTCGAACATATCTGCGTCCTCTCCACCTCCTGTCGCCTTGCTCCCCCTCATCCCCTGGTTGTCCCTCTCCTCTCCAAATCCCCTCCTTTCCCCCATCTGCTCCTTTTCCTCGAACATATCTGTGTCCTCTCCACCTCCTGTCGCCTTGCTCCCCCTCATCCCCTGGGTCTTCCTCCCTCTCCAAATCCCATCCTCTGCTGCGCCTTCACTGTTGTGTTCCCCCTACTCTTCACATCTCCACCCTTCATCTCCTTTCCCAAGGTGGCTTCCATCAACTCCCCCTCTCGGATGATGCCCTCTCTCCCTCCATTTATCCCTCCGATCAACTCTGATCTTCACCTCCCCCTCCCTTCCTCTGTCCTTTTCCTGGGCTCCCTCTGCCCCCCCTTCCATCCTGTTTTTTTCCCTGCCTACCCTCTCTCTGCCTCCCTTCTCTCCCCTGAGTCCTATTTGCTCTCCCTCCGCCACCTGTCCCACTCCTTCTCGCATCCACCCAGCCTCCCTTTTCTATGTCCCCTCCCTCCATCGGCTCTCCATTTGTTTCTTTTCTCTCCTTCCCCTCTTTTCTCCCTCATAGGACCGGGTACCCCTCCCCCCCTTCACCTGCCGCCATGTCACCTGTATAGTGCTATTATGAGTGTTAAATGTTGTGTGTCCACTGTCAGTGCTGCAAACAGCCACCATATACTGTCTCTAGTTGTATTTTTTGATCTCATGTGAACAGAAACCAGACAGTCGCCATGTTTTTTAATTGTGCCCGTCTCCTTCTTGTGTCTCTTCATCTGCATTGTCACCTAAGTGTTTTTATATTTTAAATTCTACAACTTTCCGCCATTTTACAGTTTTTTACAATGTCACTTATCGCCTGTTTTTCTTGTTTGTTTATGTTTCTGAACTTTTCTGTAGGCTGTAGAGCAGCATATTACACTGCTGACAGCCCGCCCCCCCCCCCCCCCCCGCCCTTTGGGGGGAGGGGAGAATTGAAATCCGATAAAGAAAAATAATTATTTGTTACAAAAAGTACATTGTCTAAAACTAATAATAACATATACTGTAACAGACGAAATAAATATCTAACCCAGAATAAATCGTTTGATAATTGTTAAGCCCGAGACAAATAGATGTCCTGAAATATGTTTGAAAAGATTCGGGAGACAGCTATAAAAATCGTGACTGTAAAAAAAAAAAAAGAAAAGGTGGGGGCCAGGTCAGATGGTCACTTAACTCAATAAGAGGGTAAAACAAAAATACTATACAACGAAATGTACGATGGCAGGTGAGACTTTAATGAAGGGTTATAAAAGGAACACATGTTCGCCTGAGCATTATGCAACTGTACCAGAAGACCGGACCTCAATACTTCGAACACGTGGCCACCCGGCCAACAGCGTTATTGAACAATGAAGAAAAAACATCAGAAATGCTCAAAAATGCAAAGATATGCGCTTGTATCACTTGCTCATTAGGTTAAAACAACATTTTGGCTCGAGAAAGCGTCTCTATTGTCATTCTAAAGATCGTCACAATCAGAAAATGACTTTCACACGCCGTCAGTAATCATTTCCTACACGACACGTTACTTTCATCTAATTAGTGTGAAATAAAAACTTGTCGCTATTCAGGCGCTGTTTCGGATACTTGGAGCAGTGTTCGAAAAACGTTACTAAATTAAACGCGGAACAAATATTTTCGGTGGAGCGTTCATATGCATGAGCTGCCTCTCAGGCAGTCCAGTACACTTGATGTTCAGAGCGCGCCAGTACTGGAGCTTCCACTAGACATTTGTGCTTCTGCCCAGTAAGTCACATTAGTCATTCTCAATTTTCCAAATGAATGAATACATTCAAAATACAACAGAGGGAACAAACTCATTAGTTTCTGTCCTCCACTACCTTCTTAAATATATTGTGAAAATATACAGTACTTAGCGCGATGGGTTAAGAAACTAAGAGACTGCTTTACGACGTTCGTCATGTATCGAGAGATCACAAAGCAGAAAATCTACGGGGGTTCCCCCCGAAATAGCCGTTCCCCACATTCTTTTTTTTTTTTTTTTGCTCATGGTATGTCTACATACGCCAAGATTGCTCTAGAACACTCGAGTTACTCTCTGACTGCCCGTACAAACTGAGACACCATCTAACTTCCGGCGTGCTAACAATAGGAGCATTGTCGCCGGATGGACACACCCACCGCCTTCCATTTAACGTCCAAGCGTCCGCCTGCCTAATGTCAGTTCATGTGCTCTCTCTTATGTGAATATTGTACTTTAAGACTGCATTAAGTGACGAAATAAATAGTTTAATCACATTGCCTTGTGGGTGCGATGGATTCTTGTCTTTAAATTTAGGTGAACCCTTTAACATTATTATTATTACCAAAATTTTACTTGAAACTTCAAATAAAAGTAAATGAAAGACGGAGGAGGAGACATTAATACCATTCTACATAACGTACTTGCTACGTTACAACTACTAACGACAGGCAGATTCGTATACTTATGAAAGTATTGGGAAAAAATTAACGAATTTGCTTTTTGTATTATACAGGGTGTTACAAAATGGAACGGCCAAACTTTCAGGAAACATTCCTCACACACAAAGAAAGAAAATATGTTATGTGGATATATGTCCGGAAACGCTTAATTTCCAGGTTGCAGCTCATTTTATTACTTCTCTTCAAATCACATTAATCATGGAATGGAAACACACAGCAACAGAACGTACCAGCGTGACTTCAAACACTTTGTTACAGCAAATGTTCAAAATGTCCTCCATTAGCGACGATACATGCACCCATCCTCCGTCGCATGGAATCCCTGATTCGCTGATGCAGCCCTGGAGAATGGCGTATTGTATCACAGCCGTCCACAATACGAGCACGAAGAGTCTTTACTTTTGGTACCGGGGATGCGTAGACAAGAGCTTTCAAATGCCCCCATAAATGAAAGTCAAGAGGGTTGAGGTCAGGAGAGCGAGGAGGCCATGGAATTGGTCCGCCTCTACCAATCCGTCGCTCACCGAAGCTGTTGTTGAGAAGCGTACGAACACTTAGACTGAAATGTGCAGGAGCTCCATCGCGCATGAACCACGTGTTCTCTCGTACTTGTAAAGGCACATGTTCTAGCAGCACAGGTAGAGTATCCCGTATGAAATCATGATAACGTGTTCCATTGAGCGTAGATGTAAGAATATGGGGCCCAATCAAGACATTACCAACAAAGCCTGCCCAAACGTTCACAGAAAATCTGTGTTGATGACGTGATTGCACAATTGTGTGCGGATTCTCGTCAGCTCACACATGTTGATTGTGGAAATTTACGATTTGATCACGTTGTAATGAAGCCTCATCCGTAAAGAGAACATTTGCACCGAAATGAGGATTGACACATTGTTGGATGAACCATTCGCAGAAGTGTACCCGTGGAGGCCAATCAGCTGCTGAGACTGCTTGCACACGCTGTACATGGTACGGAAACAACTGTTTCTCCCGTAGCACTCTCCATACAGTGACGTGGTCAATGTTACCTTGTACAGCAGCAACTTCTGTGACGCTGACATTAGGGTTATCGTCAACTGCACGAAGAATTGCCTCGTCCATTGCAGGTGTCCTCGTCGTTCTAGGTCTTCCCCAGTCGCGAGTCATAGCCTGGAATTTTCCGTGCTTCCTAAGACGCCGATCAATTGCTTCGAACGTCTTCCTGTCGGGACACCTTCGTTCTGGAAATCTGTCTCGATACAAACGTGCCGCGCCACGGCTATTGCCCGTGCTAATCCATACATCAAATGGGCATCTGCCAACTCCGCATTTGTAAACATTGCACTGACTGCAAAACCACGTTCGTGATGAACACTAACCTGTTGATGCTACGTACTGATGTGCTTGATGCTAGTACTGTAGAGCAATGAGTCGCATGCCAACACAAGCACCGAAGTCAACATTACCTTCCTTCAATTGAACCAACTGGCTGTGAATCGAGGAAGTACAGTATATACTGACGAAACTAAAATGAGCTCTAACATGGAAATTAAGCGTTTCCGGACACATGTCCACGTAACATCTTTTCTTTATTTGTGTGTGAGGAATGTTTCCTGAAAGTTTGGCCGTACCTTTTTGTAACACCCTGTATAAAATAAGGGACTTCATGGAAAACTTCTAGTAAGCAAATTGGGCACTAAGATCAAAACCTAAACGTTTAGTTTCTTCCCACTGATGTCACATTGCCCAACGTCATTTGCCATTTTATCAAGAGTCGTTTTCTACAACCCTATGTCTGCATAACTTGAATATCGTATAAGTAAAAAATGGTTCAAATGGCTCTGAGCACTATGAGACTTAACAGCTGTGGTCATCAGTCCCCTAGAACTTAGAACTACTTAAACCTAACTAACCTAAGTACATCACACACATCCATGCCCGAGGCAGGATTCGAAAGTGCGACCGTAGCGTCAGGCGGTTCCAGACTGAAGCGCCTAGAATCGCACGGCCACACCGGCCGGCTATCATATAAGTAGCTGACGCTCTTACTATGATTGTTCATAAGGCCAAATACATCTTTTAGTATAGGCAGAATTCTGTATCTACAATAAGATAGAAAACATTTACCGTAAAGGAGCGGTTTGCATCACATTCATCAGTAAGTTCATGGTTCGACTTATCGGTAAAAAACCTCTTCACTCTCCTGCGAATAATTTTCTTTTCCTTTTCTAGATCCGAATGAAATCCATGTTTGGAAGCAAGCAGATCTTGATCCAATATCGTTCTATTAAAACTCTCTTCTGATATCTTCTTCAAAAAAGTGCCGATACATTCGGCTAGATCCACAACACTGTGTAGGTTTAATTTTATCCGCCATTTTCGATTGAAAAAAAATGAGGTATTTCCTGTGGGACTTCGTGAAGTATTTCGGCTTCAGTCTCTACAGTTTCATGAAATTTCGATAGATGGCAGCGCTGTACGCAGCATTCAAAACGGCTTCTGTTACGGAGGTGCGTTTCACGATGAGAGCTGCATTGAGTTTCTTTTGGCGGAAAACCAGAGCATCGTAGATATTCATAGGCGCTTGCAGAATGTTTGTGGAGACATGACAGTGAACAAAAGCACGATGAGTAGTCGGGTGGGTCGGCTCTCAATCGCAACAAGGTCACCCAAATCTCTCCGGTCTCCCGCGGGCCGGCCGGCCGGACACTTCTGTGGCTCTAGTTGGAACGTGCGGACACTCTCATTCGAGGTGATTAACGGATCGCAATCCAACACCTCGATGCACAACTGGATGTCTGTTGGTAGTGCTGACCCCACTCTTTGGGGTACTCAGAGGCGTATGCTCGCTGGGTTCCTCGCCGCCTATTGGACGACGACGAAGAGCAAAGAAGGACCATCTGCGCGGAATTGTCTGCGCGTTACGTGGATGATCTTGGAAATTTTTTGTCGAAAATAGTGACAGGCGTCCAGTGGAGTGATATCATGCGGGAATACAGGCCCTCTCAGTAAGGTGCCGTAAGGCGGTCGCATTGAACGTAGGTTACGTTGAAGAACAGGGTTTTGTAGCTAGAAGAGTGGAGAATAATATGGTGTGTTCGAGTCCTGAATAAAATCGACTTGCTTGCAGTAAAAACTGTAATGCTTTACTTGTTGAACGCACTTCGTAGTATTCTGATCGTGTGGTTCTGATACAGCCACAACAAACTGCTGACGCAACTACCTAGTTTTGAAGACGATCCAGGAAGATCGAAACTAGTCATACTGTAAACAAAAGTGCAACTGGGACTGAAAAATAAACTACACTCTTGGAAATTGAAATAAGAACACCGTGAATTCATTGTCCCAGGAAGGGGAAACTTTATTGACACATTCCTGGGGTCAGATACATCACATGATCACACTGACAGAACCACAGGCACATAGACACAGGCAACAGAGCATGCACAATGTCGGCACTAGTACAGTGTATATCCACCTTTCGCAGCAATGCAGGCTGCTATTCGCCCATGGAGACGATCGTAGAGATGCTGGATGTAGTCCTGTGGAACGGCTTGCCATGCCATTTCCACCTGGCGCCTCAGTTGGACCAGCATTCGTGCTGGACGTGCAGACCGCGTGAGACGACGCTTCATCCAGTCCCAAACATGCTCAATGGGGGACAGATCCGGACATCTTGCTGGCCAGGGTAGTTGACTTACACCTTCTAGAGCACGTTGGGTGGCACGGGATACATGCGGACGTGCATTGTCCTGTTGGAACAGCAAGTTCCCTTGCCGGTCTAGGAATGGTAGAACGATGGGTTCGTGACGGTTTGGATGTACCGTGCACTATTCAGTGTCCCCTCGACGATCACCAGAGGTGTACGGCCAGTGTACGAGATCGCTCCCCACACCATGATGCCGGGTTTTGGCCCTGTGTGCCTCGGTCGCATGCAGTCCTGATTGTGGCGCTCACCTGCACGGCGCCAAACACGCATACGACCATCATTGGCACCATGGCAGAAGCGACTCTCATCGCTGAAGACGACACGTCTCCATTCGTCCCTCCATTCACGCCTGTCGCGACACCACTGGAGGCGGGCTGCACGATGTTGGGGCGTGAGCGGAAGACGGCCTAACGGTGTGCGGGACCGTAGCCCAGCTTCATGGAGACGGTTGCGAATGGTCCTCGCCGATACCCCAGGAGCAACAGTGTCCCTAATTTGCTGGGAAGTGGCGGTGCGGTCCCCTACGGCACTGCGTAGGATCCTACGGTCTTTGCGTGCATCCGTGCGTCGCTGCGGTCTGGTCCCAGGTCGACGGGCACGTGCACCTTCCGCCGACCACTGGCGACAACATCGATGTACTGTGGAGATGTCACGCCCCACGTGTTGAGCAATTCGGCGGTACGTCCACCCGGCCTCCCGCATGCCCACTATACGCCCTCGCTCAAAGTCCGTCAACGGCATATACGGTTCACGTCCACGCTGTCGCGGCATGCTACCAGTGTTAAAGACTGCGATGGAGCTCCGTATGCCACGGCAAACTGGCTGACACTGACGGCGGCGGTGCACAAATGCTGCGCAGCTAGCGCCATTCGACGGCCAACACCGCGATTCCTGGTGTGTCCGCTGTGCCGTGCGTGTGATCATTGCTTGTACAGCCCTCTCGCAGTGTCCGGAGCAAGTATGGTGGGTCTGACACACCGGTGTCAATGTGTTCTTTTTTCCATTTCCAGGAGTGTATATATTAAAATTGATTTAAACCAACTGCGATATGGTCGCGTATACAAGCAGTGATCTAATACTGTCAAATGTTTTTTATTCCAGTCTTTGATCACAGTATGAATCCTTTAGACCAGGGGTCTCCAAACTAGTCCGCGGGCCACACTGACTCCTCCACCAAGTCATAAGGGCCAATATCTACCTAGTGGGATTAAAGCAGCCTAGCACTCCATGATCAGCGTAATGTAAGGCTAAAGGAAAGATGAAATCGCAAAAATCTAAGGTTGTGGGAATAGCTAGCACTGTAACGAACTAAGATTTTTATTTAATTACATAATTTTGATTGGTGGACGTACCTGACCGAAATTCTGGCGCATTTTATTCAGGCGAATTGCTAAAGTTTAGACGATGACCGGTTTCAGTCCGTAATGACCATCCTCAGATCTTAGAACATGGTGTAAAAAAGATCTGACGATGGTCATTACGGACTGAAACCGTTCATCGTCTAAAGAATTCATATTGTGATCAAAGACTGGAATATAAAACATTTGACTGATTTAAACATTAATACAGTCCTGTTCTCTCGCCGCGAGTATGATGGTTGTAGCACTATCTAACATAACAATCGCGACACCCCTTCACTTTTTCGCTGCTCAGCAGCGCGCCAAACGTCCAGCAAGCGACTCTTGTAATGTGTTATCGGATGAGTGCGAATGCTGTCGCTTATATTGATTTGTAACAGTTTTTACAATGGAGAGCCAATGTAGTGCCTTAAAAATCTCCAATAACTAAAAAAATGACACATAATTTGTCTTTCTTTAGTTTCCTAAGGACCATGGGAGGTACAAAACGGTATATTATAGGAAAATTTATTTACGATTCTCTCGTAACCTACAGATATTTATATACGTTTGTCGTTTTCCTTTAATAACTAAAAATTACTAGTGAACACCAGAAGACCTGACTTTTTGCAGGAAACGTCGTGTATATATCCAACAACGCGAAGTTTTATTTGCTACACTTCCAGCCTAATATGGGAATGTGGAAAGTAGAAATCTGTATGAAATGCAATACCTACATTATTAAACTACCAATAACGCCAAAACATCTGTAGCTAAAGGGAAAATCGCATAGACGTGACAATAAAACGTCAAAAACAATAAAACTGTTTCTCAATACAAATGAAACCAATTAGGAAGTCGAGCGATGCGTAAGAACGGGGCAATCATTAAATTCCATAAAATGTTTTTGCGTATCAAGGAAACTGCCTATCGTAATAAGAACAGACAAAAACGGAAATATATGCTTCGCTTGCATGAAATATGTGTTTAAATTCTCATTTTTTCAGCGGAGTAAAGTGAAATATACACGTATCAGAAATATTTCTTCGTGAATAAGTTGCAGCTTATGTCACTGAACAAGTGAGATTCGGTAGCTTTTACATTTATATCACGATAATTCGTGTCCCTCGGTAATGCATGTATGCAAAATATATAAAAACTATTTCGTTAATGAAGTGGAAAATTAATGAAAAACTAACATTATTCTTTTGACAAGTACTTTCCCAACGCCTGGAGTGCTGGTGTCGCCACTGGATATATTAGACTGCAGCTGTAGTGGAAATAAGTTTCTGCTTGCGTTTACCTTCCCCCACAGGAATTCCCATCTCCGTATACTCACCGTGAACAGCTCTGAACAATGTACAGGGAGATTCACGAAGATCTGCAAATATTTTAATATGTTATTCTACAAGTAAAACTAAAAAAAAGTTCATGTAAACATAGGTCCGCAAATGCTTAGTTACAGAGTTACGGCTAATAAAAGATTTTGCCTGAAATTTAGCAATTTCGCTAACATGAAGCTATTGCAAAATTGTACAAGGTTAAAGTAGAGCACGATTTCCATTTATTTTTTTGTTACTGGTCTGGCGAATCTAATAAAACATGTCCCAGACGTGTATCTGCACTAGTTTTCCAGAACATCTAGAGAAGCAAAGATTATTATACTAGTAATTTTGTTTACTTTCCTTTAAGAATGTAGAAACGTTTATGTAATTGTTGGCAATCGTCAGTGAGTTGTTTCAGTCGTTTCCTAACCTTAAAACGTGTTAGTTTTCTGTGTTGTTCAGTGAAAGAACATAATAACAACAATGAATTTCAGCGAAACCACATAGTAACTGTAAGTAGGGATGTCTTTCAAATTTACGACAGGGAAATATGCCGATACGGTGTTTATTACCATCATTTTTCCAAAATTAAATTCTCTTCAATTTCTGTTGAAAATCTTTTACAATTGTCTGGAATTCAAAAAAACAAATTGGGCCAAGCACTTAATAAATTAAAATTTTTAAGAAATTATGTCTTCTCTGGATGTTCTGGAAAACTACTGCAGATGCACGTCTCGGACATGTTTTATTAGATTCTCCAGATCAATAACAACAAAATAAATGGAAATCGTGCTTTACATTAACGTCGTACAGTTTTGTGATGGCTTCATATTAGCGAAGTTGCTAAATTTCAGGCAAAATCTTTTATTAGCCGTAACTCCGTAACTAAACATCTGCGGACCTATATTTATATGAACTTTTTGCTTTGGTTTTACTTGTAGAATAACGTATTAAAATATTTGCATATCTTCGTCTATCACCCTGTATACTATCGCGAACTCGACTCCAGTAATCCTTCCGTCCTGAACCGGTGCTGCTACGATCACAGATTCGAGTCCTGCCTCGGGCATGGATGTGTGTGATATCCTTAGGCTAGTTAGGTTTAAATAGTTCTAAGTCTAGGGAACTGATGACCTCAGATGTTAAGTCCTATAGTGCTTAGAGCCATTTGAATAATCCTGCCGTTCCCCCTCTAACTTCTAATCCTCATATGTTGCCGCGCCTTTACCAACACATCCTACCAACCTTCCACCTACACACTCTCCACATACTCTCCCAAAGAAACTTCAATCATCTCCCCCTCCCAGACCATGAACTCTGCCCCGACATTAACCTATCCTACCAGATATAGGACTATCTTACCAGGACTTCCTCCCCCTTCCCTCCCACATTTCCTCACCCCCTTTCTTCCCCATCTGCCTTTCTTTCCTCACCCTACTTTTCCCACCAACTATTAGGGTCACCAACTATTAGGGTCACCAACCCCCCACCCTCCTTCTACTCCACTCCTGCCCCAGCAGCCACTCCTACCCCACCGCTGCTATGCACCAGTCCTTATACGTCCACTTTCCTATCCTCGTGAACAGCCAACCTTTTCCCCTTCAACAGCTCTGTGTTTCATTGAAGGTTCTTCCGACAGGAAAGTGCTTCTTTCAAATATATGTGTTTCGGCAGCATGTTTTAAATGTGCATTTGTAGTGTTTTATTTTCCCCTCTGTTATTACTGTTCTTAACAACCATTTAAGAGGTCATATAAATTTCAGTTTTATTTTTTTACCTTTAAAAAGTTTTAAATTTAATGTGAATATTCACGCTATTTGTTTCTTGTTTTTTTTACATCTAACATTTTTTCATCAAACTTTTTTTTTTTACTGTTAGTTGGCTGAAGAGCGGGTTGCGTGTACCGCCGACAGCCCCACAGCCCCCTCTCTCTCTCTTGACCATATGGGGCGCTGCGGGATGAAATAACAATAAAGAGAAAAAAATGGAAGCACGCTGTGCTGTCAGGGCCGACCTGGTGGCGACGGTGAGGTTGGCACCCCTGTCGAGGCGGTAGGCGGTCTGCATGCGGTTGGAGCCGCGCACGCGCGTCACGCCGGAGAACTGCGTCTCCAGCACGTCCAGCCGGAAGCGCCGGATGAAGTCGAACGCCTGCAGGTCGTCCTCGCCGGGACGGAAGTCTGCGCACGGCAGCCGCAGCTGCTCCTCCTCCTCCAGCAGCTCTGTGGGCAGATCCCAGGCAACATCGTCACTTCAGCAGCTCAGGGCTGAACTTCACAGAGGGCGCCGCTTAGTAAACTAAGAGAATTCGCCGAGGAGCTCGGATACCCATTGCTATTGTCTCTGGAAGCAACACAGGCCGATTAACTAAACTCGACGTTTGCGACTATCGAACGGTCGATAGGGAGATAAGATTATCGACAGGGGTGGGAAGTTGGATCGAACTTGGACGAATTGCATGTGAAAAATCGGGAGTGCAGTACGATATGTTTTTATTTTGTAGCCGGCCGGAGTGGCCGTGCGTTTCTGGGCGCTACAGTCTGGAGCCGAGCGACCGCTACGGTCGCAGGTTCGAATCCTGCCTCGGGCATGGATGTGTGTGATGTCCTTAGGTTAGTTAGGTTTAATTAGTTCTAAGTTCTAGGCGACTGATGAATTCAGCAGTTAAGTCACATAGTGCTCAGAGCCATTTGTACCATTTTTTAAAAAATTTTGTCTTGTATTCACGTATGGCTATGTTCTTTGAAGACAGTCAACTGGAACTAAATTTACGACGACTGTTCGGAAAGTAAAAAATTGATTCAAATGGCTCTGAGCACTATGGGACTTAACATCTGTGATCATCAGTCCCCTAGAACTTACAACTACTTAAACCTAACTAACCTAAGGACATCACACACATCCATGCCCGAGGCAGGATTCGAACCTGCTACCGTAGCGGTCGCTCGGTTCTAGATTGTAGCGCCTAGAACCGCTCGGCCACCCCAGCCGGCATCGGAAAGTAAGGTCAGACTGAAAGCGAAATGGAAACCACTTCGAAAATCAAAAATATTTTATTTGCAGTAGTTGGTTACGCCTTCCAGGAACTTCCTACAAAGTTGCCGCTCCGACTTAGCCATTTGTCGTAGCGTTATACCAATTTCCAATACACTCGTCATAGAAGGCAGCCGCTTATGCTTTCCGCCAATTCTCTACGCTGGTCTGTAGCTTGTTGCGTGTGCAAAAATGTTGTCTTCATATCCCGCATTTCATGTGAGTACAGATGAAACTCAAGGAGAGCCAATTACGGGCTGTATTGTGGACGATCAAACACTTCTCCCATCGAAAACGCTGCAGTAGCACCTTCATTGCCCCTGTAGAGTGTTGTCATGAAGAAGGAAATGTTGACAGTTGCGTTATGTGGGCTGTACATAGACCAAATGTCTCACCTGACCGTCATACTTCGTGGGAGACACTATTTGTCTAAGCGTCTTTTCGCGCTCACTGAGGGCTCCGAACAAAAACGACGGACGTGACGCGATCGACGGACTTACTAGAGACACTGCCTAACACATCTGTGCAAATCTTCATCGAATTTTTCACTGTAGTTTCCCTTTCGCGCCTGATCGGACCCACTTTCCGGCTCCCTCTCAGGAACTACAGCAGCAGCGGAGCGCCACGTTGCTGAATGGGTGTTGAACTCTCTGTACAAGTACATTGTTAAAGTGCTCAGCCGGCCGTGGTGGCCGTGCGGTTCTAGGCGCTACAATCTGGAACCGCGCTGCTGCTACGGCCGCAGGTTCGAATCCTACCTCGGGCATGGATGTGTGTGACGTCCTTAGGTTAGTTAGGTGTAACTAGTTCTAAGTTATAGGGGACTGATGACCTCAGCAGTTAAGTCCGATAGTGCTCAGAGCCATTTGAACCATTTTTTAAAGTGCTCAACAAAAGCATGAGGGTGACACCGAGGCCGTTGCCAAACCGAGCGGAGGGAGTGGGGGTGGGAGAGGATCTTAGAGGGACCTTCTGCAGTTTTGTTCATGTACATGTCAATGTCGCAACCACCCCCTCGCCCCCTGTCCCCCTCGTGATACAGCCACAGGAGGGCGAAGAAAAGGAGGACTGAAAACGCACAAACACCTTTGGTGTTCCATCTACATCGCAGGAAATATGAAGGACGTCACATAAAAGACAAAGCCGCAAGCAAGGAAGAATGGGCAACGCACGCTTATTGTGTGCTCCTTTCACGACCAAAAATTCGCTTACGAAAGCTTAGCGCGCCACTGGTTCTCTTCGGAACGTGCACAGTTTTTACGCATCTCTACCCTCCGTAAAAGCATCCCGGTGCAGGGGTGCTAGCTGCCTTTGAGCAACGACTAACTAAAAGAATTCTTTTTGTGGACGGGAGAAAGAGGAGCGGGGAGTGGTTGTACGGTTGGTGCAGCTAAAAGGAAGGCGTCCCCGGAGTTCTGTGCAGAGAACTACTCTGGCGTGACAACGCAGTCGGTTTAGAGGCGCCGTGAATAGCCCATGCGGCAGGTGGGGCACGCTCCTCTCGCTGTAAAGTTGTTTTACGGTCGGCGCCTGCTGGTGCTGCAACACGCGTGACGAGGCCGTCAAAAGTGAAGCCACACCTAACAGGCGACACTCCAAACGCTCTGGCCTGCAACTAAATTTAATTTCGTCATTTCCTTTTGTCCGTGCGATTTCCGTGTTGACGTCAGTTTCTGAATACGACACACGTTTAGTTGCAGGTACACAGTGCTACGTACCGCAATTTACTGTATTCGAAAATTTGGAGTACTTCGAATTTTTCTCAAATGATGTAAAAGGCTGAGTAACAAATAACGCCACTACCTGTTTATTTAGTGCTTATTTAGCATTTATTGTTTATTTAGCCTGACCAGATTAGGGCCTTAAAGCCCTCTCACATCTGACCACGAACAATACAAACCAAAGGTATTACAAATACATTTACACGAATAATAATAATAATGATAATAATAGCCGCGCGGGATTAGCCGAGCGGTCAGGGGCGCTGCAGTCATGGACTATGCGGCTGGTCCCGGCGGAGGTTCGAGTCCTCCCTCGGGCATGGGTGTGTGTGTTTGTCCTTAGGATAATTTAGGTTAAGTAGGTGTAAGCTTAGGGAATGATGACCTTAGCAGTTAAGTCCCATAAGATTTCACACACATTTGAACATTTGAATAATAATAATAATAATAATAATAATAACAGTAAAGGGCATTAAGGATGACATAAATCAGTATGGAACATTTGAACACATGTTTAGTATTATAGAAACGGAAGAAATGAGGAAAGAGGTGAAGATGGAAGAGACAGCGGCAGTGTCTGCTGGTAAAAAACAGAATTTAAACAAGTAGCTCTGCCAAGATGGGGAGGAAAAGTTGTGGGGAGGAGGGTTGGCGAGAGTGAGCTGCAGACACGTGTATGGGAGAGATGTCTATTGTGACAGAATGTGGGCCGTTAACTGTCTTTTGGAGTTTGGAAGGATTTTAATGTCTCTAATCTTTTGAGGAAGGTTGTTCAAATCGGTTTCCTGATACAGCAAACGATTTAGAGAATATGGCAGTGTTGTGTGATGGTACACAGAGGGTTTACTTTGTCGTCAACGAGTATTTCTGCTATGCTGTTCAGATAGTAGTGTAAGAGTTGAAAATAAATAAGAGAGAGTACAGTGATTGAGAGGGCGATGGAGTAGACATAGAGTATGATAGTCTAAGACTGGAAAATAGCACAGTTACACCAATATTCAAGAAAGGAAATAGGAGTAACCCATTGAATTACAGACCCGTATCACTGACTTCAATTTGCAGTAGGTTTTTGGAGCATATACTGTAATCGACCATTATGAATCACCTTGAAGAAAATGAGTTACTGATACATAACCAACGCAGATTCAGAAAATATCGTTCTTGTGCAACACAACTAGCTCTTTATACCCATGAAGCAATGAGTGCTGTCGACAAGAGATCTCAGATCGATTCCATATTCCTAGATTTACAGAAGACTTTTGATATCGTTCCTCACAAGCGATTAATCAAATTGCGTGCATGTTTAGTATTGTCTCAGTTGTGTGACTAGATTCGTGATTTCCTCTCAGAGAGGTCATAGTTCGTAGTGATAGACAGTAAATCATCGAGTAGAATAGAAGTGATATCTGGCGTCCCGCAAGGTAGTGTCATAGGCCCTCTGCTGTTTCTGATTTACGTAAATGATCTAAGTGATAATCTGAACAGCCCCCTCAGATTGTTTGCAGATGACGCTGTAATTGACCGTCTAGTAAAATCATCAGACGTACAATTCAATTTACAAAATGATCTAGAGAGAATTTCTGTATGGTGCGAAAAGTGGGAATTAGCACTAAATAATGAAAAGTGCGAGGTCATCCAGATGGTTACTAAAAGAAATCCGATAAATTTTGGGTATACGATGAATTGCACAAATCTAACGGCTGTCAATTCGACTAAATATCTAGGAATTACAATTACGAGCAACTTAAATTAGAAAGACCACGTAGATAAATTGTGGGGAAGGCGAAACAAAGACTGCGCTTTGTTGGCAGAACACTTAGAAGATGCGACAAACCCACTAAAGAGACAGCCTACATTACACTTGTCCGTTCTCTGCTGAAATATTGCTGCGCGGTATGGGATCCTCACCAGGTAGGATTGACGGAGGACATCGAAAAAGTGCAAAGAAGGGCAGCTCGTTTCGTGTTATCGCTCAATAGGGGTGACAGTGTCACTGATATGATACGCGAGGTGGGGTGACAGTCACTGAAACTGTTTTCTTTGCGGCGAGATCTGTTTACAAAATTTCAATCACCAACTTTCTCTTCCGAATGCGAAAATATTTTGTTGACACCCACCTAAGTGGGGAGAAATGATCATCATAATAAAATAAGAGTAATCAGAGCTCGAACGGAAAGATTTAAGTGTTCCTTTTTACCACGCGTATGAAAATGTTTCTATGAACCCTCTGCCAGGCACTTAAGTGTGAATTGCGGAGTAACCATCTAGATGTAGATGTAGGTGTAGGCTCTACCCTTGTCGCCACGCAGCCATGGCAACTGTTCGTAGGGAGAAATAATATTGAACACAAGCATTCTAGCCTGCGTGAGCTTTCGTACGAAAGTCTATAGAGAATAGTATCATTGTAAGCAATTAGCTTTAAAGTGAATAGGCTTTAGAGTGAATTAAGTGAACACTCAGATAAGGCAAGTAAATCAGTGTTGTCATCCTAGTTGACGGTAAAATTTTTTATTGGACTTGCACTGAGATTTAAATGAAAATCGTGATATCTGCAGTAGAGAGAATGGTTGACACATCATTGACATATAATACGAAAAATAATGGGCCCAATACTGATCATTATGGGACCACTGACACTACCTACAGCCATTGCAACCTTTTTGTTCCAATCATTACACATTTTTGGCGCGATGGTGGGATGTAAGGTGTGAGTGGAACTACTAAACAGCATTTGGAAAAACAAAACAAAAAAAATGACTTGTCAGTTTAGTAAGTAGAATGTCAAAGTCAACATTGTCAAAAGTTTTAATGAAACCCAAAAAGTACATATGTCCATAGGCTGTTTCAGTTCATCACTCAGAGCGCCCATCCTTCTGCGATTTAACGGTGGAGAGCCTGAAAGTACGAAGGGAGCAGAAGTTCCTTACTACTGGAGCGCTCTTCCGGCAGGACCCTATGGCATTTAAAATTTTAACATTATCTCAATCCAATTTATACTATTTTTCCTTTGGTGTTTTGATATTATTTTTCAGTAATATCATTGGGACTGAGCGATGTTTGTCCGATACAGGGGCAAGCAGAGTTCTCAAATATCAACCGACGTATAATTTGAAAGGAAGGAAGATTGGTGTCCAACGACCTGTAAGTAAGCTGGACGAGGTATACGATTGGTAACACTGTCCACTGCAACATCTGTTAGGGTCATGACAAAAACCAGGTGATAAGTGCAAAATAGCTTAATTTACTTTCAAAATTGAGTTTTGTATTTTGTTATCACTTTTTGACAATCATCCGCCACTGGGACAGGGAACTTGACAAAAATTCCTTGACTGGTTGAAAAATAATGAAATAGTAAGTTACGTATTCTAAGTGTGACCAAACGTGATCGGACCGCAGCTCGTGGTCGTGCGGTAGCGTTCTCGATTCCCGCGCCCGGGTTCGATTCCCGGCGGGGTCAGGGATTTTCTCTGCATCGTGATGACTGGGTGTTGTGTGATGTCCTTAGGTTAGTTAGGTTTAAGTAGTTCTAAGTTCTAGGGGACTGATGACCGTAGATGTTAAGTCCCATAGTGCTCAGGGCCATTTGAACCATTTGAACCAAACGTGGTCAAATGCAGACCCTGTAAATTTATACTTACGAACATAATTAGACATGCTTTAGAAGGAACACGTGTCTTTCAGGCAGTGACTTCAAATCGAGGATATTGAGTATGGAAGTTAATAATACCAACAAAAATGTTTATCTTCACTGAAAATCGGTGGTAAACTGGTTAGCGTGAATTGGTTCCAGGTGTGTGTTTTTTGCTGTGCTTGATCTTACTCTTATCGTGGTGATTTAATGTAGTCCTGATTTATTCGAAGAATTTATAGTCGGTATCTGTTTCCTATTCCTGTAAAATACATCACGTTATTGTGAAGTAAAGTTTTAGCGAAGCCAATAATTGTGCTATAGAGGACATCATACCATATGTCACGATACGATACCACACTCAAACTGCAATCTTGTGCGGCAAGAAATTCATAAGATTTTATTGCACTGAAATGCCGCGAAAACCTTCGTAGACACACCAAATATATGTTAGATCATATCATCATGATCCTCATCGATCCTCATCATAGTCTATGAAGACGACCTTGGAGGTTCCTATTTTATTGTTTTTATTATTCGCGGTGTCCGCCCCCCTGTAGCTGAGTGGTCAGCGCGACAGAATATCAATCCTAAGGGCCCGGGTTCGATTCCCGGCTGGGTCGGAGATTTTCTCCGCTCAGGGACTGAGTGGTGTGTTGTCCCATTCATAATCCTTTCATCCCCATCGACGAGCAAATCGCTGAAGTGGCGTCAGATC
Organism: Schistocerca gregaria; assembly: GCF_023897955.1. Classification (NCBI taxonomy): domain Eukaryota; kingdom Metazoa; phylum Arthropoda; class Insecta; order Orthoptera; family Acrididae; genus Schistocerca; species Schistocerca gregaria. Next base: position 438,765,321 of record NC_064925.1, on the reverse strand, counting down.
GAAAGACTTGCACCTGGCGAACGGCCTGTCCGACGGGAGGCCCTAGTCACACGACATCTACATTTTTTTTATTATTATTATTATTCGCGACCCGTGCGGCGAATATCAATCCGATACGGGACTCAGATGAGCGCTCTAAATTAATGAGAAATGATCCGATGTATTAGTTAGCTTCAGTGTAGCTCTTACTTGGTTTTCCGCATTCAGTGCAAAGTAGACAAGGTTCCACGGATTTTTACTGGAACACATTCCGAACTGTTGATCCACTCGTCGAAATAATTAGCAGCATAAATCAGATACCTGAAGGCACAGGGTCAGCTTATTAGTACCTGAGTCTGCCACAGGAGACTGGAACCAGCGTGATACAAGCGTTTGCACCTTTCATCACTTCACAAATATCGATCTGGAATGAATTTCTTAATTGAAAGATAGGGGCGAAATCGGCGTAAGCGAGATCACGCTGCGAAACGTCTACAAAAAATGTGTTTCGTGTTTAGTCAACGAGCCTGTGGGTGACATTACAGTGGACCAGCACGAAACGTACACCGAGCATCGGAATTTGTGGCCAGAGGAACCGTCAGCTGAGAAATTGCATACTTCTCGCTTAAATGTCCGTTCATCTTCTCCCATTATCGTTGTCAGTGACCTATCACGCCTCTAAATAGTGCATGTCTGTAGCCCGAACCTGAGCACCAGTTCAAGTTACGACACCCTTCGGCAACAGATCCTTTACGTTATTTCACGAAAATAAAGTAACATATTTTCCTTCTTCTTCTCTGATCGATACGGCACTCCGATGATCCCGTTTGCGGTGGGGCTTTCGGTCTCACTGGCGCTAAAGCTATTCTGGATTGTTAGGGCAGATAGTTGATCACTGCCTATACAGAATGTTTCAAAAAATGACAACAATGACCAATAATGCAACAATACCACTAAACAGAGAGCTGATGACTACACTGTTTAGCGTCCAACAATTTTTAATCCACCCATTCATCTATGTTCGCAAGAGCGTATCTTCTACGAGATAGAACCTCAGGGTGAATTTTAGCTTACGTATTGAATCTAAAAGTTTAGCTTGACGCCACTTGTTAGACGGTGGCTCATGTTGCCGTCAATACGTATCCCACTGGTGCAATTCCCTCGCTCGATTGTGGGAATCACGTAATTGGATTTGATGGGAATTTAGTGCACATGCAGAAAATTCAATTTTTGACAGAAAGGAGCACCACCCTCTAGAACTTGCCTGTAAGAGTATTTCTTGACAATGGTTTGCCTGAAAGGCGCATCTGCCGTGAGGGGTGTATAGGTGTAAGGATATCATATTCCACCATCGGCCGCTACGATTGCCTCACATCAAGTTAAGTGACCTTGTGTGCGTGTGTGTTTTTTTTTCGGGGGGGGGGGGGGGCGTTGGAAGAGTCCGTCTATGTGGCCGTCCAACGACTCTGGGCGAACTGTGACACGACGAAAGTAACTGTCGCACGATGCGTCACTGCCAAGTAACATAGCTCGATGAAACTTGCACCACACACAGGAAGAACTGTAGCAGTATAGTACACAAGGTAACAGTGAAATACATCTATATATACATCTACATAAATACTCCCCAAGCCACCTGACGGTGTGTGGCGGAGGGTACCTTGAGTACCTCTATCGGTTCTCCCTTCTACTCTCTCGTATTATTCGTGGAAAGAAAGATTGGTATGCCTCTGTGTGGGCTGTAATCTCTCTGATTTTATCCTCATGATCCATTCGCGAGATACACGTAGGAGGGAGCAATATACTGTTTGACTTCTAGGTGAAGGGATGTTCTCGAAACTTCAACAAAAGCCCGTACCTAGCTACTGAGCATCTCTCCTGCAGAGTCTTCCACTGTAGTTTATCTGTCATCTCCGTAACGCTTTCGCGATTACAAAATGATCCTGTAACGAAGCGGGCTGCTCTCCGTTGGATCTTCTCTATCTCTTCTATCAACCCTATCTGGTACGGATCCCACCCCGGTGGGCAGTATTCAAGCAGTGGGTGAACAAGTGTACTGTAACCTACTTCCTTTGTTTTCGGACTGCATTTCCTTAGGATTCTTCCAATGGATCTCAGTCTGGCATCTGCTTTACCGACGTTTAATTTCAAATGGTCATTCCATTTTAAATCACTCCTAATGCCTGCTCCCAGATAATTTTTGGAATTAACTGCTTCCAGTTGCTGACCTGCTATATTGTAGCTAAATGATAAAGGATCTTTCTTTCTATGTATTCGCAGCACATTACACTTGTCTACATTGAGATTGAACTGCCATTCCCTGCACCATGCGTCAATTCGTTGCAAATCCTCCTGCATCTCAGTACAATTTTCCATTGTCAGGACCTCTCGATATACTACAGCATCATCCGCAAAAAGCCTCAGTGAACTTCCGGTGTTATCCACAAGGTCATTTATATATATTGTGAATAGCACCGATCCTACGACACTCCCCTGCGGCGCACCTGAAATCACTCTTACTTCGGAAGACTTCTCTCCATAGAGAATGACATGCTGAGTTCTGTTATCTAGGAACTCTTCAATCCAATCACACAATTGGTCTGGTAGTCCATATGCTCTTACTTTGTTCATTAAACGACTGTGGGGAACTGTATCGAACGCCTTGCGGAAGTCGAGAAACACGGCATCTACCTGGGAACCCGTGTCTGTGGCCCTCTGAGTCTCGTGGACGAATAGCGCGAGCTTGGTTTCACACGATCGTCTTTTTCCAAACCCATGCTGATTCCTACGGAGTAGATTTCTAGTCTCCAGAAAGGTCATTATATTCGAATATAATACGTGTTCCAAAATTCTACAATGGATTGACGTTAGAGATATAGGTCTATAGTTCTGCATGTCTGTTCGACGTCCCTTCTTGAAAACGGGAATGACCTGTGCCCTTTTCCAATCCCTTGGAACGCTACGCTCTTCTAGAGACCTACGGTACACCGTTGAAAGAAGGGGGGCAACTTACTTCGCGTACTCTGTGTAAAATCGAACTGGTATCCCATCAGGTCCAGCGGCCTTTCCTCATTTGGGCGATTTTAATTGTTTTTCTATCCCTCTGTCATATGTAATGAGGCAAACAGAGACTGTACTTTTATTCGAAGGCAGTTATTACACTTAAATCACCTCGATTTACCATGGTCCCCTGGACATTTCAAAACGTTCAACACCGTTCTTAATAGGTTGAGTAATCACCAGTGACAGCAATTCATGCTCTGCAACGTGGTCTCATTCTGGCTACAAAGCTGGTACGGAGTTCTCGTGGTAGGATGCCACATCCCCTAACCAGCACGGTCGACAACTGTTGAATGGACGTTGGTACATGGGGAAGTGCTGCAAGACAACTACACAGTGCACTCTACGCGTGCTCGTGGGATTTAAGTCGGAGGAACGGTCAGGCCAGTGCATCGCCGAATCTCCTCTCCTGCACCCTAAGCCGTTCGATGTGGTCGCGCATTGCCATTCATAGAAATGAAGTCAGGACGGAACGTACCGCGGGCCGGGGTGGCCGAGCGGGTCTAGGCGCTACAGTCTGGAACAGCGCGACCGCTACGACCGCTACGGTCGCAGGTTCGAATCCTGACCCGGGCATGGATGTGTGTGATGTCCTTAGGTTAGTTAGGTTTAAGTAGTTCTAAGTTCTAGGGGACTAATGACCACAGCTGTTGAGTCCTATAGTGCTCAGAGCCATTTGAACCACCACTGAAAAGAGGCTCTTGGGTAAGGAACCACAACGTCGACCGGTTATTGTCCTGTGTTTAGACGTTGGTAACCCCATTCAACATTATGCCTACCCACACCGTAACACCTGCATCATCAAAACGATCATATTGAACAATGTTCCTGAGTACATTACGTGTTGCCACCTCTCGCCGTAAGAGGGTATTCGAGCATGATCGTTGGTGTGTGTATGAGGGAATGCTGTTGATTTCAGTTATTTCCGACTAAGTCTGAGAAGTCATTCTGTTTCTTTTCTGCCCGCATCTCGTGGTCGTGCGGTAGCGTTCTCGCTTCCCGCGCCCGGGTTCCCGGGTTCGATTCCCGGCGGGGTCAGGGATTTTCTCTGCCTCGTGATGGCTGGGTGTTGTGTGTTGTCCTTACGTTAGTTAGGTTTAAGTAGTTCTATGTTCTAGGGGACTGATGACCATAGATGTTAAGTCCCATAGTGCTCAGAGCCATTTTTTGTTTCTTTTCTTTCCTTTTTGGGAAGTAGTACCATTACTGTCTTGTCTTTTTCAGCTCCTTATGGCTGCTGGTCCGCGCCCGTGGACTCGCGGCAGTCTTCTGATTTGCTGTTGACGACACTTATACGGCTAGTCTACGAACGAGCGCCTTTTCCAGGCTTTTCTGTTCTCTTTAAGTGTCCAGAACGCAAGACCATTCACGCGGACTGACTCCTCAGGCAAGCAACTGAGAACAACACTGTGTTAAACGTAACTTATAATCTGCAGTATTCGCCGCCATCTCTGAGACTTTTAGCTTACATTCTACTTTATTCTCTGAACGTTAGCTGAGAAATATGGCTAAAACAAGAAAATAGTCCAAAAAATATGGGCTCTAAAATGCACAGCTTCAGAGCCATGATTACTTGTTCATCTTCGCTACTAAATTGCTATTACAAATGACTTGCCTGCGTTTACGATTTGTACTTGTGAGTCATTGCTAAACGGTGTGCTCAATATGGTGTCCATTCTCTTCTGCTGCAAGTCCTTTGCTATTAAACAACCTAAAAAAAACCAGTAAACAAAAGAGCAAGCACATGAGGCCATATTATTCTGTTACTGTCAAACAGCAGAGCTTGTATTGAAATCTGCTTGCTGTTACATGCGACCGCCTATTTGTGAGCCAACGGTAATGGAGTGGTCAATACGATGTAGACTCATAGAAAGGTACGCTTCTGTCCGACGTCTTATTTTACCACAGACTCTCTGGAAAAACTCCATGTCGGTAACGGATGAGCTGGCAGGCAATGATGGGGCGTTCCTGTAGAGTTTGTACTTCACTACTGGGGCATGAATACACCAAAGATTTCAAGTGTCTCCACAAACAAAAATCAAGTGATTAAGGCCGGGAGAACAAGCTGGCCAACGTACTGTACGTCACCAACCAATCCAGTCCCTATTAACTGTTTGTGTGAGGTGTTCTCGGACATTTCGGAGACAATGGGCTGGTGCTGCGCCATGCATGAACTACACCTACAGCCTTTGTTGGAACAGTACCTTCTCTAGAAAAACAGGCAAGTCGCCTGTTACCAGCTGACGATACCTTGCGCCAGTCAATATGAGCTCTGTAGGTCGCTCGCAATCAAAGAACTTGCAATAGAAGTGATGTGTTTCACATTATCTAAGATGGACAAGTCATTATTGCTCTTAAGGTATGTATTCTAGTGCCCAAGTTTACTGGACATTTTGTATTGTTTTGGTCTATACTACCACCTATCAAAATACTGAATACCTTTTCTAAGTAAGTCTGCAGGTTTTCGTGGCCATTGTCACTAAATTAAAAATCTTCTGGGTTGTTAGGTTGCGTCATATTTCCTCTTTTAACTCCCTACCCGTCAGATCACCGAAGTTAAGCGCTGTCGGGCTTGGCTAGCCGGAAAAGCGATTTGCTGACCACATGCCCCTCCATATCCGCATCCAGCGACCCCTATGGGCTGAGGATGACACGGCGGTCGGTCGCGTTTAGCCTTCAAGGCCTGTTCGAACGGAGTTTAGTTTATACATAATAATACAACAGCTTTTTCTGAAAAGTTTCTTTGGCGGGGTCAACGCCTGACTACTGAAACTTGACGGGGTCACTCTTTAACTTCGAGCAGCTTGTGGTTGCGTTTGGCCACTGTACAAAATGAGGACACCATCACAGTGTGAACAACAGCTTAGGTACACAACAAGTTGTATTTGTTGTATGTGGGCCGCCTAACCAAGGACACGTTGGACAACTGTGGGACCTTCAAATCTGTCATTACTCTTTATGATACACACAGTTCACATAAAATTGGCAGATAGCAAAATACATCTGAATAGTAACTACACAACATGAATCTAATGCTGTGGGATAATCAAATTAGTTGAAAGACTGTACGGAGGAAACTCATCAAGATTTCTCCATATGGATTGCTTGCAAATTCAAAGTTAACGAGACAAAAGAGACAACAAATTATAATCAAGCAGACAACAGAAGCTGCATGGCGGAACAACTAAGCTGCGAGTTGCCCAGAGCATGGATCACGTTACCACGTTAGCGATACTTATATTTCCCCAAAATCAGCTAGGGTGTACCAGTTAGCACCAGACTGAGACTGAGAGATGAATAGCCCAGAATTTTGGTTCACGAATCGTAACTTTCAAGAAACTCCACTTGGAGTTTTGTTGCCAACGTAACGAAGCAGAATACACTTATTTCACGATAAAACGGAGGAATGCAGCAGAAAGTTCCCACTCTTGGCGTAGAGAAAGGACATTTACAAACAAGAGGTTGGTACTGGCACGGAGCAGTGTCCTACAGATTAGTCAACCTCTTTGCGCCAAGCGCGGTGTCGGGAGCGACTGACTGGATTGTACACACCAAAATTTTGGAGAGAAAGTAATCGACTTTCTCACGCTGCTCGGGTGGTGTTACGGTGTCCCGTCCTTTGATGTCCGGCCAGAAAAGACAAAAATGTAATTCTCAATTTTTCTCTGTTGACGGCAGTGGCGCCACGGCGGTCTCTCTCCTTAGCGAGGACAGTCGCCGACTCTAGCCAACAAAAGCATGGAGCAGGTGCAACACTGTTATCGATACTACTTATAACCAACTTCTTTGTACGCTTTTATGTAACGTGACTTCTGTATTATCAAGCTCTTTGATGTAACATCTATGTAAACGGTCTCTTCATTATTTATGGCGATTTATGTCATTGTAATTAATCTGTAGATGCAATTTCAAAAGTAATGTGCTATGAAAGAATGGAAATGATAAAAAAATTCCTTGTAATACTGGTCCATGCGTAGGGCCTGTAGGTTTCTAATGATGTAAAACAGATGGGAGCCCCTCTGCAACGAAACGGGCTTGGTGGCATTAGAAAAGATAGGGCTGGCGTTCGAACTACAAAGCTCCTTGGTGGCATGAGTCAGTTTGTGCAAAGTGCCCGCATCTTGTGAACTGAAAGAGGCGAGAACAATTGCAAGATTATGTAATATAGCCTCGGATGCGGAAGTAATTGCTCTTATTATACATGGTGTACTTCTGGTTAGCTCTGTACTACGAAAACCCCACGCTAAGAAGAGAATTTTCAAAGATTGTTTACTCAGGAACGGCCATGTATAATTTTTCCGTCTTTTTTGAATAGCCCAGGTGGTCGACAGTGCCATCATCTTCATCTCAAATTATCAGCTGACTACTGGATGACTGCACGGACCAGTTATGTGGTTTCTTTTTCAATAATAAGTTTGTGTTCTGCAGACTTTGTGTTGAGCCATCATATTTTATCCTTATCCGTCTAGCTAGACACGGTCCTATCCTAAGTGCTACAATAATTCCGAGTATCCTATTTTTCTGAACTGAAAAGCAGTTACCTTCCATAATAAAAGCGAATAAATTTTGTGGAGTTGAGAAGTACATAATTATTTAATGAGCGTAAGTTTTGAAACAGACCACGTAATTTTCTTAAAAGTGTAGTTAAAGTTTCATCAAAGAACAGTTACTAACAGAAAATTTAAAGTATTCCGTTGAAAGATTCTTCTTATAGAGGAAACATTGTTTATTATATTATGTGGTATATAGTTAACAGTGTCTCTAATATTGTATTGTAACTAAAATATTCAGCCATGAACCAGTCTAATGATGGACTAGTTTCTGGGTCCATGTGCTAATAGCTGAGCGAGATTTTTATTTCATATTACTATAACAATACTCAAGAAGTACAGCTTTCATTCTTGCAACTTGTGTGTACTATAGTAAGCAAATACCTACAGCTATTCGAACTATACTAGATCTAGGTACCACATGTTCCATTTGGACTAAATAATATAAGGAAGTGAATGCTCCGTGAGAATTCAAATGATAACAGTAATAGAGAAGGTAATTACTTGACAGCCCTTTCGCGCACAGTATTTTCCAATAAGTACTCTCATAAAAGAATATCTTTTCCAAGTTAATACAGCTCCACCATTAGTAATTATTTGTGTATAATAATCAGGAGCTGTCTGCTTTAATAAAGATAGTGTTCCTGAGAGCCAATTTTTGTAAAAAACGGTTCATATTCCTTCTGTGCTCTTGCCAAGCTACTGTTACCTTGTCTGATGAACTATCCTGATGCTTGGTATCTTATCTGCAGAACAAAATTTCAGTATCAAGTAGAGCCACCCACAGTAGTTAACTTCCTTTACAAACCATACCAGTACTTGGTAGAAGTTTGCTTAGTTAGTCTGGCGACTGTTTCCTTTTGCCGCGTGGAGTAGCCGCGCGGTTTGAGGCGCCAAGTCACGGGTTGCGCGGCCACTTCCGCTGGAGGTTCGAGTCCTCCCTCGAACGTGTGTGTGTGTGTTGTTCTTAGCATAAGTTAGATCAAGTTAGTTTAAGTAGTGTCTAAGTCTAGGGACCGATGATCTCATCAGTTTGTCTCTTAGGAATTCAGACATACACATTCTGTTGCGTAATTACAGTTTACCTGATCACTAATAGAACCTTGGTTTGATTCCCGTTTATTCTGCAATTGCTTCCTTTCAGAAGAAACAGAAACGGAAATAGTCCGATAAGTTAACCATGGCACGCACGATCACGGTCACATTAAAATCCATTCACAGGAGTAGCATTACTGTCGTGTTGCTAGTTTAGCAGCAGTCGGTAGTGTTATAAGGGAGGCGGGCCCACTTCCGCGGAACTACTCATCACTCCGGGAATTCTCGCCTTTCCTAACGAGACTCCCCGACCGCCTTCTGCCGGCGAAAGCGAACTAGAGAGCACATCGAGGGCGCATCTTGGCAGCGAGAGAAACACAAATCTTTCCTCCCAAGCAAACAAACTCAGTGCTATCAATAACATAACCATAGTGGCAATAAATAACCATAGTGGTAATAAATGGAGCACAATCGCCCAGCGATATGTGATAGCCATGTGATAGCTATGTACCAAAGGTGCAGAGGGGCGAAGGATCAGCAGCCACACGGAGAGGCACGTGTGAATCGAACAGCTGCTCCGAGAGCGCCCATCCGTCCAATTACGGAGCGTTCTGCAAGAGCGGATACGAGAGCACTGCCTCTCCCCCCCCCCCCCCTTTCTCGCCACCCCTCTCGCCCCTCGCACGCCGTGGGTACCGCCGCAATAGAATTACGCTGCGCAGCGTAACGGCACGGTGAGGCGCGCACAGCCAGGCTACAGCGGACCAGGCGCGGGCCGAACTGGTTCCTAACCCCAAGGTCAAGCGGCGCCGCTACCTGTCCGAGTGTGTGCGCGGCTGCTGCCACATCGCCACGTGCAGCTGGCCCGCCCGGTCCGTCACTAACACCGCCATTACGAGCCGGCAGCTTTCAATCGGGAGTCCTCAACTCCCCGGGCAGTCGGCCGTGAGGGAGAGAGTGCGGTGGAGGAGGGAGGGTTTGGGGAACGGGTGGTAAGTGGGCAACTCCAAGAGTATGGCGGGGAAGACTGCTTTCATGCAGGGTCTGTACGCTATTCTGGGATTGGAACACTTGTGCAGGGTTGGAACACATGCGCAGAGTGGGGAAAAAACGCACGACGAAGGAATTACCCGAATGGGCCGGAAATCAGTAGACACAATGTACACGTACAGATAAACAAATGATTACAATTTCCGAAAAATTGGATGACTGACTGTAGCGAAAGAGCTTCGGAAATTGAGCAAGTCAATAACGTCATGGTCCACCTCTGGCCCTTATACAAGCAATTATGCAGTTTTGCACTGACTGATAGAGGTGCTGGATGTCCACCTGAGGGATATTGTGTCAAATTTTGTCCAACTGACGCTTTAGGTGGTCATAATCCCGAGCTGGTAGGAGGGCCCTGCCGGTAATGCTCCAAACATTCTCAATTGGGAGGAGTAGGGGGGAGGGATCCTGCGACGTTGCTGGCCAAGGTTGGGCATCTGCCTAGACACTCTCGCCATGTGCAGGTGGCGACTATCTTGCTGAAATATAAACCCAGGATGGCTTGCCACGAAGAGCAATAAAACAGGGCATAGAATACCGCCGACGGACCAATGTGCTCTAATGATGCTGCTGACGATGCCCAAAGGCGTCCTGGTGTGAAAAGTAATGGCACCACAAACCTTCCCTCCTGGCTGTCAAGCTATATTATGGGCGACTGTCAGGCTGGTATCCCACTGCAAACGGCCCTGGAGTCTCACTGACTGCAGTAGAACTTCCTTCGGTGGTGAGTCACGCATCGAACTGAGCCATGATGATCCGCGAAGCGCTGGGACAGTGGTGGGATACCAACCTGACAGTAGCCAGCTACACGACCCGACGACCAGCCGTGATGGTCTGGGGTGCCAGTTCTTTTCCATGGTAGGACCTCTTGAGCTGCCGCCGAGGCATAGCACAGCGGTATTCCGACGATATTCTACGCCCCATTTTGGTGCCCTTCACGGAAAGCCATCCTGGGCTTACACTTCAGGAAGATAATGACCGCCCACACACGCTGAGAGTATCTACTGCTCTTCTTCGTGCTTGCCAAACACTACTCTGGCCAGCAATGTCGCTCCAATTGTGAAAGCCTGGAGCGTTATAAGCAAGACCCTCCAACCAGCACGGGATTTCGACGCTCTGCCGCGTCAGTTTGACAGAATTTTGCACGATATCTCTTAGGAAGACATCCAACATCTCTATCAATGTTAAGCTGAATAACTACTCGCTTAAGGGCCGAAGATGGACCAACGCATTATTGAGTTGCTCAATTAGTGAAATTCTTTCTCTTGAATAAATCATCGAATTTTTCTGAAATTGTAATCCTTTGTTTGTCTCTACAGGTACATCACGTCTACCGATTTGCGCTTCATTCTGAGGATTCGTTTCGCTGCCTATTTTTATTGTCTTCTCAGAAGTTGAAAAAAGTGCGACCATTCACTTTTTTATGAAAATTTATTTCACCTTCCCCAGTCTCAAGCTGGTGGGTGACCCATCTTCGGAAGAGATCTAGATTAGGGTGGAATGTGAAAGTTTGGTCGTGAGTTGGCGAAGCCATCGAATGTGAAAGCAAAAGATCTGGTTGTGGTGACAGACTGATGTGTAGCTTAAACCGAAGTATAGATTAGGTTGGAAGGCGATACTTTGATTATGAGTTGGCAAAGCCAACGAATGTAGAAGAAAAAAAAAAATGTCTCCATGGAGACATCTTTCTATGTCGTATCTGAATAGTTCTCGAGTCAGTTGGCAGTTGATGGTTGGAGTGCTGACACATTATCTGCGTATCCAGTAATGCTGGCAACTGATGTGTTACGCATGGGGATCATATCAGCCTATACCGTATCAAAAACAGCCTGAAGATGACGCACTGAAGCGCTGAAACTGGTAGCGACAAAATAAAATCAAATCATACGGACGGCTGTAGGTGTTTTTATTTATTTGTCACGATAGCAAACGGCCATCGTCCCAGGCACCTCCTGCTAAAAGGATGGACTTACAGAAGCTTGATTTTATATGCGATGAAGGACGGATATACACTGAGATGACAAAGGTCATGGGGCAGCGATATGCACATATACAGATGGGGGTAATGTTGCGTACATAAGGTATAAAAGGACGGTGCATTGGAGGAGCTATCATTTGTACTCGTTTGATTCATGTGAAAAGGTGTCCAACGTGATTGTAGCTGCACAACGGGAATTAACAGATTTTGAATGCAGAATGGTAGTTGGAGCTAGACGCAGGGGACATTCCATTTCGGAAATTGTTAGGTAATTCAATATGCCAAGATCCACAGTGATAAGAGTTTGCCGAGAATACCAAATTTCTGGCCTTACCTCTTACCACGGACAACAAAATGGCCGACGGAAACTGGTTTGCGTAGAGTTGTCAGTGTTAACAGACAAGCAACAGCGTGAAATAACCACAGAAATGAGTGTTAGACGTACGAAAACGTATCCGTCAGAACAGTGCGCCGAAATTTGGAGTTAAAGGGCTATGGCAGCAGACGGCCGACGCGAGTGCCTTTGCTAACAGCGCGACAACGACTGTAGCACCTCTGCTCGTCTCGTTACCTTCGACAACTGGAAAACCATAGCCTGGTCACACGAGTCAGTCGGTAAGAGCTGATGGTAGGGTACGAGTTTGACGCAGATCCCTCGAAGCCATTGACCAATGTTGTCAACAAGGCAGAGTGCAAGCTGGTGATGGCTCCATAATGGTGTGGATATGTTTACAGTGAATGAAATGGGTTGTCTTGTTCAACTGAACCGATCATGGACTGGACATTGTTATGTTTGGCTACTTGGATGGAAATTGTTATGGTTCAAATGGCTCTGAGCACTATGGGACTTAACATCTAAGGTCACCAGTCCCCTAGAACTTAGAACTACTTAAACCTAACTATGCTAAGGACATCACACACATCCATGCCCGGGGCAGGATTCAAACCTGCGACCGTTGCGGTCGCGCGGTTCCAGACTGTAGCGCCTAGAACCTCTCGGCACCTGCGGCAATTCAACGATGGAATTTTTGTGGACGACAATGCGCCAAACACCGAGCCACAGTTGTTCGCGATCGAGCGACTGATTTGGCCATCCAGTTCGTTCAACATGTATCCCATCGAACATTTATAGGACATAATCGATAGGTCAGTTCGTGCACAAAATCCTGTATCGGCAACATTTTCGCAACTATGGGTTGCTATAGTGGCAACGTCGTCCAATATTTCCGCAGGCGGCTTCCAGAGACTTGTTGAGTCCATGTCACAATGAGCTGCTGCGCAACATCGGGCAAAAGGACACGATATTAGGAGATGGCCCGTGATTTTTGTCACCTCATGTATGAAGTTGACAAGTAAAGAGCGAATGTGTTATTTGAATAATCATAATTTCGTGTACCTCAATGGCGTGATCAATTCTTTCAATTGGACATCACTTCGGCAACTTGGATATCTGTAACCTACCCCAGGTATCCAGTCGTGGAAACAAAACGCACATTTTCACATAGAATCCAAATCACGCGTCGTTTCTGGAGAATTTCTACAACAATGAGAGGTGCAAGCTAGGTTAAAGGCCAGACAGATTCGTGATACATACGGGATTGGATCCCGCGATATCTCGGTTCCGACTCAAATGCTTTACTATTAGATCAACTGGCCGGACATCATTTGAATGAAGAAATAAGAAAAAATAGGAAGAAAGTGAAATATGTGTGAATCTGACTTTGTCGTCCTGAAGAGGACTGGTGCAAAGTCGGCATTTGATTGTTTAAGCATTTCATAATGACGTGGTCTAATACCCAAAACGATTTTATTCAAATTTAAAATACTATTAAACTTTAACTGGAAAATATGAAAATAACGAAAGATGAATAGTTTCAACAGTCAACGAAACAGTGGGTCTTACATAACGGGATGACGCTTAGCAGACGTGATTCAATAATGTTTGATGAAACTCACGGCCCGTCCTGACAGTTTAACTTCTGCCTGTACCTCGTCTCCTACCTTCCAATCTTTGCAGAAGCTCTTTTACAAACCTTGCAGAACTAGCACACTTGAAAGAAAGGATATTGCGGAGACATGGCGTAGCCACAGCCTGGGGGATGTTTCCAGAATGAGATTTTCACTCTGCAGCGGAGTGTGCGCTGATATGGAACTTCCTGGGAGATTAAAACTGTGTGCCGGATCGGGACTCAAACTCGGGACCTTTGCCTTTTGCGGGCAAGTGCTCCAGCAACTGAGCCACTCAAGAAGTTTCATATCAGCGCACACTCCGTTGCAGAGTGAAAATCTCATTCTGGAAACAACCCTCAGGTTTTGGCTAAGCCATGACTCCGCAATATCCTTTTTTTCAGGAGTGCTAGTTCTGCAAGGTTCACAGGAGAGCTTCTGTGAAGTTTGGAAGGTAGGAGACGAGGTACGGGCGGAAGTAAAGCTGTGAGGACAGGGCCTGAGTCGTGCTTGGGTGGCTCAGTTGGTAAAGCACTTTCCCGCGAAAGGCAAAGGTCCCGAGTTCGAGTCTCGGTCAAGCATATAGTTATATTCTGCTAGGAAGTTTCATATCAGCGCACACTCCGCTGCAGAGTAAAAGCTTCATTTTCGAATGTTGGATGAAGTTTTTGTGCACTACGCGGGGCGCTGAACGCTAACGCAGCTTCCGTGCTCCGTTGCTGAAGGGACCATCACGTTGTGGCCTTTGCACAGTACGAAGTGGCCCCCACGGCTTACTGTCGGCAGTGGCTAGTGCTGCGCAGAAGCAGCGGCAGGAGCCAGCGACAGCGTGGGAGCGGCGGCGAGCCTCCTGTGGCGACCCCGGCGCCGGGTTAAGTAGCCTACCAGCTTTGTGTCTGCCAACCGACTGCCGCGTGTTGCCCGACAGCCGCACGAGTCGACTTCCTGGTCAGCGGCGATCACTGCTTGCAGGCGGCCGCTTGCCTCACCACTAATCAGTCGGACACAGTCGTACAGAAAGTGTTGTTTAATTAACCCCTCTCACTCGAAACGTTCATCAAACAGTCCAGCACATTTTCAGGAGTTGTAAAATCACATAAGATTGGAACTATCCAGTCAACCTAGAAACATACAGAGTGCGTTCCAAAAGTAAGGCCGGCCGGAGTGGCCGTACGGTTCTAGGCGCTACAGTCTGGAGCCGAGCGACCGATACGGTCGCAGGTTCGAATCGTGGATGTGTGTCATGTCCTTGAGTTAGTTAGGTTTACTTAGTTCTAAGTTCTAGGCGATTGATGACCTAAGCAGTTAAGTCGCATAGTGCTCATTGCCACTTGAACCCATTCCATGAGTAACGCAATTAATTTTTATCTGACAAAGTGTTGTAAGCAGCTGGGCTAAGTGGAAGAGGTGTTAGCTTCAAAACGCTCTTTGTCTCATTCGGCTGCGAGCTGCCGGGGAGTCAGGACGTGCGTTTCTGTCAACCCCGTTTTGAGTTTTTGTAACACGGCACAATGGATCATTCTGTGGAGCAACGGCACGCTATCAAATTTTGCGTTAAACTTGGGAAGTCCGAACCTAAACGTTTCCATTACTTCAGCATGCCTTTGGGAATGATGGCTTGTCCAGATCACAAGTTTTCTGATGGCGTAAGTGGTTCATGGAGGGCCGACAGGAGATCACCGATGAACCTCGCAGTGGACGGCCATCAAGCGCACGAGTTGACGAAAATGTGACGCGTGTGCGCGATTCTTTGAACTCTGACAGACGGCTGAGCCTTCAATTGATAGCACAAACTCTAAAAATGTCACCGGCAGGAATGGCCGAGCGGTTCTAGGGGCTTCAGTCTGGAACCGTGCGACAGCTACGGTCGCAGTTTCGAATCCTGCCTCGGGCATGGATGTGTGTGCCGTCCTTAGTTAGGATTAAGTAGTTCTAAGTTCTAGGGGACTGATGACCTTAGATGTTAAGTCCCATAGTACTCAGAGCCATTTGAACCATTCTAAAAATTTCAAAAACAACCGTTTTCCGCATTGTGACCGAAGATTGGAACTTGAGAAAGGTGTGTGCTAAATTCGTCCCAAAAGTGTTGACTGACGAACACAAGCATATGCGAATGCTTCCGTGCCGAGAAAGGTTGGAAATGCGTGAAAATGATCCTCATTTTTTAAACTGAGTTATCACTGGTGATGAGTCGTGGATTTTTGAGTACGACCATGAGACAAAACGGCAGAGTTAAGAGTGCACACCCCATCGTCGCTCCGTCCCAAGGAGGCACACATGAGCAAGTCCAGGATCAAAACCATGCGCATTGTCTTCTTTGAAGTCAGAGGCATTGTCCACCACGAATTCGTACCTATTGGGACTAAAGTGAACTCAGCTTTCTACTTGGAAGTGCTCAAAAGACTGAAATGGAGGGTCTCGAGCTGCCGAAGCGACATCAAGAACACGTGGAAAGTTCACCACGACAGCGCGCCGAGCCACAGCGCCTTCATTGTCAACGATTTCCTATCCAGGACCAAGACCCCAGCCTCCCTACAGTCTTGACATGGCTCACGATGACTTTTCTTTTGTTTTTTCGGTTAAAAGGAGTCATGAAAGGAAAACATTGGGACACGATTGAAAACATCCAGGGGTATGTTACATCAGCTCTAAAGGACATTCCGGACAAGGCATTCCAGTATGCTTTCCAGGCATGGAAACAACTCCTCCAGAGCTGTATCGACGCAAGAGGGTCCTATTTTGAAAATTTTTAATTATTTGTACGAATATATTCAATAAATGATTTTTTATGAATTTGGTCGCATTACTCATGGAACACACTTTGCACTGTCCTCAGCTGATAAGAATGCATACGACAGAAATACAGCGGTGTGCCGGAACCAACGAGTACTTTCCATGGGTCTGGAGGTGTGGATTCTGATGTAGTATAGAGCAGAACAGTACTCGCCTTTCTAAGAATATTTTCGTGTATGCAACTGTGTCAACATTGTAATTTTCCATTTGTGTGTGTGCCGTCCGCCCATCGTTTAATTGCGCCTAATTCCCGCGGATTTGGAATCCCTCTGGCCCAAGAGCGCATGGAGGGCAGGTCGGAGGAGGAGGTAGTTAAGGGCTGCGGCGACCTGGAGACGAGGAGAGAGTGACACGGGCGGCAAAGAGGAGCGCAAGTGACGCGGCGTTTTGTTGTGGCCAAGTGTCTGCCATGGCCCGTTGGCAAGAGTGTTGCCTTTGCTCACTGCGGGTTTGGCGGGGCAGAGTGTTGGTCACAGGCGTGAACATTGCTCGTTAAAGGCTACTTCGGCAAGACGCACAGTATCCGGCGTGTCCTCTGCTACTGAAATTGCGAGCAGTTTGTGTCCACTGTGGTGCCGGGTTGGAGTCCGGTCTGACCTTTGCTAGTACTGGGCGCGGTGGCGTCTGCTGGATGATACCCGGGGGTTTCCAATTACGAGTAGTCTTTGTTACGTCCTTCTCTCGGCGCTCTCTAAGCAAGCGTTTGTCAATGGACGCTGGATTTTACGAGAAATCACCGTGAGCACCCGATTACTGTGCACGTCACTTGGTGTCGTGTGGCGGCTATTTTGACTCCGTATCCTGGCTGTAGGTTGTTATGTATATAAATGTTTTGCCTGTTACTACTTCAGTTCAGTTCTGTCAACGTGTGTGGCCTTGTGGCTGCCACTATTCCAAATTGATTTTAGAATCTAAGGGTACAGAATGCAGATGTAATTCTTCTGATTTACCAATTGTACTTTATAATCACTGAAAATAAAGAATTTCTGCATTTGTAGATATGCTTAATTTTTACTAAATAATTAACGAGTTGTTTCTGCGTCACAGGATAGGTGATTGTATCTCTTGTCAACTGTGATCTAGTTAAAGATGCCTGTGTACCATGATTTACATTTTTAATGAAGGTTTCTAGTACTGTGGTAGCGACAACCACCGTCCTATGTTAGTGGAGATGGAGGAATTATTGCTACTGGCGTTGCCTCCGCCACCGCCTCTATCATCATAAATTTGAACCACATTCGTCAGTCATTTTGGCTATTTCGAAGGCAATGGCGTTTTGATAATTACTGGCAATAGCCGATGGTTAATATTTGTGACATAATCATTTGATCATATGTTTTGCTGTTTGAAATTTAATCTTTTCAGCTAAATATTCTTAGATTTTTTGTTTTTAAAAATAAATTAATTAGTGTTTTCAGAAACGTTAGTAAATTCATTATGGCTCACGACCTTTACACTCAACATCAGCTCCCTACCGCATTTCAGTATGTACATGGTATCAGTACATATTAATTTATTAATACTTGTACTGCGTATACAATTTCCGAAATTCTGGTTTTCGTCGCTATATACGTTTCGTTTGATTAAGTTAAAACTTTGTTAATGGGAGGGTTCCCTCATAGGATGTGACATCTTGCATGTTTCACCAGAATTTCCCTCTTCTCCCTGTTTCTCGGCATATTTTTATTACACTCTCTGTACGTACGGTATATATGCGGAGCCCGTTTTTCGTGATTTTTTCCAACGGAGTTCAGTAATTCCAAAACTCACAAACTCCATTTGCCTAAATTTTTACAATCTGGGCGAAAACTGGATATGCTAAAGTTAAAAAGCTTTAAACGCCTTTAGTAGTGTTAAACTAATCAAAAGAGCAACCAAATTAAATTTAAAGGCTGGAATTATTCAGTCACAATTCTTAAAGACACAAAAAAGAATTATCTCCGAAACGTTTGAAACAGGCTGATGTCAATCGGGACATTTGGAAGGGCACGGTTTGGATTTAAGTAACTCCGGTAGGTACATTTTTCAGAATGAGTGATTTTTTCTGCTATTTTATTTAAATACTCATTAGAAAAACCGCTTGTTTAAAACAATGAGAGGCAGCTTTAATGTGATTGGTTTTGTACTGCTCTATATCACCATGGGAGTTAAAGAGTTATACATGTGAGATTTTGTCGGTTTTGTAACAAGACAGATCGAAGAAATTGTCAGTTTTGATTTTGTGCCTAGTGTTCTACATGAATTTGGGCTGAAAAATAGTAGGTATAGAAACATGTAAATTACCCGATGAATGCAGAGTAGAGCCTTGCTCTTTAAAAAATTAGTGCATTTTGGGATTGTGAAACCCAGTGAGCTGTTCCACTGGTAGTTTACGTAAACTCACCATAAAACCTATTCAACGTAGATAAGCACTGTGTGTGTGTCTGAATTACTGCGTGATGAAGGAGGCACGATACGTCAAGACCATAAAAAGGCGCTTGCAGGGAAACAGAAGCAGAAGAACACACGCGGGAACATCACATATAATGCATGCACAAACCCACACGACATCTGAAAATGGGAATAAATTTTTCGAGCGTTGTGCAACGCACAAAAAAAATGTAACTGCTGTATCATTTTTAAATCATCAATGACACAGTGTCAGGCATAACAGAAGCATCGTCTATAGCTGATTCACTGTTATTGCTAAAGAAATTATTGACGACAGATTTGTCACGAGGTATTCAGCAACTGTTTTGAAATTTGAATTTATCCTTGATTTCAGTGTTTCAGTTGCAGATTTATTTTTATGATGAATATTTTCTGTTTTTGATCATCTCCAGTTCTACGTAGTTCTGTAAGCAACCTATCACGTAAGATTTTCCAACTGCGCCACGCTTTTGCATTCAGCGTAGTTGGAAAATTTTACGCGTGAGTTTATAACGTTTGGTTCCGTACTTATATGACGGATCACTTACGCAAGTACATAGAATTGAGGATAAACAAAACATGAAACTAATCGTAATAAAAGCAAATGTGCGACTGAGACCGTGAAGTAAAGGATAAATGGTCGGAGACGAGCTCTAGCAACCATCCCCACTTGAAGATTCTGAGAAGATGAGATCAAGAAACTGGGTGGTCAGAGACAACAGAGAAGAGCATGTGGTCGCTTTATCTAGACGAGATCGGACGCAGCGGAGACCCGTGGTGCGCTCTTGGTCCAGTGACACAGCAGTGGCTCTTGGAGGACCGCTTCCGGGAAGTAGGCGGTGCTCATCTGATGGCTGGGCTCAACACCTGCTCCCATGTCGCGGAGCGCATGCGCAGGAGGAGAGCCTTCCAAGAAGTGTTCCGAAACAATGCTTCCTGTAATCCAGCTCTTGCAGAAGACACAGCAGTCTACAATTACATCTATACTCTTATGCATACCACTGTCATTTTCCCCGTTTCCTGTTCCGGTTGCAAATGGTGCTCGAGATTGTTGGTGGGTCTTCATGTGAGCACTAAAGTCACTGTTTTTACAAATGTGAACTTCCTGCGGGACGTACGTAGGAGGAAGCGATATACTGGTTGACGTACGCTCCCGAAACTGAAACAGTAAACCACACCAACTGCCACTGGAGTTGGTGCAAATGGCTCTGGGCACTATGGGACTTAACATCTGAGGCCATCAGTCCCCTAGACTTAGATCTACTTAAACCTAACTACCTAAGGACATCACATACATCCATATCCGAGGCAGGATTCGAACCTGCGACCGTAGCAGCATCGCGGTTCCGGACTGAAGCTCCTAGAACCGCTCGGTCACAGCGGCCAGCCACTGGAGTTGGCTGAGCATCTCCATGACGTTTCCGCGCTTACCAAGCGGACCAGTGATGAAACATCTACATCTAACATATATACTTCGCTAACCACCAGGCGGTGTGTGCGGAGGGCACAATTCGCGGCGAAGGATAATGCACGACCGCATGTTGCAGGTCCTTTACAGGCATTTCTGGATACAGAAAATGTTTGACTGCTGCCCTGGCCGGCACATTCTCCATTTCTCTCACCAGTTGAAAACGTCTGGTCAATTGTGGCTGAGCATCTGGCTCTTCACAATACGCCAGTCACTACTCTTGATAAACTGTGGTATCATGTTGAAGGTGCATGGGCAACTGTACCTGTACACGCCATCCAAGCTCTGTTTGACTCAATGCCCATTATTAGTGTCAGAGGTGATTGTTCTGGGTACTGATTTCTCAGGATCTATGCACCCAAACTGCGTGAAAATGAAATCACATGTCAGTTCTAGTATAATATATTTGTCCAATGAATACCCATTTATCATCTGCATTGCTTCTTGGTGTAGCAATTTTAATGGCCAGTAGTGTAGTTAAATGCCTTTCCTGTGTTTTCCACATGTTCATTTCTTCGACGATTCTGCGGGGAATCTCTTCATTCCTTGCGAGTCCATCTAATTTTCAGCAACCCTCTACGGCACATATCTTCTTTGCTTACCATTTCCGAATCTGAGCTGGCTCACGTCCCTGGTAACCGTGTTGTCGGTGGGACTTTGACTTACAACCTCTTCCTGAAAATCCAGTATGGTGATGATTACCATATAAGGAATTAACAGCAGAGACCTGTGGACAACCATTAGATGTTTCATTTTGTCACAGTCTTCTGTAGAAGAGGATGATGACAGAAAGTGAGAGAGAGAGAGAGAGAGAGAGAGAGAGAGAGAGAGAGAGAGAGAGATAGAGAGAGAGTTTAGACATGAAAGCTACTCTTCGAGAACAGCTCACTGAACAGCCAACGTGGTGGTTAATAAGTGAGCTAGACACCGATGACAGCCACTGGATATGGTGCCGACGGTAAGGGAGATTGCTTACGAAGGTAATCAGTCAGGAGGTACAGGGGACGCGCTCCCGAAGTAGTTGACAGCAGACGGGGCCGAGGTGACGGGACAGGTGTCCCGCGGCCGTGTGCAGGCTGGCAGACAGGTAATTACCGCCGACCAGCCGGATGCGAGGGAGGCTCTACGGCCGCTGAATGGAGCGCCAGGCGGCCTTGACTCCTGAGGACGCGCGCGGAATGCCTAATGAAACGACACCCGCCGGGGATCCGGGCCACAGCGCGTGGGAGAGAGCACCTGCCATCGAGCCTGCTGCTGCCCGCTGGCCTCTCTGACATACACACACACACACACACACACACACACACACATACACACACACACACACAGAGAGAGAGAGAGAGAGAGAGAGAGAGGCAGAGAGTGAGTGAGTGAGAGAGAGAGAGAGAGAGAGAGAGAGAAAGAAAGAGAGAGGGAGAGGCAGAGAGTGAATGAGTGTGTGTGTGTGTGTGTGTGTGTGTGTGAGAGAGAGAGAGAGAGAGAGAGAGAGAGAGAAAGAGAAAGAGAGAGAGGGAGAGGCAGAGAGTGAGTGAATGAGAGAGAGAGAGAGAGAGAGAGAGAGAGAGAGAGAGAGAGAGAGAGAGAGAGTGGATATCTACATCTATACTTCACAAGCCACCATATGGTGAATGGCGGAGAGCGCTTTTTGTTCAACTGTCAACTCGTTTTTTTTTTCACCATAGAGAGACTTTTTTTTTTTTTTTTAAAAGAGTCATCCAGAATGGATCAAAAAGTTTCAGTACTACTGCAGACACGTGGAGGGTACATTAATTTTATTTGAAGGTATAGAAAACGAAACAGACATCTTCCACTCACAACGGACCAGCCTACATAAAAATGTCAAGTTTAAAATCGAGCATGAAGAAGATAGTATTATAAGTCTTTTTGATTTCGAAACTACTAGGAATGGAAGAATGCAAAAATCAATATATATCGAAAAAGAAACCGACCACACACTGTACAGTACGTAACAATTCTTTTCATCCACAAGAACACAAAGAAGCATATTTTCGAACTTCTGTAGAAAGACTATTAAAGTATCCAATGACTGAATTAAAGCACTAAGAAGAACAGCAAAACCCCACAATGGTTCACATCATTTATCGCAGAAAACTAACAAAAATGAAAATAAAATAAAGGAAACACGATTGTGTTAACAAGGACAAATTATAGCAAACTTACAAAATTGACGGTCATGCCATATTGGGGACACATTTTAGATAAAATCAGAGTTGCGCCTCAGAAAAGCAAGTTAAAAGTAGGCTTCAGAGCACTGAACACACTGCAGTCACAAGTTTGTTGTAACATAGAACACTCTTGTACAATTGCATGTTCAGGTGTAAAAGTTAAAATGCAATAACTGTGAGAAAATTTAAAAGGGACAAACTGGACGAAGTTTCAAACCTAGGTTTAAAGAACATTTGACACTAAATGGCATGAAACTGTCTTTGTTTAGAACACTTGTAAAATCGGCGAAATGACACAATGGATATCGGTCTTACACATTGCTGTAAAAGGACGAAACGTCCTGAAATTATTTTTAACGAACAGACCGATCTAAGGCTAGTATGTCTCAATGAAAACACATTTCTCTACTCTGTTAACAGAGATAATACAAATTAAAAGGATGGATATCAAAAGTAATCTTTGCACTTATTGCAATTACTAATAACAAACGCATATTTTTGTAAAAAATTCCTTATGCCTATTACACATATGTATACATAATCATGTAATAGTATTATTACATCAACACTACGAAGTATTGTTATTAGGATACGCTAGACAACATCACATATAAGACAAGTCGAAATACAATGAACTGAAAAATCACATAGGCCTATGCATAAAACACTACAATATACCCTGTAAGTATGCGTCTTTTGTGTAATACAGATGACGCTGATGATGGGCGAAACTAGTCCGGTGAACCAAAGTAGCATTTGTCGAACAGTTAATTCAAAATGTGACATATTTACAACTTCATTTTGGCCCTGTTCCTGTCGAGAATGGTGCGCGACAAGAACGATTGTTGGCAAACATCCATGTCGGCTCGAATCTCTCTAATTTTACGTGCATCTTTTTTTTTTCGGAAAGTGTAGCTAGAAGGAAAGTACGCTCTTGGAATTTTAACATCCACATCATGATCACACGGCCCCTCTCGTAGCTTCTGCCGGTGGAGTTGGGTCGTCTTCCCCGTGACGCTTTTGTGGTTACTAAACGAATCTGTGACACAACGTGTTGCTCTTCTTTGGATCGTCTCCATCAATTCTATCTGGTATGGAGCCCAGACTAATTATCAATAATGAAGTATCGACCGAACGAGGGTTTTGTGCGTGGCCTTCTCTATGTGCGGAATGCACTTCCAGAGCATTCTTTCAATGGCCTGTCAACCGGCTTTCCTACAGTTAGTTATACGACGTCATACCACTTTAAATCGGTCCATATGGATACTCGCAAATATTTAATGTTACGTAAATTGAAGGCGGAGGTGGGAGAAAGGGAAGGAAAGTGAAGGGACTAACGATATTAGTTGCATTAGGACTAACGTGGATCAGCGGCAAAGAATGAAAATGTGTGCCCAGGATCTCCTGCTTAGTAGTTAGTTGCGTTAACCACTGTTCAACTAGGACACAAAGTTTATCGCAAATGTGCAGACTATATCGGCACGCTCCCCGGCCGACCCATACTCCCACTTAGCTCCACCTATCTGCAGTTCCATGTCCTCCATGCTAACTAGTTTTAGATATCCACTGGAGGTCGAACATAAATGTGCATCTGCATTGAAGGCTCTAATTCATTGTCCATCGACAATTCAAATGTAAGAATGTATAGTGTCTGTTCTTTCGGACCGAATGGCTTTGTCTTCTTCCAGTGATTGTCATACAATACCCGATCTCCCCGTCTATTTAGGCACAATACGTTATGTTTGTTAACTTTAAGGATCAACTGCTAATTACTGCAGCAAACCTCGATTCTCTGCACTTCGCTGTAATTTTCTAGCGTAAACATGAGCATCATCCGAGAACAGCCGCAAGGAGCTTCCGATGTTACGCAAAAGGTCGTTTACATACTCAGGGACTTCCAAAAGCTGTATACACTCTTTTACAGCTCATAACTACAACACTCTGTTTTACTTTTTCACGTCTGGTGGCCGCGTGGGGTAGCCGTGCGGTCTCAGGCGTTTTGTCACAGTCCGGGCGGCTCCCCCCGTCGGAGGTTCGAGACCCCCGTCGGGCGTGGGTGTGTGTGTTGTCCTTAGCGTAAGTTAGTTTAAGTTAGATTAAGCAGTGCGTAAGCTTAGGGACCGATGACCTCAGCAGTTTCGTCCCGTAAGTCCTTACCACAAATTTACAATTTTCCATCTGTGATGGCTTGAAAAATGGCTGAAAAAGACTGAACCTCGAGCAGAAGAAGTTCATTCTGAAGTTCTCCTGGAAGACAGAATCTAAGTGAAGTGCGAAGACAGTCCAGAATGAAGTTTGAACGAGATGCACGAATGCGTCTCTCAATTACTCGTCTGCGAGATAGGTTTGCGGAAGAAGGAACTGCCGAGATTGCCCACAGAGTCATTCCGGAAGACCACGGTGATCCACAAGCCACAAAAGAGAGAAGGAAGTCATCGAAAGGTTTCAGCTGTCTCTTAGAAAGTCCGTGCGACAAGTGTCTCCTGAGAAATGAGATCCAAAATCAAGCGTCTATTGCATTTTGAATACTGTATATGGAAAATTTTTATTCCTAGATTACCACACGCTCTGAATGAGGATGATAATGACCGGAGAATTCAATTTTGTGAACCATATCAAGCAGGAGGCGATTAGGAGAAACAATTCCCATACAAGGTTGTTTGGAGTGATGAAGGCAATTTTATGTAAAATGGTTGAATTCATTGTCACACTTGTACCGATTGGGCAGCTGAGAACCCTCGCGTGCTAATGGAACACCATGTGAACCTACCAGGAGTTGAAACTTTCTGGCAGATTAAAACCGTATGCCGGACCGAGACTCGAAATCGGGACCTTTGCGTTTCACGGGCAACACTTGCAAAGTTCACAGGAGAGCTTCTGTGAAGTTTGAAAAGTAAAGCTGTGAGGAGGGGGCGTGAGTCGTGCTTGGGTAGCTCAGTCCGCCTTTAGCCGCGGAGCAGCTCGGACTTGTTTACGTCCCGGCTGCGAACGTTCGAGGAAGAAGCGGTGTTTACACCGTCGTCACTCGCGTGTGTTACTGTTTGAATCGAACGCCATGGCACAAAATTTCCGAAAAACCACGATACAGTTCACGTTCTGTAACGAGTATGCACGACCGAAGGCTTTCGAAATCGAACGTTTCTTGAGGGACGAAGTGCAACTTAATTACACGGAGATCATTGGAATTCATTTATCAATCGTGAGCAGCACTCTTTACGTAAAGATGATTGACGACGCAGCATGCGATAGGATCATTGAAGCCGCCAAACGAGGATTCCAGTTCCGACACTCCGATGGTCATATTGGCGAAGTTTTAGTCGCTCATTCGGGCCTGGGCGTGCGTACGATTCGAGTCTTCGAGCTGCCTTTCGAGGTACCAGAATCATTGGTCACTGAATCGCTCCAGCCATATGGCAGAGTTATCAGTCATATGGCCGAACGTTGGGCAAGTTTTAGCACGTATCCAGTGCTCAATGGTGTCCGACAGGTGCGAATTGCCCTTACGAAACATGTGCCATCGTACATCAACATCGGCGGCTGTCGAGCTATTGTCATCTATGATGGACAGCCCCGGACATGCTCCGGGTGTGGTGGTGAAGGACATCTTTGATCTGCGTGTATACAGAGGAGACTCGTGCATCTCCCCAGAGGAGACCTCCAGAATCCGACTACACCAACGTCACTGCCGATGACTTACGTGGCGGCGCTTCGCGGGGAGGTGACGCCGAGGTCGGAACGCACTATCGAACCGACGCCGCAGTTGATTGAGGCGCCTTCGGACCCCACTGAGGAAGGAATGGCTCCGACCAACCTCCTATCCCAGACATTACAGGTGGTGCAAAAAGAGGTTGACAGCGTCACAACAGGCATGGAGGCTGAAGTGGAACGACCCCAGGGCGTTGTGGCGACGGCGAGACTGCAGGAGATACAAGATTCACCGACACCAGAGGCTGAGGTGAGGGCCCGCAAACAACGCTCGCCAAAGCGCCGCAAGAAGCGCCGACTAAACTCTTCGGAGACGCTATCTTCTCTTCTTGGAAGCCCAGAGGAGACTAACACTATGGACCTGTCTGACTTGGAACCACAAGCTTCCGATGTCGCAGACCATATGAATTCGGACAGTGAAAAGATGTCATGTCGCTCAGACGACACATCCGCTCAGGGGCCTGCTACCCCTTCTGCGGTGGAGTCTAAAGCTGCGAAAGAACAACAGCTGTCACTCATCAATGCTGCACACGAAAATTTGGAGCACCACAATGATATCAGCTGGTATGAGCAGGACGATAAAATCACCGATGCGGATCATTCTACTGGTGGGGACTCGCATCCGTCTGCATCTCAAGAAACCTAATACCGCAGGAACACGTCCGTCGGGCGGCCCTCTGCGGATGTGCAAAGGGACTGTCGATACGGTGCAACTTTGTCATTTTAACATCATGTGGAGATGACAGCTACTCGACCCCAGGCATACAGAATAGGGACAGTGAATGTAAATACCATTAGATCGCCCGTTAAACAGCAGTTGTTTAGGGACATGATATACGCGTCGGATGTGGATATACTGATGGTGCAGGAACTCTACATTCCTGAGTTCCAGGAAGTCCATGGCTACATCTCCTACACCTCGCCGCACTCGAACAACGACAGTGGAACGGCAATATTGGTCCGGGACGGGATTCCGGTTCGCGACCTGGCTTATCTACCTTCGGCACGAGGACTGGCGATAACTGTTAATGGAATTCGCATTCTCAATGTTTATGCCCCTTCCGGCACCGACAACAGACGGGCGCGTGCGAGATATTATTCGGAAGAGATTGTGCCCTTATTTACCGGCAGATTCGATCATTTCATTATAGGTGGTGACTTCAATTGTGTTTTAGCCCAAAAAGACCAGACTCCACATTACAATACCTCTCGTGAATTGCATGTGCTATGCCGGGATCTGGAGTTAAGCGACACCTGGGACATGATTCATAGGAACCGTGAGGGATATACTTTTTATACCAATCACTCAGCGAGCAGACTCGATCGAATATATGTTTCGGTTGGCCTACAGGATAAGGTGATCGACGCGGAACGATGGCCTGCGGCATTTACTGATCATCTGGCTTACATTTGTACCATATCACTCCCTAGGCAAAGTGTGTGGAGAAGCCGCGGGACATGGAAGCTCACTTCGTCACTTTTGGCAGACACCGAATGTCGTCAGAGAGTCGAGGAGGTATGGGCCACATGTCAACGCCGTCTACCAACATATACCTCCGTGCTTCAATGGTGGCTCGAGTGTACTAAGCCGGCAATAAGAAGAGCGCTCATACAGTATGGTCGGGATAAGACGAGATAGCAAAGAGACACTCTTGATTATTATTACATCATGCTTCGTGAGCTGTCCTTCCAGGTGCCGTCTCTAGAACATCAAGCGGAAGTTCATCGTGTCAAGGCACAAATCCTATCGATCACGCGACGACGACTGG
The DNA here is from genome assembly GCF_023897955.1 of Schistocerca gregaria. NCBI lineage: Eukaryota > Metazoa > Arthropoda > Insecta > Orthoptera > Acrididae > Schistocerca > Schistocerca gregaria. The sequence goes on along the minus strand of NC_064925.1, from coordinate 438,737,395 downwards.
GTGGCATCCCAATACGGGCACGATGTCTCGACACCATCACTGGGGAACGTACCTCGATGCACCACGTGTCGCGGGAACATAAACGTTACCGTCGGGCATTGGTAACAGTGCTCCACGGTTTAGATGGCCGTCAACTGACAACACAACAGGACATTGCAAATGAATTTTAGAGCATTTCCGCCACCTCTATGCCGGTACACCGACGGACCGTCTCGTGGGGGAAGAGATACTGCAACATCTGCAAACGACACTGACAGACACGGATAAGGCAGCGCTTATGGAGCCACTTACAGAAGACGATATAAAGGTGGCACTCAAAAAAGGAGCGGCCCATAAATCACCAGGGCCAGATGGGATTACGCTAGAGTTTTATCGAGAATTCGTGGACATGATGATGCCACAGTTGGTGTCTATGTACAATGAGGCGATGCGTCCGGACATGCGCCTACCGTCGGATTTTGTGACGGGCTTTCTTCTTCCCATCCCGAAGATGGCGGGGAGTCGCAATGTTAATCAATATCGGCCTCTCACTATGCTAAACACCGATTATAAAATCTTTGCAAGACTACTAGCGTCTCGTCTCAAGCTGGCGATATCCAGGACAATATCCCCTGATCAGGCTTGCCTAGGGGTGCGAAGCAACATCTCCTCGGCGTTAAGTGAATACCGTGACGTTATCGCCCTTGTGGAAACGTGTAAAATGCGAGCAGCGATGATATCTGTGGACTTCGATCGTGCGTTCGATAGGATAAACCATGACTTCTTGGTGTCAGTCATGAGCCGAATGGCGATTCCACCTGTTTTCATCTCCATCGTTATGACGCTAATACGAGGGGCTACATCGAAGGTGATTGTAAATGGCCGGGAAGCGGGCTCGATTCCCATTAACAGCTCAGTCCGACAAGGGTGCCCACTCTCCATGATGCTGTTTGCGGTAGCGCTTGAGCCGCTGATGTGTGTTATGAGGCGCTCACTTACTGGGATAGTGCTTAATGAGAACTCTTTCGTTTGCCGCGCATATGCGGACGACATGATCCTCCTTGTCAGATCAGGACATGAAGTGCGTCAGGCTGTTGAACATCTAGACTCTTACGGGACGGCGGCAGGCAGTGTCGTTAACGTGACGAAATCCAAAATTAAGCACATTGGACGGGGTCTGGAAGACGTATCGGGACCGTTTCAGACGGTGGAATCGCTGAGATGTCTGGGGATTACATTTACCCGTTCACTACGGCGGTCGGCGGCGGCGAGTTCTCGGCGGCTTCTGCAGAATGTTCGTCTGACGATACGCAACAACTCACTGAGAGCCTTTGACATGATCTAACGTGTGGCATACACCAACGTTCACATAGCGTCACGACTGCCCCATTTAGCGCAGATCCTACCAATACCGAAGGGTATTGGAGATCGCCTAATGGCTGCCTTTGGTTACTATGTTAGTACTGGGATGTTATTTAAGATCAAATATGATACGTTAACGCTACAGTTCCGGAACGGTGGCCTCAACCTCACAAACGTGAGAAACAAAGCTCTGGCGCTTTACATGCGAGCGATGATACGAAATTGGCAACAAAGAAGGCATACCATAACGTCAGCTCTGATAGAAGTACTTGTTCCGCCTTCGTACGAACCCCCTGTTGCTATGGGCAATATTTCGCCTTCTCTTGCACACACTGCCTCATTTCTGGTTGATTACAGTTATGTTCGTCTGAAAGTACCTTCGACGAGAATACCCACGACTCGGGAGATCTATAGATGCTTGATGGATCACCATGGCCGCAATATAATGGAATTCAAATACCCGTCGGGAAAGTGGAACCACATTTGGTGTGCAGTGCATACTCCATTACTGTCAACAGCAGCGAGATCGATGTGGTATATTCTTATAAACCGTAAACTTGTGACCAGGAGTCGATTACATACAATTCATATGGTCGATTCTCCTCTTTACACCAACTGTGGACTGTTAGCAACGGAAGAACATGGTTTAGTGTGTGGCGCAGCGAGGGACCTGGATGCTGACGCGTCGAATACTGGCCTTCCTTCAGCGCACTAACTACACAGAAATCACATCGGATGTACTTTTTCTACCGGACAAGACCTTTTTTCTCAAACAAAAGACATATGCGGTCAATTGGATCGCTGGACATACGACGAAATATTTGTTTTCGTACGATATTAAGTCCGTGATGGATTATTGGATGTATTTACAAGAACAACACGAGCTCATACGGAGTCATACGAAATACAGGACTTACTTTTCCAATTTTTTAGGAAGTGTTTTTCACAATCCTCCCGATAGCTGGGGGGTCCGCCGGTGACTAGGATTGTCATTTACTTTATTGAAGAGGGCGGCCTTTGTGTTGATTTTTTGGTTTCTAAATTGTTTTTGCTGTCTCGATACTTTTCTTATCCCTAGGACAGCACAATTGTACGAATAAAGAATGTTTGTTTACCCTGCCTTCCTGTAAAAAAAATAAAAAAAAATAAAAAAAATAAAAATAAAATAAAATTAAATTAAAAACAAGTTGGTAGAGCACTTGCTCGCAAAAAAAAAAGTTGGTAGAGCACTTGCCAGCGAAAGGCAAAGGTAAAAAAAAAAGAGGTTGGAGAGGTTGGTAGAGCACTTGCCCGCGAAAGGCAGAGGTCCCGAGTTCGAGTCTCCGTTCGGCACACAATTTTAATCTGCCAGGAAGTTTCATATCAGCGCACATTCCGCTGCAGAGTGAAAATCTCATGGTGGAAATATCCCCCAGGCTGTGGCTAGGCCATGTCTCCGCAATATCCTTTCTTCCAGGAGTGCTGGTTGTGCTAGGTTCGCAGGAGAGCTTTTGTGAAGTTTGGAAAGTAGGAGACGAGGTACTGGCAGAAGTAAAGCTGTGAGGGCGTGGCGTGACTCGTGCTTGGGTAGCTCAGTTGAGCCGGCACGGTAGCTCAGCGTGTTCGTTCATAGTACTGGCTGCTCTGTGTAATAAAAGAACTGAGTAAAAGGATCAACAACGAAATTCAACGAATGTCATGTGACGTCCGGTACGGGCAAATGCAACGAACCATAACGATCAAAATGGGATTTTTTTAAAAAAAAGGTTAGTAGACAAGTCGCCCGCGAAATGCAAAGGTCCCGAGTTCGAGTCTCGGTTCGACACACAGTTTTAATTTGCCAGGGAGTTTCATATCAGCACTCACTCCGCTGCAGAGTAAAAATCTCTTTCTGGCTACCAGGAATTTATCATCATTTGGTTTAATTTGACGTTTCTTTTTTCAGCATACATTGACTGGTAAAAGTTACCTGAACTTACTACAGGCATACGCCAGGCATATCGAAGACATGTTTCAGGATGGAGAATAGTATATGCACGTAGATGGAGGACCTCCGCACTACCAACACGACATAAGGGGCTATCTTGACGAACACCTACCAGAGAGATGGATAAGACGAGCAGGCAGTACCGAATACCATTCACACTCAGCATATATGGCCACTATGGATTTTTTTCTAAGGGAGCTTGTGAAGCACGACGTTTACAGCACAAAACCAGCTACAGTCAACGAGCTGAAAGCTGCCATGAAAATGAATGGGCCAAAAATACCAACTGTAACGATTAAGAACGTGTTGGACTGCGTCAGTCAGCGTTATCAGCTGTCTCTGGACTCCAACCTCCATTTGTTCACATTATTTTGAATTTTGAAAATTTTCCGTATCTTCAGAAATTAGAATATATGCCAAGAAAAAGCGAAAACAGTATTGAAGTATAAGTTAGATCAGTTCGTAAAAATGCTCGTTACGTATTCAGTGAAAAAATGTGTGAACAGCTCCCTGAATAATATGAGTTAACTTGAGTTACTGACCAACCTCCCATCATCGTAGGAAATCTTGCAGTCTGCCAGGATCCTACTTTTTAGTTTGAACTTTTGCCACTGGGGAAACAGCCCACATTTTCCAAACTGTAAGATGCTAGACAATCAAATAACGAACAGAGCAGCATGTGCTTCATTGGTTCACGGGCGTCGCGTCGGATAAAGTTGTGGAAGCTGTACAGTAATTAAATAAGACAGCTGCTCGTCATTTTCAAGTGCTTACTGACGAGTTCCTGCAGTGGCTCACCAGTATGTACGCTGGCTCGCTAGAAAAGCACGGCGGGCAAGGGGGGGGGGGGGGGTTGCTTTAATGTCATCGTAGACAGATCGTAGAGTACGGCCAGATCTAATGCCCCCTGCCACTCTTCCCGCGTCGCGATGAAATATTGTGCGGCTTCCACAGGACTATCCGACGAGACGCTCGTGATCCAATTGTAAGTAGGCTGTTTGGGTTTTTATGTTGGTAACGCCATGCAGCGCTCTGTATGAAAATCACTGACTGTGCTGTGTGCAATCTGTGGCTGGTTCGCATTGTTGAAATGTTCGCTATTGTAGTGTTGGGCGGTTAGATGTGAACAGCGCGTAACGTTGCGCTGTTGGAGTGAGCCGCCAGCAGTGGTGGATGTGGGGAGAGAGATGGCAGAACTTTGAGAGCGGACGATACATAGTTTGTTCTCTACCAAAATCTTTCATTTGCTAACTATGCCTATCAGTAGTTAGTGCCTTTAGTAGCTAGAATCTTTTATTTAGCTGGCAGTATTGGCGCACGCTGTATTGCAACAGTTTGAATAACGAAATTTTTGTGAGGTAAGTGATTAATGAAAGGTATAGGTTATTGTTAGTCAGGGCCATTCTTTTGCAGGGATTATTGAAAGTCAGACTACGTTGCGCTAATAATAAATAAATAAATAAATAAAAAATATGGCCGAGCGCTTCTAGGCACTGCGGTCTGGAACTGTGCGACTGCTACCGCCGCAGGTTCGAATCCTGCCACGGGCATGGATGTGTGCGATGTCCTTAGGTTAGTTAGGTTTAAGGAGTTCTAAGTTCTAGGGGACTGATGACCTCAGATGTTAAGTCCCATAGTGCTCAGAGCCATTTGAAACGTTTTTGAAAATACTGTGTTTCAGTTTACTGTTGATCAGAATAAGTAAAAAGAGAAATGTCTGAGTACGTTCAGTTTTGCTCAGCTATTTGAAAATCAAATAAAGTAAGAGGTTTACCAGCACTGTCATTCTTTATTTTTCTAAGGGAATGTTTCACAATGAAGCAATTATTTCATCGGAAAAGTCTCAAACAGCAGAGAGGCATGTTTCGCAAACCTTACTTTATATTTCATCGTACTTTTGTGTCTCATGATTTCTCTTACGAATTTACACTCTAGTGACGTAGATGCCGACGAGATAAAGCATTTTCTGTCGAACGAAAAAAAAGGTTTTTCATGCTGTAATATAAAAATTTGAAGGCAAACCTGCAATTCATTTGAAAAGAAAATGGAATGATTCCGTTAAATTGGGATAGGGAGTGTGTCAGTGAGAGAGACGGGCAGAAAGTAGGGCGAAAGAGTAGAACGGAGCAGTAGTGATGAAGAATGGCAGAAAAGGATAGCGCGACGTGGAGTAAACACTAGGTGAGAGTAGAGGAGTTGGCGGTAACAGCAGACAGCCTACACGGAAGCGACGTGAAGCGCGCCGGGTCTCTGACCGACACAACAAACGCACGTCGGATGTGGCCGTCACCGCGGGCGAGCGTCGCTCACGGTTTACACGCTACCTACAGCCGCCCTGGTCGCGGCACATCACCTGTCATCGCCGCCAGTGCCACATTCGCGTCGTCCCACCTGCCAGCAAGTAGAGTCGACACCAAGCCATAAGCGCGGAAAGAAGGCTGCTTCTTAGTCTTCTTCGTTATACAGGGTGTTACAAAAAAAGGTACGGCCAAACTTTCAGGAAACTTTCCTCACACACAAAGAAAGAAAAGTTATGTGGATATGTGTCCGGAAACGCTTACTTTCCATGTTAGAGCTCATTTTATTACTTCTCTTCAAATCACATTAATCATGGAATGGAAACACACAGCAACAGAACGTACCAGCGTGACTTCAAACACTTTGTTACAGGAAATGTTCAAAATGTCCTCCGTTACCGAGGATACATGCATCCACTCTCCGTCGCATGGAATCCCTGATGCGCTGATGCAGCCCTGGAGAGTGGCGTATTGTATCACAGCCGTCCCCAATACAAGCACGAAGAGTCTCTACATTTGGTACCGGGGTTGCGTAGACAAGAGTTTTCAAATGCCCCCATAAATGAAAGTCAAGAGGGTTGAGGCCAGGAGAGCGAGGAGGCCATGTAATTGGTCCGCCTCTACCAATCCATCGGTCACCGAATCTGTTGTTGAGAAGCGTACGAACACTTCGACTGAAATGTGCAGGAGCTCCATCGTGCATGAGCCACATGTTGTGTCGCACTTGTAAAGGCACATGTTCTAGCAGCACAGGTAGTTTATCCCGTATGAAATCATGATAACGTGCTCCATTGAGCGTAGGTGGAAGAACAAACTAAAATGAGCTCTGACATGGAAATTAAGCGTTTCCGGACACATGTCCACCTAACATCTTTTCTTTATTTGAGTGTGAGGAACGTTTCCTGAAAGTTTGGCCGTACCTTTTTGTAACACCCTGTATATAAAACAAGTGTTACTGCTGCAGTTGTTAGATGTGTTATTGCTGCTACAATTGCAGGTTATCAAGATTTAAGTAGTTTCAACGTGGTGTTACAGTCGGCGTACGAGCGATGGAACATAGCATCTCCCCGATGAAGTGGGGATTTTTCCCATACGATCATTTCACAAGTGTACCGTGAATATCAGGAATCCGGTAAAAGATCAAATCTCCGACACCGCTGCGGCCGGAAAAGGATCCTACAAGGACGAGACCAAAGAGGACTGAAGAAGATCGATCAAAGTGGAGAAGTGCAATCCAGCCGCAGATTTTTGTACATTTCGATGCTGGGCCATCAGCAAGTGTCAGCGTGCGAACCATTCAACGAAACATCATAGATATGGGCTTTTGGAGCCGAAGGGCCACTTATGAAGCCTTGATGGCTGCACGACACAAAGCTTTACGACTTGACCAGATTTCATTGCTCAGATTCTCGAAATGCTGCGAATTGCGTCACATCAGTCTATAGTCAGAAATGTAGTGTTTGTATTTCAGTACCATTCAGGCCTTGACATTTTCATTTATAATGTCCTCTTTAATGTTAACACTGACTCGTTCCAGTTCATTTCGATAAAAGACTCATTCAAATAATCTTTGGAACATGTAACTAATACCTAACTAGCTGTGCAGATCCTGAAAGAAACAACGAAACACTCGTCATTATGCACTCATTTCTGCCGTTATGTCACTGTGTACTTATTTATGTCGTTTTATTGTTTCACAAACAATCGACCTAGGTTACAGATCTCTTAGTTACCACCTCCCGTATTTAGTAAGCTAACACCAGTGTTTCATTATATGTCAGATCGCCCAATAGATAATACACTAGCCAGTGAATAAGAGAAGAATTTTTAGAACTTTTGGAAATACTGCCTAGAGGTTGTCACAACGAAGTAGTAATTACACAGAAGAGCCAAAGAAACTCGTAACACCTGCCAAATATCGTGTAGGGACCCCGCGAGCACGCGGAAGTGCCGCAACACGATGTGGCATGGACTCGACTAGTGTCGAAAGTAGTGGTGGAGGGTACTGACACCATGAATCCTGCAGGGCTGTCCACAAATCCGTAAGAGTACGACGGGGTGAAGACCTCTTCTGAACAGCACGTTGCAAAGCATCCTAGATATGCTCAACGATGTACATGTCTGGGGAGTTTGGTGGCCAGCGGAAGTCTTTAAACACAGAGGGGTGTTCCTGGAGCCACTCTGTATCAATTCTGGACGTGTGGAATGTCGCATTGGCCTGCTGGAATTGCCCGAGTCTGTGGGAAAGCACAATGGACATGAATTGATGCAGGTGATCAAACAGCATGCATAAATACTCCACCTGTCAGAGTCGTATCGAGAAGTATCAGGGGTCCCGTATCACTCCAACTGCACACGCCCCACACCGTTACAGAGCCTCCACCAGCTTGAACAATCCCCTGCTGACATGCAGGGTCATTGGTATCATGAGATTGTCCCCATACCCGTACACGTCGATCCGCTCGATATAATTTAAAACGAGACTCGTCTAACCACGCAACATGTTTCGTGTCGTCAACTGTCCAAGTCGATGTTGACGGGCCCAGGCGAGGCGTAAGGCTTTGTGTCGTGCAGCCATCAAGGGTACACGAGTGGGCCTTCGGCTCCGAAAGCCCGTATCGATGATGTTCCGTTGAATGGTTCGCATGCTGACACTCGATGATGGCCCGGCACTGAAATCTGCAGCAATATGCGGAAGGCTTGCACTTCCGTCACATTGAACTATTTTCTTCAGTCGTCGCTCAAGCAGGATATTTTTCCGGCCTCAACGACGTAGCAGATTTGATGTTTTACCTGAAATGGTTGTACTAGTTAATCCCAACTTCATAGCTAGCTCGGAGATACTGTGTCCCATTGCTCGTGAGCCTTCTATAACAACACGTTCAAACTTACTTAAGTCTTGATAACCTGCCATTTTAGCAACAGTAACTGGTCTAACAACTGCGCCAGACACATGTTGTGTTATATATGCGTTACAGACCGCAGCGCCATGTTCTGCCTGTTTACATCTCTCTGTATGCCTATACTAGTTTCTTTGGAGCTTTAGTGTACAACGTCAAGGAAAAAAAACTAATCACAGCTAACAAAATAAAATTTTTCATTTTGTTGAGAAAGGACATACTGACTCGAGGCATCTGCTTGGTTTTCAGTCTCCTGAGGGCATCGCACTGACCACGTAGCAATAGCCAAGCTGTCAATGACGTATTGTGGTGGTTGGAAGTTCCTATGGGACCAAACTGTTGAGGTCTTCGGTCCCTAGGCTTACACACTACGTAATCTGACTCAAACTAACTTACTCTAAGGACAACACACACACCCATGCCCGAGGAAGGACTCAAACCTTCGACGGGGGCAGCCGCGCGAACCCTGGCAAGGCGCCTCAGACCGCGCGCTACCCACCGAATGACTTGTGGAAGTGAGACTTGGACAATCGAGAAACAGAAGGATACATACATCCGAAAAAGACATTCCCAAGGAGAGGTAAAGATGTAACAATATCTGAACGACAGAGAAACAAAAACGACACAAGACAGTTCCACAGAATTACAGTTAATAGTAATAACGAATTAGAGAGAACAGTGGTTGTCACAGGTGAATCGGGTGAAAAATGATACATTAACGTTATGCTTACTAAGCCCCGGCTATTAACTGTATGCTCCTGCTATTAATTGTTAACTTCTCATCTGCCTGTCCGTGGTTTTTCATTTTGTGTGTTAGTCTTCTACCTGAACTCACGTCCAATAAAGTGTCACTGCAACAGATCCCTGTTTCTACTACACACAGATTACAGTAAACATGTAGCTGTCATCTAGAAATATGTGACTGTGCAAGTCAACAGTGTATGGGCTCATTTGACTGGTTTGGTTGGGATAAACCGAATCCTTTCTCTACGACTACGTAGAAAGGCAAAACGAAACAGTCGCTGGACAGTCGATGTTAACAAGCGAGGAAGTTCTTCGGGATGATGAGGTAGCCTGTTGCTTGGAATTTAAAAGCGCACAGAGGCGGCGGCATTCCGCGGCAGATGGTGAGCGCGGTGCACGGCGGGGGCCACGCCCTCTGTCCCAGCGCCTTGTGGGCGGGCTAAGCGCGCAGGCACGCCTATGCACAAGGGTCAACGGCCTCTCCCACCGTGGTCCCCGCCAGTTTCGCAACAGCGGATCTACCTGCCCGCTGCTGCCCTTTCGCTAGACGCATCGCGCTCTCCTGGTGTTTACTGCCCCGTCACGTCATTTAGATTATCCAGCCTCAGGAGAGAACGGTGACGGTAAAATGTTAACTTTCACGCTCGGAAATGTCACAATCAGTATAATATTTCGGGCTATTACGCCATGACCTATGAACTTGTTAAGACCCAACATTCCTTTCTCGTCTATGGAGGACATCTTCAAGAGGTAGTTGTAGCTCACCCTCGCTAGCTCGAGCCCCGGAGAAAATCTACAATCTACAATGTCCTTGAAGATGGGCTCCACGGCGGGGACGGAACATTGGGCTTCATCGGACCACGGCATAATAGCCCGCAATATTTTAATGAGTGTAAAAGTTACACGCATCAGCTCACTCGAGTGTCCATTTTAGTCGCTATTGTCACGCATGGTGGGAAATTGGATAACGTGGTGGGGAAGCTCACTTTCTACACCTTTAGCATTCAGTCTGGTACTGCAAAAAGTAATCTAGAGCCACGAAAAAGAAATAAAAGGAATAACTCGATGAAAAAAAATAATTGGGACGATTGACCTTCACAGACGATCTAGCAATTCTCTTCGACAACGAAAAAGAAGTCATTCACCTTCTAGACAAATTTCATGAAAATGTGCCTGAAATTGGACTCCAAACGTCTTACTTAAGTAAAATCTCTGTAGCTGGAAGTAACTGCTCGGTACCTTGGTGGCCGCCGCGCAATTCAATTCGGCGAAATGTTTCGTACATAAATTCAAATGTCTTTGCTATGCTCATCAATCCGAAAACTGCTTTGCTGGAGCTACACGCTAGTCTATCCTGTGCAAGTCTTTTCATCTCTGCGTAACTTCTGTAGCCTACATCCATTTTAACCTGATTACTGTAGTCAAATCCAGTCTCTCTCTATAAGTATTGTCCCCAGACATCTCTCCAAACTGATGAGTCCTCGGCGTCTCAGGGTATTATCAATAGATATCTCCTCTTATACAAGTTAGGCCAAAAATTTCTATTCTCCCCAATAAGATTCACTTAACTATTTTTCAAAATTCTCCTGTAACATCATATTTCAAAGATTTGTTTTCTCTTATGGTGTAAATTGTGTATCGTCTACGTTTCACTTTTGTACAAGACAGTATTCCATGTAAATATACTTCCTAAAGTTTCAATTCACATTCACTTTTTAAGAAAAGCTTTTCTTATATTGCCAGGCTGCCTTTTACCCATAGTCATTTATTTTGCTGCTCATACACCAAAATTCATCGACTGCTTTTAGTATCTTGTTTCCTGATTGAATGATCACAACATCACCTGATTTAATTGCACTACCTTCCTCTATTCCAATTTTGCGATATTCTTTTTATAGCCTTTACAAGAGCTTATTCATTCCGTTCCATTGCTCTTCCAAGTCCTTTGCCATCTCTGAATGATTCACAATGCCATCAGCAAACTCCCTCCTCGAGTAGTGCTTCCCTTTCATGTCCTTCAATTCCTACAATTGCAGTCATAATTTTATCCCTTCTCCCTCAAATTTTCAAATTCCTTGGTTTCCTTTACTGCTTACTCTCTGTACAGACTAAATAACATTAGAGATAAGACACAACACCCATTTCGCTCCATTCTGAAGTACAGCTTCTTTCAAGTCCTTATGACTGCAGTCTGGTTTCTGTACAAGTTATAAATGATATTTTTCTCTCCGTATTTTACCGCTGTTACCTTGAGAATATATACAGAAAACAGTTTGTAAGTATGTACACGTAGGTCTGTCCAGGATCTCCTTGTAAACACCTGATCTATTTCAATCATTTAGCACGAAAATAGCGAACTTCATAAGTATCAGCCCTGTGTGATTTATGACCTCCTAGCTCCAACAGAGCGGAGAAATAGACAAAAATTACTTTTTGTAGCCCCTGCTATATAGGCTGCCCTTCATGACAGGTGCATTATGTGGAAATAGAATCAGTGAGCTTTACCGACCCGCTTTGCACTGCAGCCTATACTCAAAGGCAAGAAATAGTTTTCCAGGCCCCATTGTGTAGACTGTCCTGCACAACAGGCATGTCATGTTGGAATAGCCTGCTTTATCGAACTGTTTTGCAGTGGCCACAAATACAGAAGGCAGGTGTATGGTGTGGAGGGGTAATGGGCAGCTGGATAAGAAAGAGGGGAGGACATGGAAAGAGAGGAAGGACAGGAGAAGATGGTACATGGCCAGATATCCTATATTTATGCAGTGCTTGATTCGCAGAAAACGAGGCTGCAGTACTGTGACTTTCTGGGGGGGAGGGGGGCTTCTTTTAAATTTAGACTTTTTACCTCAGAGGTACTGGTACGGCGTACTGGAGTTTACTGTCACAATTCAAGCATTGCATATGTGACAGAGAGAGAGAGAGAGAGAGAGAGAGAGAGAGAGAGAGAGAGACAGAGGGAGAGAGAGAGAGAGAGAGAGAGAAAGCTGCTTGTTTATCTTTAATTGTGCTAGACTAGTGTAAGGCTACATACCTATCTTCAGCAGTCATGTTATTCGTTTCTGTGCCCTCAGAAAAATTTTCTAGATCTATTTGGACACAAAACTATGAGAAAGTACTGAGTATCATGAGATGGGCAGTGTCGACGGAAAGCGTCGGTTTCTTCCCAGTAGGAACAAAATGGCGCTTCAAACTAAATTTTACTTGCCCGTTCGATAGGGCTGTGCCACATTAGTCTAGTGCGATATTCATTTTATCGTTATGTATTAACAGGGATAGGACAACACGAAGAATAACCAGTTTTCCAGCAGCGGCTGAGCAGCGCTGCTGCATGGCAGTAGCAGTCAGTACAGGCTAGGGCTGTGTTGGATACTTATCTATCACTGTTCATACATATCGATAGAACGAATATCGCACTAGACTAATGTGAGACGGCAATTCCGAATGGGCATGTAAAGTTAGGTTTAAAAGTCATTTTTTACACAGGAAAACAGACCTACGCTTTTCGTCGACAATGAGCGTCACTTGAAAGATGTGATAATCAGAGTTTGTTTGGGATGTTTCCAGGTACACATGGCAGAAATCAAATTGCAGATATCTGCCGAAACAACAAAGAAAATGCACCTGACGACCCTTAGAAGGCAATCCTTGTTTAACGTCGTTCATCAACTTCATGAAGGTTTTAGGACACCGCGAATACAAAATTTGTGTTTCTCTGAGGCTGTATGCCTAATCTTGATTTTGTTCATTCAGACATCCATCTCCTTGGGCCTAAGAAAGATGGACTACGTGGCCAATATTTTCTGGACTCCGTTAGTGTCGTCGGAGCTGTAATTCAGTGCCTACCTCCAGACGCTTAATGTTTTTACACAGCCGACGTGTAGGCTCTTGTTCAATAAATGGTTCAAATGGCTCTGAGCACTATGGGACTTAACTTCTAAGGTCATCAGTCCCCTAGAACTTAGAACTACTTAAACCTAACTAACCTAACGACATCACACACATCCACGCCCGAGGCAGGATTCGAACCTGCGATCGTAGCGGTGGCGCAGTTCTAGACTGAAGCGCCTAGAACCGCTCGGCCACTCCGGCCGGCTAGGCTCTTGTTCAGCAGGGCAAAAGTGCGAAACGAATAGCGGTGGTAATGTGCTTTCTGTTTCTGCTGTAATTTCCATGTAGATATGTGGGAGTCATTTGTCTTTCAAACTAAGAGGCTGTAATTTCCATGTAGATAAGTGGGAGTCATTTGTCTTTCAAACTAAGAGACTTATTTCATAAGTCTCCTAGTTTGAAAGACAAATCCCGGGCTCTAGGTGGAAGCGGGGCAGTGACACGACAGACCGCGTCCATCCCTGGTGCCCTCCTTGGACGTGACGCAGCGCGCGTGCCTTGTGACGTCACGAGAAGCGCGGAATTAATTGGCGGCGCACGAAATGTCAGGGCGCGCCGCTGTGACCCCGTTCTCCACACGCAGCTCCGGCCACGCCCCTCAACAGCGTGTGTGGTCTGCGCGTGCCCCTCTACGAGAGGATTTCCTGATGACAATGCTGTGTAATTTGTAGGAGCGTCATACGGCATTAAGCTTTCTACCCGAGACAGCTGGCTGGCACTGTGGTAAGAAACTGGGCTCGTCCAGAATGAACCTTTAACTTTGCATTGGAGAATGTGAACCATGTCGTTGTACTCTGTGGACAGTGTACTCTAGATTTTGGAGCGTGTGCTGATTTGAAACTTGTGGCAGATTAAAACTAAGTGTCGGATCGGGGTTCGAACCCGGAACGGTGCCTTTAGCTGTACCGGTGCACACTAGGCTACGCAGTGAAAATTCATTCTCGAAACAACCCCCTAGTTTACGGCTAACAAGGGGACCATCATATCTGTTAAGCACTGATTTTGACGATTCTTAGGTATATTGCACAGGGACATGTTCTGATTAATTGGCTAGTGGTTTTCCATGCGACGGCCCCTAATTGCCGAGAGAATCGATGTTGAAGTTTTACATGTACCGCTTACACAATGTGCCCCAGATCCGTTAGAACTGCTTGTGTGAAATTCCAAACTGCAATGCTATCGTGTGACTAGTTATGGAGTTACGATCATTGCAGTTCCAAAACGACCTTGTAGAAGGTCAAAATGCTCGCTTCACTGCGACTGGGGTCCTAACCGCAAATGTAACAGTATGTGTCTGTCAAGTTGGAAAATGGTTCAAATGGCTCTGGGCACTATGGGACTTAACATCTATGGTCATCAGTCCCCTAGAACTTAGAACTACTTAAACCTAACTATCCTACGGACATCACACGACACCCAGCCATCACGAGGCAGAGAAAATCCCTGACCCCGCCGGGAATCGAAGACACGTTGGAAAATGGCGGTGGAGCAGCGAGGACACATAACGTTTTGTTGAGTCCTCCATCGTTTTCTGGCGGTAACTCATCGAATTCGACCCGAATACCGAGAGACAAGTTCCTGGTTGCTCCTCCACGATTATGACCCAGTCCACAAAGTGAAGATTGTGTACGCGTTTTCATCCAGCAAGTGTATCACAGTCCTGGATGTCTGCAGCTCGTGGTCTAGTGGCTAGCGTTGCTGCCTCTGGATCACGGGGTCCTTCGATCGATTGCCGGCCAGGTTGGGGATTTTCTCTGCCCGGAGACCGAGAGTTTGTGTTGTCCTTATCATTTCATCATCATCATCATTCGTGACAGAGTCAAAAATGGACTGCGAAATAATTGGGACTTTGCACGGACGCTGATGACCGCGGCGTTGAGCGCCCCACAAACCAATCATCATGCTCATCATCATCATTAAACACTCCTGGATCAACAACCGTATGGGTTCTGGTTGTTCTCCAGACTGAAGTTGGCAATGAAAGGACACAATTAGATGTCACCGAGGACACCCAAGAAAATTAACCTCAGTACTCAATCCAATTTCAAAAAATGACTATAGTACCTGTAGTATTTGAGAACATTTCTCAAGGAGAACAGCGGTCTGGCAAAATATATTTTAAAAAGGGACAGAGTCTCGACTCCAAAAATATTTGCGGAAACATAATTTATACTTCAATCAGTAGCGAGCCAGGGAGCGCATCGGAGCATCAAGAAAGAGTCACCAAAAATGTTCAAATGTGTGTGAAATCTTATGGGACGTAACTGCTAAGGTCATAAGTCCCTAAGCTTGCACACTACTTAACCTAAATTATCCTAAGGACAAAAACACACACACATGCCTGAAGAAGGACTCGAACCTCCGCCGGGACCAGCCACACAGTCCATGACTGCAGCTCCCCAGACCGCTCGGCTAATGCCCCGTGGCTAAGTCACCCCCTTGTAGATGTTCACAGCTGATGGGGCTGAAACTTTGGGTATCAACACGAAATTAATCTGATCACGGCATAGTAGCTCGGGATATTTTAATAAGTCTGCTTTAGAGGAGTGTTTTGAGATTTTTGGTCACATGAAGTAAGTACCAGATAAGGTGATTATGTTGCTCCAGCCGAATACCAACGATTCGTTATTCACTCCTCTAAGTTAACCCTATGTAGCACTGTCTTGAAGATTGGCTGACCGCCAGTACTTGCTAGATCATTTAGTGTTAGCCAGGGTGCACGTACGTTCTTGCTGGGGACGCGAACTAGCTTTATAGTTGAAAAACACTGCATTTATTCACAGTAAAACAACAAAGTAACTGGGGATAACCCTTGATAGAGCTCTGAGAGAGCATCTAACAAAAATAACTGAAAAAATTGAAACAAAAATGAATAACATTATTCAGAAGCTGTATGGTAGACTTGGGGAGCATTGGCTTATGACCAACGTTCTTCTGCTCTGGATCTTCTCAATCGCTGAATATTGTGCCCCAGTTTAGCCAAACAGCCTTATGCACAAAAAATAGATGTCCTTTCCCACACTCCCACCTCCCTCCCCCGGTACCACAGCATTATCACCAACTTCAGCACCTAACTAAATTGTAGAATGAAAGAGTTTTCTAGGAACACTTTTATTTATAAAGTGAATGATGAATGAAATTTAGTGTGTGTGTGTGTGTGTGTGTGTGTGTGTGTGTGTGTGTGTGTGTGCGTACGTGTTAGAATGAATGACGAAGGAATCCGCGGTGCATCGCAAGTGCTGCCTACAACTCCTTCTCAGAAAAGAAAGCTAACTGCCCACAGTGAGGGTACTCACTTGTTACAAAACATGCATCCACTGCATTACTCCTCTCCATTGTTGCACTTGCTTGACCTGCACGCCGCAATCTCATGTAAAATCAAACAAGTTCAGGTGTATGCAATAAACTAACAGTTCTTAAATCATTTCATTGCTGCACCCCTTATTTCTGAACTGGCAGAAATTGGACGGCTTCAGGCTGTTAATGCTTTGTGTCTAACCACTCTAATAATAATAATAATAATAATAATAATAATAATAATCGTAGTAATAACAAAACTGTGTACAGCACTACAGTAGCCCTTGTATAGTTGATGCTGTGTCGTACTGTAAATTAATTCATTTATCCGTTTCATAGCGAGTAAGCCGGCCGGAGTGGCCGAGCGGTCCTAGGCGCTACAGTCTGGAACCGCGCGACCTCTACAGTTGCAGGTTCGAATCCTACCTCGGGCATGGATGTGTGTGATGTCCTTAGGTTAGTTAGTTCTAAGCTCTAGGGGACTGATGACCTCAGAAGTTAAGTCCCATAATGCTCAGAGCCATTTGAAGCGAGTAATGAAGGAATTTCTGAACTACTGCAGGTACTGTCTACACCTTGGAGAAAACATTTTCTTGAGATATTTAGCATTTGTCCAGTAGATGTCTCACTTTTATCATCAGCGATGTACGGGGCAAAGTACAACATACGTGTGTAGTGGGTGGAATATGTCAGGAACCTGTAACCTCCACAGCATTAATGCTACTAATTTTGTAAAAGTAATTATTGATAATTTACATAATCAATATTAGAGTCCCACAAAATTGTGATAATGGTAATGATCTTTTGAAAATAATTTGGTTTCGGGACTGAAACAGAATCGAATCGCTTAACTTTTACCACTCAGGAAATTTCATTTTACCACTCAGGGGGTAATTGCCCCCAGCCTGGCAAACACTGCCCTAGTAGCACTTAGTACTAAACTCTTTAACGCTCAACTAATGCTTGATTCAGATCGCGTTCTCTGTTGGCCTCCAATTTCTAATATACCTTGTAAGGTGTCAGGCAAATCCAACACCTTCCATGAAAACCCTGACATGATAAGCAAATCCAGTAGTATTTCACATAGTTCCGAATAAATCGTGACATTAAATTAACCAAAGCAATACGAGTAACGAGTGAGCAAATGGAATACCACAGACTAACACAAGAATGCCTAAATGCATGTCATACCTTCCCACCGTGAGACAGACGCAGTTCCGAGGGGAGAAACGAGAACAGAAGCCGAGAGCAGAACCGTGTTAAGCTGGAAGGCCCTACGATAAGGGACGGACACCCACGTCGCCAGCTAACCGCTAGGACCACCCCCAGCCCATGTTAAAAGCTAGAGCCCTCCAGAAGAACAGTATAGATCTTACGATAACACAAAAAGGGCCACCCCAGCTGTAAGTTTTAGCGTGAGACTTTTTCGCGTCTCTGTTACGTCAGGACACCGCCCAGCCCATGTTAAAAGATAGAGCCCTCCAGAAGAACAGTATAGATCTTACGATAACACTAACAGGACCACACCTGCTGCAAGTTTTAGCGTGAGACTTTTTCTCGTCTCTGTTACGTTGCAAACTTTAAAGACATTGCCCCACCACAAAAAGTATAACGTTTCTCATTGGATAGACAGAATTTTGTAGGCAGAGCTTAAGGTTAACATTGAGATCCTGATTGGTCAGATGAAAACATAGCCAGATAGTTTTTTTAAACCAACTTTAGAAAATGGTAGTAAGGAGAAGTTAGGAGAAGTCAGTTGCTTCCGAGACGGCGAGGTGAGTGGGGCTGTGCTGCCCGCCGCCCCCTGACGAACACCGACAAGGTAATGAACGCACGCGATGCCGCATAACAGCGCACAAAGCTTTACTCAGAACTGCAGAAGTCTCATCTGTTACACCTCCTTTTTGCGTAATACTAATGTCGATCGTCAACTAAAGCTCATGGTGTTCATATTCGCCACTTGAAGTAAAAGTCTGAAACGCGATGATTTTTCTGTTATATAGTTATTGAGAAGCCACATCAGCCACTGTAATTTACGACAAGTTAGATAAGTAATTAAAGATAATTGAGGGTCACTGTAGACCATTTTGATAGATTTCTCTTTTGTGACACTTAATTTAAACCTAGATTATAGATGTGATATGGCATAGGTCGTCCTTCGATCCATTGTAGAACTTGGAAACCCATTCAGGGAATATTCGTTCACATTTTTGTTGAACGCAGTTGGTTTTTACCATCCTGTATTAAAACATTTCCTTTTATCAATAGTGCAATTTATAACCAATGTTTTGTGATTAGAATAAAATTTCCAATGGTAAACTTAACTGCTTTTTCGACGTTATTTTACCAGCTAACTAAAAATAGGAAAGCCTTGAACCCCTTCCACTAAATTCAGTTAGTATTAAGATTCTTTTACAGGGAGTGCAGTGGAGCTGACGCTGAAATCATTAAGTATTTGGTTATATCATCGCTAGTCTCACTGAACTCTTCTGAACTCTACATGTCATGTGTGGTCTGGCGCCTCCTTACCAGCAACAGGTCCCAGGTTCAAACTAGTCAATTCCCTAAAAAACACGCTCAGAGCGTCGTTGCGCGAAAGTGGTAGGGAGACACGATATAGAACAAAGAGACACCACGCAGAATGTCAGGACCTGTCGTTCGTTACTCCTCTCTGGTATACCGTGACAAAGGTGTTAACTATCCGCCGAGAGAATGAAAAGAAAAGACCTGCCGCGAATAAGACATCTATTTCCGTCCGATGTCGATGACGAATACCAGTACGCCCGGGGGTATTCATGGATATTCATAGGCCGTTAAGGGGCGTACTTGTAAGCACGAGGTGTGGAGCGTACGGCTCCCTCGGTGCTGCCGGCGGCTAATATAAACAGGGCGACGCGTGGCCTGACGGCTTTAGTGCTGCCAGTGCTCTGCCCGGGCACGCCGCCAGGGCCACAGATTTATAGCTCAACAAAGTAAGGTCGCTCTGCGACTCGCAAGGGCTCTCAGATTGTCCGTAATTTCCTACGCGCCGCGTAATCTGCAACACTAGAGAAAATTTACTGCTTCTGTTCATTCATGGCTACACGCAAGCTAACGTGTTCTCGTAGATAGAGTATGTGCTAAGCTGGCTGTGAATGTGTGCTTGCGAGTGGAATTTCCTTCTCTCCTCCATCCGTATCCGTACCATCTAATAAAGTTCCCACAGCTTGTCAACCACCTGGAATACCTTCGCCGGTCTTATGTAAAACGGAAACATCTGTCACTGTTTAGGCCTCAGGCCTGTTCCAACTGGTCAACTGTATCCTACGAGGTAGTACGAGGAACGATTTACGATCGTGGGACATGTGAGGAGCATGTCGAGCACCTCTCCAGCCGTTATTGCCAATAGACGAATCCTGCTGTTTATTTATTGAAGCAGCTCCTCATCTGGCCTCACGAGGCAAAGTGGACCGCAATACAGCCTTCCTGCCTCAGAACAAAAAATCCTGGGTCTCATCGGGAATCGAACCAGAGTCCTTCCGCAACGAAGCCAGCAATTCTTTTCCTTTGTTCTGTCTTTTTCTTCCTTGTATTTTTTCTGCGAGGAGATCGGTCCTGTGCGGATGTCACGTGACGTCTTTCAGAGTGTAACGTTGACACTTTCTTGAGTTTTTTTATTGCAGAGGCCGACCAGCCTTCTAACCGAACACGCTAACAAGTGGACCGATTTAATTCACATTGACAGGGTGTTTAGGCCACGATTAGGACTTCAACATATGCAAACAGAAAGATGAAACTCTCGACCATTTTCCAGAAAATCGAGTTTGATAGTTTTAGCGGCGCTTACACACCGACGAACCGCTAGCAACGATGGCCGAGCGGTTCTAGGCGCTTCAGTCCGGAACCACGCGGCTGCTCCGGTCGCGGGTTCGAATCCTGCCTCGGGCATGGATGTGAGTGCTGTCCTTAGGTTAGTTAGGTTTAAGTAGTTCCAAGTCTAGGGCACTGATTTCCTCAGATGTGCAGTCCCATAGTGCTTAGAGCCATTTGAACCGATGGGCCAAAATATTATAACCATCTGCTTAAAAGCGTGTTGTTCCACTTTTCAAAGACAGTACAACAGGGATGGTGCTTGGCATGGATTCTACGAGTCCTTGACAGGATTTCAGAGTATGTGGCACCAGATGTCAGGTCAAGCAGTTCCTACAAATTATGGCATGGTACGGGCACGCAGCTGGCACCCAACATCTGCTCCAGTGCGTACAGATAAAGCATATTCTGTGCTCATTAGATTGTCCATTACATTCAGCAAACCCTATAATTTTTCACTTTCACTGAGAACAGCAATGTCATCAGCGAAGCTTACCATTTATATTCTTTCACCCTGAGTTATAATTCCACTCCTGAATCATTTTTTTTAAATTTCCATCATTGCTTCTTCCATATCAAGATTGAAAAGTGTGGCTGAAAGATTACTTTCCAATCCGGGCAATTTGCTCCTGGTTCTAGTAGCCTACATATTGCACAGGACAGTTATAATTAAATTTTCGCTATTTCAGAGGGCTCTCATGAAATACTAGTGATAGTAGAATAACGAGACGTTTGTAAGGATATGTGGAAAGGAACTAACTAATGAACCATTGAAGAAACACATTTTAATTTTCACAAGAGAGGTAAGAGTTGTTAATTGCGTGCCATCTTTACGTTCCAGGAAACAAATGTTGCTTTGTGTGACTATCATGTGCATCCACAAAAACCTGGAAGTTTCTACGGCCACCATTTCAAAATTGTTCGCAGCACTTTTCGGACGGTGGACCATGGAATGTTCAACTGTTATGACACAGCTCGTGCACTGTTTGAAGATCGCACGTTGCGTCCAGCATTCTGAGCCATGAAAAAAGTCACTTCGTCTGCAATTTGTGGTGCAGTTGGCCGTCGGCATCTCCCAGCAGTAATTCCCAAATCGCCAGTTAGTTAAAACTTCCGAATCCTACTCTTGAAACCCAGTGCGGAAAGAGTTCTTCTCTGTATTCCTTTAATGCGTCGACACTCGCAAAGAGCAGAGTTACTAGTGCTGTTGTTCCGGTAGAACAGTTTTATGAGTTCTGTCCTGCTTACCTCGTCCAGACTGATGTTGACTGTCTACAACTGTAAGGCGCACAGATGCTTGTGTCTCAGTTCTACGTCGCCGTACCATTACCGGCGCCTAACGGTAAGTCTTGACACCATCACTACTAACAAAGCAAATCCTGCAGCCCACTGTCTCAAAATACACTACTGGCCATTAAAATTGCTACACCAAGAAGAAACGCAGATGATAAACGGGTATTCATTGGATAAATATATTATACTAGAACTGACGTGATTATATTTTCACGCAGTTTGGGTGCATAGATCCTGAGAAATCAGTTCCCATAACAACCACCTCTGACCGTAATAACGGCCTTAATACGCCTGGGCATTGAGTCAAACATAGCCTGGATGGCGTGTACAGGTACAGCTGCTCATGCAGCTTCAACACGATACCACGGTTCATCAAGAGTAGTGACTGGCGTATTGTGACGAGCCATTTGCTCGGCCACCATTGACCAGACGTTTCTAATTGGTCAGAGATCTGGAGAATGTGCTGGCCAGGACAGTAGTCGAACATTTTCTGTATCCAGAAAGGCCCGTACAGGACCTGCAACATGCGGTCGTGCATTATCCTGCTGAAATGTAGGGTTTCGTAGGGATGGAATAAAGGGTAGAGCCACGGGCGTGACACATCTGAAATGTAACGTCCACTGTTCAAAGTGCCGTCAGTACGAACAAGAGGTGACCGAGACGTGTAACCAATGGCATCCCATACCATCACGCCGGGTGATACGCCAGTATGGCGATGACGAATACACGCTTCCAATATGCGTTCATTCACCGCGATGTCACCAAACATGGATGCGACCATCATGATGCTGTAAACAGAACTTGGATTCATCAGAAAAAAATGACGTTTTGCCATTCGTGCACGCACGTTCGTCGTTGAGTACACCGTCGCAGGCGCTCCTGTCTGTGGTGCAGCGTCACGGGTAATCACAGCCATGGTCCCTGAGTTGAATGTCCATGCTGCTGCAAACGTCGTCGAACTGTTCGTGCAAATGGTTGTTGTCTTGCAAACGTCTCCATGTGTTGACTGAGGGATCGAGACGTGGCTGCATGATCCGTTGCAGCCATGCGTATAAGATGCCTGTCATCTCGGCTGCTAGTAATACGAGGGCGTTGGGATCCAGCACGGCGTTCCGTATTACCCTTCTGAACCCATCGATTCCATATTCTGCTAACAGTCATTGCATCTCGACCAACGCGAGCAGCAATGTCGCGATACGATGAACTGCAATCGCGATAGGCTGCAATCTGACCTTTACCGAAGTCGGATACGTGATGGTACGCATTTCTCCTCCTTAGTTTCACCAGACAACGCCGGTCAACTGCTATTTGTGTATGAGAAATCGGTTGGAAACTTTCCTCATGTCAGCACGTTGTAGGTGTCGCCACCGGCGCCAACCTTGTGTGAATGCTCTGAAAAGCTAATCATTTGTATATCACAGTATCTTTTTCCTGTCGGTTAAATTTAACGTCTGTAGCACGTCATCTTCGTGGTGTAGCAATTTTAATGTCCAGTAGTGTAATTCCTATAAAGTTGGGCACCTGTGCGATAAATAGTTTTCCGTTTTCACTTCCTCAAGTAGCGAAAGTTTAATTATAGCTACCCTGTATATCATCCGTCTTTCTCTGCAGCTTACGCCTATTTTCCTGAATTTTGAACACCTTGTGCTTCTTTCGTTGTCTAACGCTTTTTGTAGGTCGACAAATCCTATAACATGACTTGGTGTACACTGAGGTTACAGAAGTCACGCGATAGCAATATGAACATGTACAGGTGGCGGTATATCGCGTACACAAGGTATAAAAGGGCACTGACTGTGCTGCCATTTGTACTCGGGTGATTTACGTGAAAAAGTTTCTGACGTGATTGAAACACACTTGGAAATTGACAGACGTCGAATTGTAGTTGAACAAGACGCATAATACAGTCCATTTCGGAAATCACTAGTTAATTCAATATTCAGAGATCCACAGTGTAAATAGTGTTGTCGAGAATACCAAATTTCAGGCATTACCTCTCACCACGGACACCGCAGTGGCTGACGGCCTTCACTTAACGACCAAGAGCCGTGGCATTGGTATGGAAAATTTTTGGTAAGTTCCTGTGGGAGCAAACTGCGGTGGTCGTCGCTACCTAGGCTTACACACTACTTAATCTAACTTAAACAACACACACCCATTTCCGAGGGAGGATTCGAACCACCGACGGGGAGACCCGCGCGAACCGTGGCAAGGTGCCTGAGACCGAGCGGTGCAGCGATTTTCGAATAACTGTCAGTGGTAACAGACCAGCAGCAACAGCGGAAATCAATGTGGGACGTACGACAAAAGTACCCATTAGGACATTGCGGCGAAATTTGGCGTTAATGGGCTATGGCAGCCGACGACCGTCGCGAGTGCCTTTGCTAACAGCACGACATCGCCCGCAGCACCTCTCATGGGCTCGTGTCCACATCGGTTGGACTGTAGACGAGTAGGAAACCGTGGATTGTCAGATGAGTCTCGGTCTCAGCTGGTAAGACCCGATGGTAGGGTTCGAGTGCGGCGCAGACCGAACAAAGTCGTGGACTCAAGTTGTCAACAAGGCACAACTGGTAGCTCCTTATTGGTGTGGTTGTGTTTACATGGAACGGACTGGGTCCCCTGGTGTAACCGAACAGATCATTGACTGGAAGTGGGTATGATCGGCCTTTTGGAGACAAATTTCAACCATTCATGGACTTGATGTCCCAAAGCAAGGATGTCGTGTTACCGGGCTGCAGCTGCTCTCGGTTGGTTATTTAGTAACGTTCTGGAGCGAAAGATTTGCCCACCCAGATAGCCCAACATGAATGCCATCGATCATTTATGGGATGTAATCGAGAGGTCAGTTCGTGCACAACATTCTGGACCGGCATCATTTTCGCGTTATGACGGCAATAGAGGCAGCATGCCTCAATATTTCTGCAGAGGACTTCCAAAGACTTTTTGAGTCCATCACACTTCGAGTTGCTTCATTACACCGCACAGGAGGCCTGGCACGATGTATGGAGTTATCACACGACTTTCGTCTGCACAGCGTATAAGAGAAAACTAAATATTTTGTGCTGTGGACATTTGAACTTATTTTGTTTTAGTCTCTTCCCTTCGTATACCATATCTATCAATACCTTAGTTTATCGACCCATCACAGAGTTTATACTCTCGTGGGCGTCTACTGTACTCAGAATATTAAAGGGAAGCCTGCTGCTGTGTCCGAGCGGTTCTAGGTGCTTGAGTCCGGAACCGCGCTGCTGCTACGGCCGCAGGTTCGAATCCTGCCTCGGGCATGGCTGTGTGTGCTGTCCTTAGGTTAGTTACGTTTAAGTAGTTCTAGGTTTAGGGGACTGATGACCTCAGATGTGAAGTCCCATAGTGTTTAGAACCATTTGAACCATTTATTAACGGGAAACTTATACAAATAAATTTTTGTAAGGACTATAATTTTCTGAGAATCAGGCAGTAAGAGAACTACTCCCTTTAGTCCGCATTACACTGCACGGATCGTGCATTAACACACTGATAATATGATGTGTACAGTCGAATACCGTCGAACTACTGTCGAGTTTGAACATCACCCAGCAACTAGCAGTTCATACAAACTTGAATGTTTCGCGATCTCTGCATAAATTTTCTGGGTCAGTAATCCCTAGTCCTTCGCCAGTCAACAACACGGGTGATGCAAGTGTGCATCAAGAATCTTCTCTGCAGTTGTCACAGATGAAGATTAACTGCCTTCTCATATCAGTACCGCACACTGCGCAATAAGGCAATAAACTTCACAAGCCCAACGAATCGCAGTCTGCCGTGTTCAACGAGGTGTTCCACGTAACTTATTAGCGGTGCTGAACGTTTGCTCCTTGTAGCCTTTTTACTTTTAGACTTGTACGTACTATTATGTACTAATCTCTCTAGCTAATATGTAGTGGGCTTCTCACAGTCTATGATTATCATAGCTACAGGATAATGAGCAGGAACGGATCTTTGTACGGCATCCCATGAACGGTAGATTGGACTCGTATGATGAGAAGGTGGTGTCCCTTGTACTGTATCACCTGGGTGGACTAGTCTCTCCGGAATGATGATGATGATGATGATGAGTCCCATACTCCGTTTACCGAGCGTAGGGGAGCGACGCGGGAGACCCGCGCCGCCATACTAGGCAAGGTCCTAGTGGAGGTGGTTTGCCATTGCCTTCCTCCGACCGTAATGGGGATGATTGATGATGATAATGAAGACGACACAAACACCCAGTCATCACGAGGCAGGTGAAAAATCCCTGACCCCGCCGGGAATCGAACCCGGGACCCCGTGCTCGGGAAGCGAGAACGCTACCGCGAGACCATCAAGCCTTTCATACCTTAACTGTTAACTGACGGAATCAAGAGATTAGTGCACACTGCAGATGATGAAGGTCACACATGTTCAGAACCATTAGCTCGTTGTTGACAACTACGATTCACTGTGCGAATCGTTGACTGGCTAAACTCGAAACGATTAATAGTCCTGGACAAAGAATATGTGTGTGAGGTCTTACATCATTCCGAGAACTCAATTTAAGAAGAGAGATGCGTATTTGCTTTATAATAAATTCAGTCTTGGATCAAAATGTTTATTTGCAGTCAGGTTATTAATTTCGGTCGATAAATACCACAGTTAGATCTAAAGAGGCATAAGCACATACAGAGAGGATAATTTACAAAGGGACTCCTAACTATACGAATAGAAAGCAGAAAATAACATAAAACAACTGTTCAGAATATCCATATCTGAGCAGAAACGTTAAAATTATATATCAAACCATTATATATGATGGTTCAGGCAAAATCATTTGCCATTTCGGCTAAGTTGATCAAATAAGACTGTGGTATGTAAAGAGAGCCACTAAATCATACATACTGCACATGAAGAGAGAGAGAGAGCTATTCGGCGTTGCAGCGGCAAGAAAAGAAAAGTGTCTGAATCCAAAGGTCCTAGATGTCACCGTCGCACGCCCGTTTAAATCTACATCCACATACATACTCCGCAATCCACCATACGGTGAGTGGTGGAGGGAGGGTACCTCATACCACAACTAGTATCTTCTCTCCCTGTTCCACTCCCAAACAGAACGAGGGAAAAATGACTCCCTATATGCCTCTGTATGATCCCTAATCTCTCTTATCTTATCTTTGTGGTCTTTCCGCGAAATATAAGTTGGCGGCAGTAAAATTTCAAAGAAGGGTGGTTGTGTCTGGAATTATAATAAAGTAAATATTTTCCTGGATCGCTGAAAACTTCCTCGTGGCTATACCACAACGCACTGCTCCCTTTCGTTGAGTCCTAACAGTTACGCTCCATTGAGAGTACTGCTCCTGTAGCATTTATCAGCTGAACACCTTTTAAAATAACACACTTCGTGTTGTAAAACGACCATAAGTCACAGAGATCGGCGTAGTCACCTCATCAAAACGTGCGAGAAAAACCTACAATGTGAAAGTCATGACAAGTTGTAGATTGTGTAGCAGACTAGCTGCCAACATAAATACCCAATAGCTTCATGTAAGTAAGAAAATAAGAAAACCACTGAAGATAGCACAAAAAGTGCTGAAACATGTCTGGGTAAAACGAAACTGAAAAGGTGTCTTGCATAAGGCATATTCCCTCGTCCCAAGGAATTCTGTACGCTGGCCCCTCCGTCGCTGATTCTGACATGTGACTGAAGGAAGTGTGTACGTGAAATATGAATGTAGTGTAAATGAGTCCTATCAGCCTATTTACACTGAAACAAGGCTTGCATGAGCAGAACCTTAGGAAGTTTCTGTAGCTCCGAGTAAGAACACAGCAGACCTTTCCGTAGATGTGCATCGAGTGACTCACATTTGTTTGCTGGTGGACTACGTGGGTGAGCGTTGACAGCCTAGGTACACTGCACATTCGCTGTGTATACATGCAGTATAAATAAATACGCACAGCTTGTCCCTGCACTATATTGGGGACAAGCTGTTCTAGAATTACATTAAAATTATTCCCATCCTCTGTTCTGATCGAGGTTTTAGGAAGGTTTCTCTTGGTTGGAAAACATTGCTGGAACTGGAAATCCCTCCCAGATATTCCCAAATACTCTGTCACCACTACTAATTCATCTGGTATTTGGGGGACACAAGGCTCTGATTCTCCACTGTATCACAATTTAAACATCCAGCTCTACCTCTAGAGCTAGGAATGAGAACTATTTCTTTTTAAGTGACTGGTTGAGTTTTAGCGTTGCACAGAATTCCATCGCCCTCAATGCTAAGTGCTGCAGTTAATGGTTGCTGCTGGTGACTACCATGAAGTAGCCGTCCCCGAACATTACGCTGTCGATCAAGGGTCGTAGATTGCATTATGAGAGTGTCAGTACATTCGCGACATTTTGCATCGAGATGTGGTGAACGCCTAGACAACATCTGGCTCGGAATGGTCCACTCTTATAACAGGCATTGCTGTGATACAGTTCCATCAAAATTGACCTCTCCTTATACACTCCTGGAAATGGAAAAAAGAACACATTGACAGCGGTGTGTCAGACCTACCATACTTGGTCCAGACACTGCGAGAGGGCTGTACAAGTAATGATCACAAGCACGGCACAGCGGTCACACCAGGCACCGCGGTGTTGGCCGTCGAATGGCGCTAGCTGCGCAGCATTTGTGCACCGCCGCCGTCAGTGTCAGCCAGTTTGCTGTGGCATACGGAACTCCATCGCAGTCTTTAACACTGGTAGCATGCCGCGACAGCGTGGACGTGAACCGAATGTGCAGTTGACGGACTTTGAGCGAGGGCATATAGTGGGCATGCGGGAGGCCGGGTGGACGTACCGCCGAATTGCTCAACACGTGGGGAGTGAGGTCTCCACAGTACATCGATGTTGTCGCCAGTGGTCGGCGGAAGGTGCACGTGCCCGTCGACCTGGGACCGGACCGCAGCGACGCACGGATGCACGCAAAGACCGTAGGATCCTACGCAGTGCCGTAGGGGACCGCACCGCCACTTCCCAGCAAATTAGGGACACTGTTGCTCCTGGGGTATCGGCGAGGACAATTCGCAACCGTCTCCATGAAGCTGGGCTACGGTCCCGCACACCGTTAGGCCGTCTTCCGCTCACGCCCCAACATCGTGCAGCCCGCCTCCAGTGGTGTCGCGACAGGCGTGAATGGAGGGACGAATGGACGTGTCGTCTTCAGCAATGAGAGTCGCTTCTGCCTTGGTGCCAATGATGGTCGTATGCGTGTTTGGCGCCGTGCAGGTGAGCGCCACAATCAGGACTGCATACGACCGAGGCACACAGGGCCAACACCCGGCATCATGGTATGGGGAGCGATCTCCTACACTGGCCGTACACCTCTGGTGATCGTCGAGGGGACACTGAATAGTGCACGGTACATCCAAACCGTCATCGAACCCATCGTTCTACCAATCCTAGACCGGCAAGGGAACTTGCTGTTTCAACAGGACAATGCACGGCCGCATGTATCCCGTGCCACCCAACGTGCTCTAGAAGGTGTAAGTCAACTACCCTAGCCAGCAAGATCTCCGGATCTGTCTCCCATTGAGCATGTTTGGGCCTGGATGAAGCGTCGTCTCACGCGGTCTGCACGTCAAGCACGAACGCTGGTCCAACTGAGGCGCCAGGTGGAAATGGCATGGCAAGTCGTTCCACAGGACTACATCCAGCATCTCTACGATCGTCTCCATGGGAGAATAGCAGCCTGCATTGCTGCGAAAGGTGGATATACACTGTACTAGTGCCGACATTGTGCATGCTCTGTTGCCTGTGTCTATGTGCCTGTGGTTCTGTCAGTGTGATCATGTGATGTATCTGACCCCAGGAATGTGTCAATAAAGTTTCCTCTTCCTGGGACAATGAATTCACGGTGTTATTATTTCAATTTCCAGGAGTGTAGTTGGTAACCCAGTCATCCTTCATGGCAAGTAACTAAACACTCAACGCAAAGGCTGGTCCAAACATAATAGTGCTTTGAGCGTGGTCCTATTGGAGGTGGTATTCCATTGATTTTCAGCATTTCAACTGACTTGTCCAGTCAGTTTACCGTAGAGTCCGTACCACGGAGCCACTTGGTATTTTCCATATCAACAAATCATTGGCAGGAGTGAAGAAGCGGTAAGTGACAAAAAAGTCAATGCTCAACTGAGGCTTGAGCACCATACCTTTAGGTTTGTGGTTTGATACATAATTCCTGCTAAGTGGTTTCGTTGTGAGCTTTGCTATATTTGCGTACTGCCGAAAGTAAAATCCTTTAGTCACCACTTTCTATTCTTTTACCTTTCTGGCTAGTTTTTCATTACGTTGGAGGACATGGCATTTTGTCTGTCACCATATGCTGAATGGAACATTCAAATTCCCATAGATGTGATGCGTATTTTTCCGAACAGGTAAGTACGTGGCTTCAGAAATTGTCAGGCGACCTTATTTGTCCTTAGACGGTTCCCTTAAGCCCCAGAGAGCAGGCAAGTGCGGCAGCAGCATGCAGAGTTAGAAGTGAGTTGGGTCCTACCGGTGAATCCCGGACTGAGGTCAAAGTCATACGTGAAGTCGGCGTCGTCGCCCAATGGACCGAACGCTCCGCTCTCTACAACACACGCGACAAAAGTACCCTTTTAGCTTTGCAACAGAGAAGCATGAATGCGAGCGTCAAAAGTCAGCCAGGTTATATACAGTAAATGACCAACCAGCTTGAAATTTTACTCGAAGTTTGCCCCGTAGTTAGCAGAATATTGCGGCATTCATCCACTCTTAACATTTATGACTAAAACTAATGGCTCAATTATGCTTTAGGTGAAACACAAAAACGTAAACATTAACTATGTCCACAGGCCGTGAAGGAACCATCGGTACCGACCGAACACCGTGTCATCCTCCGCCAATGGTCTGATTGGATGCGGTATGGTGTGGGGCAGCACACCGTTCTCCAAGCAGTTGTCAATTGCCTTTTCCTGGAGCCGCTGCTTCTCACTCAAGTAGCTCCACAGTTGGCCTCACGAGGCAGATTGCACTCCGTTTCAGAGCTCCCAGCAAGGAAAAATCCCTGGCAGTACCAGCAATCGAACCCAGGTCCTCCGTATGGTAGTTAGCCGCGCTGATGACGCAACTGATTACGTGGACGAAATACTAAAACATTTGCTGTGAAAAACTCGTTTTTGCTGAGAATTGCAAGACTGGGATTGTATTGATACTGAGTACAGCAGTACACCCCGCCAGCTATCACAAATCAACTTCTTGCCCACTCAGATTCATAGACTATGCTATGTGACTACGTGCAGAATAGATTATTTCACGTATTTGGTTGTGGACATTAACAGAGCAGGTGAAAGTTAGTACACATTAATCTGTGGCGAGTTCGCAACGTTGAAATTAACACGATGAACATGATCATTCTGCTTGTAATACCAGTATTTCAGCAGAGACTATACGGTTCTGTACATGCAGTTAACTAGACATTCTCGAAATCCATAGTCTTCTGCAGAACTGCAACATTAGATCCCACGACGCGTTAGTTTGTGAAAGGTCTTTGCGATGTTCACTCATACACTGTCACTGCACAGTGCTAGCGCATTATGTATGAATAACAGTCCAACGCTCTCCGTGAATTAGTCGTTGTTACTAACATTAGGGTGTATAAAACACATTTTGCCTTGCTTCTGTATAATTTTGATCAAATTCTGTGTAGTTTGTATAATCATTCGCATAGCTGCGTCAATCCTGTTTTATGTTATGAACGTTCGCTAGAAAGATAAATCACAATATTCTGGTGAGTCCATAGAGGATTATCTCAATTCAGATTATGTAATTAACGGGAAATAAGCAAAAAATTAGAAAACTTAAATTTTATATGAATGGAAAGCTCTTGTGCTTAAAGTTCCAATATCGCGCTGTTTTATTGTGCGTGATAGCATTGGGAAGACATCCTCTGTCTCCTTGGATCGAAAGCATCGTATTTAATCAGTTATGCGGTGCCGCTAATTTAACGTAGAATGTTAACCATTTTGCGACTGTGTATTTGCTTTGCTTGAGGCTTATGTGCCAGAAAATAATTCTAGCATAAACTGGAATTCCAAATTACGAACTTTGCATTACAAACCTGATCTCAACGAAGGTATTAACTATAGAAATACTATTTGTTTCCTCAGCGGAGCCTTGAAGTAATTTCGAGCAACATTCACCGAGCATTTTAAAATAAACATTTTCTGTGTCGAACGATGCAACCTATGGAGTCGTTCGAATGTTAGCGCTATTTGTCCACCGCTTATGGTTCGCCTGAAAGTATCGATATTGTACTGCGCTTTGTCCCTGGCCAAGGACGACTTTAAATGGCATCTGGGAAGTAGCGTCGAGTTCAGTAGAGGTCAGTCTGTGTGTAGGCATTACGTTGCGCAGGACGTCTGGGACCACGACGTAAACTTAAGACGATTTTTCCAGAATGAGAATTTCACTCGGCAGCGGAGTGTGCGCTGATATGAAACTTCCTGGCAGATTAAAACAGTTTTAATCTGCCAGGAAGTTTCATATCAGCGCACACTCCGCTGCAGAGTGAAAACATCTCATTCTGGAAACATCCCCCGGGCTGTGGCTAAGCCATGTCTCCGCAATATCCTTTCTTTCAGAAGTGCTAGTTCTGCAGGGTCCGCAGGAGAGCTTCTGTAAAGTTTGGAAGGTAGGAGACGGATACTGGCAGAAGTAAAGCTGTGAGTAGCGGGCGTGAGTCGTGCTTCGGTAGCTCAGATGGTAGAGCACTTGTCAGCGAAAGGCAAAGGTCCCGAGTTCGAGTCTCGGTCGGGCACACAGTTTTAATCTGCCAGGAAGTTTTAAGACGATTTGCTTATGCGACTTCTGCATAGGTCGCTAGAATAACTGGTCACTCCATGTTCAGAAATTCTTCATCTGCACGTTTCGAGAACAGCTCATCGTTAGAACACCAATTATTTAGTGACGCGTTTCGGAACGAGTACGTCATCAGACCATCTCAGACCCTTCAACTGAGTACTCATGCTGATCGCTGACACATGTAACTCTGTATGAAGACCTTTCTTTTTGGTGTTCTAATGATGAGCTGTGCTCGAAACGTGGTGATAAATAAGAATTTCTGAACAGCAAGTGACCAGTTACTATAGCGACTATTAAGCAGTGGCGTTAAGTCCCATTCGGCAACTAAGTCTCAAGCTGCATGTAACGTTATATAAGAAAAAAAATTATGATTAGCAGCTGTGTGGGTATTAATTAATGACGTTCGCCTCTGTAGATGAATGGATAGTGCATGAGTGCCAAGTGAAGGAATAGTGCTCAGTTGCCATTACTGCCATGTATTTATTCTTGGTGATGCCAACTGCTGGGCTACTTGAGTGAGACGGCGATGATATTGCCGCTGTCTGACATTGAATTGTCCGTAAGGGCTCGATAGTGGCAACGATAAGTAGATTATGACAATGATGAGTAGTTTATACTGTCGTTATAGGTAGAAGTTAGAAGAATCCTGCAGGTAAGATTCCTGCAGGCATCTGAGCAGACCTGTCGAAAAGCACCACGATCTGTTTCGACGAACAGAACATCATCAACAGCATTACATACCACCCCCCCCCCCCCCCCCACTTCATCAGACACTGCGCATAGGTTTGTGATTTAATCCAGGGTATCGGTAGTCAGTCAAGTGACCTGGAAAGGCTCATAAATTTTTATTTACTTGTTAGTTTGATTTATTTACAAATGACCTGCAACCAAGAAGTTACTGCATTCGGTGTCTCATCGTTATTATTAACATTCACAATCCATTAATAATTTTCTCTCCTCATTTTATAAATAGTTCAAAGTACAACACTGAAATTGTAAATCAGTAACTCTCCTTACCTGTGACGAAATACTGACGACTATTTTCTCCACCACCAGGATTCAAACTGGATACTTTGTGTCAAGCAAGCCTCACTGCAATACCAAGTGTTAGCGGCCAGGCTGTGGAAGCGAACCAACGGCCAAAATACGAAAAGAAAATAGCATCCTACCTCCAGATATACATACGAACCTACCTACATCTACATGGCTACTCTGAAAATCACACTTAAGTGCCTGGCAGAGGCTTCATCGAACCACCTTCACAATAATTCTCTATTTTTTCACCTTCGAACAACAGAAAAAACGAACACCTGTATCTTTCCGTGCGAGCTCTGATTTACTTTATTTTATTACGATGATCGTTTCTCTCTATGTATGTTGCAGTCAACAAAATATTATCGCATTCGGAGGAGAAAGCTGGCGACTGAAATTTTGTTGGAAGATTCCACCGCAGCAAAAAACTCCTTAGTTTTAATGATCTCCACCCCAAATCCTGTATCATTTTCGTGACACTCTCACTCCTATTTCTCGATAATACAAAACATACCGCCCTTCTCTAAACTTTCTCGAAGTATTCCGTTAATCCTATCTGGTAGGGATCCCACACCGCGCAGCGGTGCCCCAAACGAGGACAGAAAAGTATAATGTGGACAGATTTGTTACATCATCTAATTGTTCTGCCAATAAAGGGCAGACTTTGGTTTGCCTTTCCCCACAACATTTTCTATGTGTTCTTTTCGTTTTAAGTTGCATTTCCTGGGCATTCACTTGAATTTACGGCCTTTAGATTTGATTGGTTTATCCGTGTAATCGTGATTTAACGGATTCCGTTTAGCATCGTGTGGATGACCTGACGCTCTTCATTATTAAGGATCAATTGCCAAATTTAGCACCATACAGACATTTTTTTCTAAATCATTTTGAAAGTTGTTCTGATCTTCTGATGACTTTACTAGACGAAAAACTACACCATCATCTGCAAACACACTAAGACGGCTGCTCAGTGGTTCACAATTCATGTTACACGTCTGTAGAGGTCCTAGGGCAGTCTTAGTAGATCAAGTTTTACGTAGGAAACAATATCCGGAAACGTCGTTTAACGACGCCACAGAGCGTCAAACTTACAGGCGCTGGCTTACTAAATGTATGTATATTCACAGATGATATCGACGTGCAAGTCACCGAAGTGGCGTCTAATCGAAAGACTTCCACCCAGCGAACTGTCTACTCGACGGGAGGGTCTAGTCATACGACATTTATATATTTACACAGGCGATTCCGTGGTGATGTCACAGACTTTCTGGGATGATGGATAAATGCATCAGTCTGAGGTATGGGTTCCTCTGCCGGAAACGAGCGAGTCGAAAGGTATAAGCGAAAACTGTTCTGATACCTCTGACAGTGGAATAAATATAATCGTACTACTGTTACTTAGATTGTAGGGTAGGCAACTTTCAGAGGTGGTAGTATGGCCCTAAACAAGGAAAAATGTCCAGTAAAAATCTGCTCTAAAATGCATACCTTAAGAGCTATGAGCACTTGTTCATCTTCGCTACTGTGAAACACATTATTGATCTTATGACATGCATTTTAGATCCCATGTTCACAAGTCATTTCTTCTTGTTTTAGTCCATAGTACGGCCTGTGAAAGTTGCCTACCCTACAATCTTAGCAACAACAGAACCAGTACATGTATTGCACTATCAGAGGTGTCAGAGAGGTTTTTGCTTATAACTGTCGACTCGTTCATTTCCAGTACAGGGACCATTACCTCAGATTCATACATTTATCCTTCTCCATCATTCCAGGAAGTTTGTGACATCATCACCCAATCACCCTGTATATATACATACATTTTAAGGCGCCAGTGTCTATAAGCTTCTTTCTCTGTTGCGTCGATGGATGGCGTTTGCGGACGTGGGTTCCTGTGTAAAATGTTATACATTAAGTTCCCTCTACGGCCTATAGAAGTGTGTAACATGAATTCTGAAACAACGTGTAGATAAGGAACAGCAGAGGGGCTGTAACACTATCTTCGGGACGCCAGAAATCACTTACGTTTTACTCCATGACTTTCCGTTAATTACTATGAACTGTGACCTCTCTGACAGGAAATCACGAATGCAACAATATTTCTGAGACGGAATTCCATAAGCACGCAATTTGATTACAAGCCGCTTGTGAGATACGGTGCCAAAAGCCTTCTGGAAATGAATTCGAAGTTCCTTGTCGATAGCACTCAGCACTTAGTGTGAGTAAAGAGCTAGTTGTGTTACACAAGAACGATGATTTCTAAAACCGTGTTGACTATGTGTCAACAGGCCGTTTTCATCGAGGTAATTCATTATGTTCGAATACATTGCACGGTCCAAAATCCCGCCGCATATCTACGTTACTGATTGTTATTGTTGTGGTCTTCAGTCCTGAGACTGGTTTGATGCAGCTCTCCATGCTACTCTATCCTGGGCAAGATTCTTCATCTCCCAGTACCTACTGCAACCTACATCCTTTTGAATCTGTTTAGAGTATTCATCTCTTGGTCTCCCTCTACGATTTTTACCCTCCTCGCTGCCCTCCAATACCAAATTGGTGATCCCTTGATGCCTCAAAACATGTCCTACCAACCGATCCCTTCTTCTAGTCAAGTTGTGCCACAAACTTCTCTTCTCCCCAGTC
This sequence comes from Schistocerca gregaria, assembly GCF_023897955.1. Lineage (NCBI taxonomy): Eukaryota > Metazoa > Arthropoda > Insecta > Orthoptera > Acrididae > Schistocerca > Schistocerca gregaria. The sequence goes on along the minus strand of NC_064925.1, from coordinate 438,701,281 downwards.
CTATTCAATACTTCCCCATTAGTTATGTGATCTACCCATCTAATCTTCAGCATTCTTATGTAGCACCACATTTCGAAAGCTTCTATTCTCTTCTTGTCCAAACTATTTATCGTCCATGTTTCACTTCCATACATGGCTACACTCCAGACAAATACTTTCAGAAATGACTTCCTGACACTTAAATCTATATTCGATGTTAACAAATTTCTCTTCTTCAGAAACGCTTTTCTTGCTATTGCCAGTCTACATTTTATATCCTCTCTACTTTGACCATCATCAGTTATTTAGCTCCCCAAATAGCAAAACTCCTTTGCTACTTTAAGTGTCTCATTTCCCAATCTAATTCCCCCATCATCACCCTACTTAATTCGACTACATTCCATTATCCTCGTTTTGATTTTGTTGATGTTCATCTTATATCCTCCTTTCAAGACACTACCCATTCCATTGAACTGCTCTTCCAAGTCCTTTGCTGTCTCTGACAGAATTACAATGTCATGGGCAAACCTCAAAGTTTTTATTTCTTCTCCATGGATTTTAATACCTACTCCAAATTTATCTTTTGTGTCCATCACTGCTTGCTCACTATAAAGATTGAATAACATCGGGGAAAGGATACAACCCTGTCACTCCCTTCCCAACTACTGCTTTCCTTTCATGTACCTCGACTCTTATAACTGCCATCTGTTTTCTGTAAAAATTGTAAATGGCCTTTCGCTCCCTGTATTTTACCTCTGCCACCTTCAGAATTAGAAAGAGACTATTCCAGTCAACATTGTCAAAAGCTTTCTCTAAGTCTATAAATGCTAGAAATGTAGGTTTGCCTTTCCTTAATCTTCCTTCTAAGATAAATCGTAGAGTCAGTATTGCCTCACGTGTCACAACATTTCTATGGAATCCAAACTGATCTTCCCCGAGGACAGCTTCTACCAGTTTTTCCATTCGTCTCTAAAGAGTTCGCGTTAGTGTTTTGCAGCTGTGACTTATTAAACCGATAGTTCGGTAATTTTCACATCTGTCAACACCTGCTTTCTTTGGGTTTGGAATTATTATATTATTCTTGAAGTCTGAGGGTATTTCACCTGTGTCATACATCTTGCTCACCAGATGGTAGTGTTTTGTCAGGACTGTCTCTCCCAAGGCCGTCAGTAGTTCTAATGGAATGTTGTCTACTCCGGGGGTCTTGTTTCGACTCAGGTCTTTCAGTGCTCTGTCAAACTCTACATGCAGTATCGTATCTCCCATTTCATCTGCATCTACATCCTCTTCCATTTCCATAATATTGCCCTCAAGTACATCGCCCTTGTAGAGACCCTCTATATACTCCTTCCACCTTTCTGCTTTCCCTTCTTTGCTTAGAACTGGTTTTCCATCTGAGCTCTTAATATTCATACAAGTGGTCCTCTTTTCCCCAAAGGTCTCTTTAATTTTCCTGTAGGCAGTATCTTTCTTACCCCTAGTGAGATAAGCCTCTACAGCCTCACATTTGTCCTCTAGCCATCCCTGCTCAGCCATTTTGCAATTCCTGTCGATCTCATTTTTGAGACGTTTGTATTCCTTTTTGCCTGCTTCATTTACTGCATTTTTATATTTTCTCCTTTAATCAATTAAATTCAATATTTCTTCTGTTACCCAAGGAGTTCTACAAGCCATCGTCTTTTTACCTACTTGATCCTCTGCTGCCTTAACTACTTCATTCCTCAGAGCTACCCATTCTTCTTCTACTGTATTTCTTTCCCCCATTCCTGTCAATTGTTCCCTTACACTCTCTCTGAAACTCTATACAACCTCTGGTTCTTTCAGTTTATCCAGGTTCCATCTCCTTAAATTCTCACCTTTTTGCAGTTTCTTCAGTTGTAATCTACAGTTACCAATATGTGCCTGTAATTTAGTGGATTAATCCTATTGCTTGCATGAAAATTGGCGAGACTTGTGCAACTCTCCAGCCTGTAGTTATGGATCGTCAGGCGAGCGGCTGTATATGACAGAACACCAGTCTCGTTCCAAATGATATTCGAATTACTCTGTGAGATCCACGAATGCGGCGATACAGTCGCGATTGAACTCCTAGACTAAAATGGAAGAAAGGGAGGAGAGTTGAGAAGCATCTGGAGAGGATCTTTTGGTAAACTTGGTGAAAAGGCTACCCTAGAGTACGCCAACGGCGGCACCCGCTGTGTCGGCGGCGCGCGGCCGCGGCATTAGGAGGGCGCCACGCCACGGCGGTCTCACGGCGCGGGCGGCCGATGCCCCGTCCCACTTTGATTCACTCGTTGACATCAGAGCAGGCGTCATCGTCGCATTTAAGCGCCAGCTGCGCGGCGCCCCGCGGAACGCAGGTCCGTGACCCGCTATCTGGTTATCTGGCTGTCTGCGCGCACATCGCGCGCACGCCCGCTTTGCATCCGCAGCTGCCGCTGGACCTCGCTGCGTCATCCCGGCCCGAGTCCGCGCTGGCCACGGCGACTGCAAGTGACGTACGTTATTACTGTTAAAGCTCAACAGCCACTCAGTCGCTGTGAGTCACCCTCAGACGACGACGACGTCCTCGCAATTACTGGACACCCTAAAAAGTTTCGTGACGAGCAGCAGCCACTACGTTATATACATCTTCCGGTCATCTCCAAAGGCGCATGTGCCTTCACATGCCAAGAACGATGACTGCACTAGTTAAGTCAGGTGTAATGCTCGCTGTTACGAGGGCCACTCCAAAAGAAATGCACACTATCCATCTTTAATTCTACATCTTTGAAAGTTTTACAGTGCGTAGATACATCTTTTAGGAACTACACTCCTGGAAATTGAAATAAGAACACCGTGAATTCATTGTCCCAGGAAGGGGAAACTTTATTGACACATTCCTGGGGTCAGATACATCACATGATCACACTGACAGAACCACAGGCACATAGACACAGGCAACAGAGCATGCACAATGTCGGCACTAGTACAGTGTATATCCACCTTTCGCAGCAATACAGGCTGCTATTCTCCCATGGAGACGATAGTAGAGATGCTGGATGTAGTCCTGTGGAGCGGCTTGCCATGCCATTTCCACCTGCCGCCTCAGTTGGACAAGCGTTCGTGCTGGACGTGCAGACCGCGTGAGACGACGCTTCATCCAGTCCCAAACATGCTCAATGGGGGACAGATCCGGAGATCTTGCTGGCCAGGGTAGTTGACTTACACCTTCTACAGCACGTTGGGTGGCACGGGATACATGCCGACGTGATTGTCCTGTTGGAACAGCAAGTTCCTTTGCCGGTCTAGGAATGGTAGAACGATGGGTTCGATGACGGTTTGGATGTACCGTGCACTATTCAGTGTCCCCTCGACGATCACCAGAGGTGTACGGCCAGTGTAGGAGATCGCTCCCCACACCATGATGCCGGGTGTTGGCCCTGTGTGCCTCGGTCGTATGCAGTCCTGATTGTGGCGCTCACCTGCACGGCGCCAAACACGCATACGACCATCATTGGCACCAAGGCAGAAGCGACTCTCATCGCTGAAGACGACACGTCTCCATTCGTCCCTCCATTCACGCCTGTCGCGACACCACTGGAAGCGGGCTGCACGATGTTGGGCCGTGAGAGGAAGACGGCCTAACGGTGTGCTGGACCGTAGCCCAGCTTCATGGAGACGGTTGCGAATGGTCCTCGCCGATATCCCAGGAGCAACAGTGTCCCTAATTTGCTGGGAAGTGGCGGTGCGGTCCCCTACGGCACTGCGTAGGATCCTACGGTCTTGGCGTGCATCCGTGCGTCGCTGCGGTCCGGTCCCAGGTCGACGGGCACGTGCACCTTCCGCCGACCACTGGCGACAACATCGATGTACTGTGGAGACCTCACGCCCCACGTGTTGAGCAATTCGGCGGTACGTCCACCCGGCCTCCCGCATGCCCACAATACGCCCTCGCTCAAAGTCCGTCAACTGCACATACGGTTTACGTCCACGCTGTCGCGGCATGCTACCAGTGTTAAAGACTGCGGTGGAGCTCCGTATGCCACGGCAAACTGGCTGACACTGACGGCGGCGGTGCACAAATGGTGCGCAGCTAGCGCCATTCGACGGCCAACACCGCGGTTCCTGGTGTGTCCGCTGTGCCGTGCGTGTGATCATTGCTTGTACAGCCCTCTAGCAGTGTCCGGACCAAGTATTGTTGGTCTGACACACCGGTGTCAATGTGTTCTTTTTTCCATTTCCAGGAGTGTATTTTCATTTCTCCACATTATTTCCATCCCTTTGAACTGCCTTATGCTACCTTGAACCAGCGTCTGTATACCCGCACGGTAAAATTCTGGACCAACCCGTTGGAGCCACTGTTTGGCAGCGTGCACAAGGGAGTCATCTTCAAGCCTTCTTCCACGAAGATAAACCTTTCAGTATTCTGCAAACACTTCTTTCCCCTATCCCAACGTAGCGTGACAATTCGTTCACTGTGATGCGTCTGTCAGCAGTCACCAATTCGTTAACTCGCTACACATTGTCTGGAGTGTGTGCAGTACGAGGCCTGCCGCTGCGAGGACAGTCCTCAATATTGCTGTGCCCGCTGTCACCTCGTAACCTGCTTGCCCACCGACTTACTGTATTGCGATCGTCAGCAGCATCTCCGTACACCTTTTTCAACCTATTGTGGATGTTTCCCACTGTCTCGTTTTCACAGCACAGGAATTCTATGACAGCACGTTGCTTCTGGCGAGCGTCAAGTGTAGCAGCCGTCTTGAAGACATGCTGTGACGGCGCCATTCACGGGAGCAGGTTTAACTAAGTTTTAAAACAAGCGGGAAGGATGTATCTACACACTGTAAAACTTTCACACATGCAGAATGAAAGCTATATTTTTACCAAAATAGTGTGCATTTCTTTTGGAGTTTCCCTCGTATATTTGGAGGTGGAGATGCTTTTCTGCCATTTCTGTCATGTAGGTTATATTAAGATCGAATCTGCTCTCGGATAAAGTGATAGAGAAATTTGGAAAACCAGGGGTGTCAGGTGTCAGATAGTGCAGCTACAGCATACGACACAGGACAAATAAAAGACCAATTGGGTGCCCAAAAGACATGTAAATCAGAATGAGCCCCGCTCACAAGGGTGCAAGACAGTGGCGGGGTAGCAACTACGAGGGTAAGTCAAATGAAAACCTTAAATATTTTTTAAAATGTTTTTTATTGTGCAGAAGTGGTACAAAGCTGTATCACTTTTCAACATAATCTCCCCCACGCTCAATGCAAGTACTCCAGCACTTACAAAGTCCAAAAATTCCTTTAGAAAAAAATTCTTTTGGTAGTCCGCGCAACCACTCATGCACCGCGTGGCGTACCTCTTCATGAGAACAGAACTTCTTTCCTCCCATTGCATCTTTGAGTGGTCCAGACATATGAAAATCACTTGGAGCAAGGTATGATGAATATGGTAGATGAGGAAGACACTCAAAATGCAGGTCTGTGATTGTTGCAACTGTCTTATGGGCAGTGTGGGACCTTGCATTGTCATGCATGTTGCAAAAGGACACCTGCTGACAGCAATACACGTTATTTTGATTTGATTGCAGGCCGCAGATGATTTTTTAGGAGAATTGTGTATGATGAAATGGTGACAGTGGTCCCTCTAGGCCTGTAATGCTCCAAAATGACGCCTTTTTCGACCCAAAAGAGTCAGCATGACGTCTTTTTCGGCCCAAAAGAGTCAGCATAACCTTTCTCGCCCTCTTCGTTTCCAGTTGGTGGAAGTGCATCCAAGTTTCGCCCCAGTAACGATTCTTGCAAGGAAGCCATCACCATCTCGTTCAAAGTGCCGAAGAAGTTCTTCGCAAGCATCAATCCGTCGTTCTCTCATTTCAGGAGTCAGCTGCCGTGGCACCCATCTTGCAGACACTTTGTGAAAGTGGAGCACATCATGCACAATGTGGTGTGCTGACCCATGACTAATCTGTAAACGTGCTGCAATGTCATTCAGTGTCACTCGGCGTTTTTCCTTCACTATGGCTTCAACTGCTGCAATGTTCTGTGGAGTCACAACTCGTTGTGCCTGACCTGGACGAGGAGCATCTTCCACTGAAGTCACACCATTTGCGAACTTCCTACTCCATTCGTAGATTTGCTGCTGTGACAAACATGCATTATCGTACTGAACCTTCATTCGTCGGTAAATTTCAATATGTTTCACACCTTCACTACGCAAAAACTGAATAACAAAAATGGTTCAAATGGCTCTGAGCACTATGGGACCTAACATCTGTGGTCATCAGTCCCCTAGAACTTAGAACTACTTAAACCTAACTAACCTAAGGACCTCACACACATCCATGCCTGAGGCAGGTTTCGAACCTGCGACCGTAGCAATCACGCAGTTCCAGACTGAAGCGCCTAGAACCGCACGGCCACACAAGCAGAACGCTGTTCTCCCTGGTGCAAGTCGCAAGTGGGGCGGCCATATTTATACTGATACTGCGACGGTATGTGTGTATCTGAACTATGCTACCACCTACAGGACATTCTGCAAGCTGTTTGTAGCACGCTTATCAACTTACAGGGTAACGGTGCGAAATTTCGATTTGTCATTACAAATTTAAGGTTCTCATTTGACTCACCCTCGTATATTCACAAAAATGTAACAATACCGAAACTGTATAGACGTCTCTTTTTGATTTCAAACAGCGGTTGGCTGTGTTCGGCAGCTGTACACTACGACAACGGTGTCGCAGCGAGAACAACTTCGATTTGCAACAGGTTATAGAGGACCCCCCCCCCCCCCCCCTGGTAGCTGAGTGGTCGCCGGCACGGTAGCTCAGCGTGTTCGGTCAGAGGGCTGCTTGCCCTCTGTAATAAAAAAACTGAATAAAGGAAACAACAATCGACTTGAACGGATGTCTTGTGGCGTCTGCACAGCCCAAACGCAACGAACTATATCGAAAAAAAAGGAAAAAAGCGGTCAACGCGAAACAATATCAATCCTAAGGGCCCGGGTTCGATTCCCGGCTGGGTCGGGGATCTTCTCCGCTCAGAGTCTGGGTGTTATGTCGTCCTAATCATCATCCTTTCATCCTTATCGACACACAAGTCGCCGAAGGGGCGTCAAATCGAAAGGCTTCCACCCGGCCAACGGTCTACCCGACAGGAGGCCCTAGTCGCACCACGTTCACTTTTATACAGGGCATTCGGAAATTTCCGTCAGAAACTTCTAGCACTTGTGGAGGGAAGTAAGTACATAATATTTTAAACAGGAAGCTATGTTTGCTAGGTAGGTTTGCGACAGGGTAGTCGTGGTGGGGGCAGGGGGGTGGGGGTGGACGGGTGCTCGTGTCGGATCAGCTGATGTCATTTTACGTCTGTCCTACCTCGCATGTCTTGAATGATATATACAAACACGGTAAAATTTTGTAAGAAAATTTTGTATTGAACCAGAGATGGTCAATTCTAGTATCGATTGTGTAGTAGCGTCGGAAAAGTGTATAGAGAAAACACAGTGAGATTTCCTCATGTGGGCAGTTCACGAATTCAAAGTCAACAAAAGAAACCAAAATTATAAACAAATAGGCAACACAAGTTGTGTCGCAGAACAAGTACATTGCGAGGTACTCAGAATACGGATCACGCTCCCACAATTGCGACACTTACAGTTCGACAGAATTCAACTGGGGTGCACCAATCAGTAGTAGAGGGTGGGAGACTTCTCCACCCTCAATTCTCAACTATGTTTTTAAAAAAGCTCCACTTGGAGAGTTCTGTGGCGAACCTGACTATCGCTTATTTCACGAAAAAACAGGAGGACGCAGCAGAACATTCCCATTCTTGGTGTAAAAAACGGATATAAACAAAGAAGAGGTCGGTAGTGGCCAAGCACGGTGTAGGGGGAGTGTCTTTCGGTTGGATTCACCAAAAATTTGGAGCGAAAGCTATCGATTTTCTCATGTCGCTTGGGCAGCACCATGGCACCATGTCCTTTGATGTCCTGCTCAAATTATTCTCTGAGGACAGCAATGACAGCACGGTGGTCTCTGTCCTCAGCAACGACAGGCGCCGGCTCTAGTCATCAAAAGAACGGAGCGGGCCACACCCCCGCTTCTACTAAACTCCTCACATCCCCTGGGATGCTCGCCTCTCCTAATGAGACTCACTGACTTCCTTCTGCTGACAAACAGGAACTAAAGACACCAATGGGAAGACACCCTCCCAGTGAGAAAAATTCAAATTTTTCGTCCCCTGCAACCATGCCCAGTACTATCAATAAAAACTACGAAATAGTGTTAGAAAAATGAGACACCAACTCTTAGAGAATGGTAAACCTTTCGGGATGTAAGGTCGTGTTTCAAGAAACTCTTAGCAAACAGAAGAGTTTCTTGGAGCACGACCTTACATCTCGAAAGGTTTACCAGCAGCTCTTTCATCCGGTCGTGAAAACCTTCATTCTACGATCGCTTAGAGACGTCCAATAATCATGTCACAATGCTTTCTGAGAGTGACATTAATGCCACTGAACGATTCAGCAGGCAGCGACAGGCTGACTTTTGAGGGCGATGTTATGACCAAGACGACATCCGATGTTACTGATGTAAAGCAGTATGTATCTCTCCCTGAACCCTAAAACACTGGCAAGCAGAACCTCTAGTTTCAATATAGAACGAAGTTGTGGAGTAATTAATAAGGCGCGCACACACACATTTTGGAGGACTGAGACGCACATCTCCAACCAGGAATTCATGTTTAAATTTTCCATGTTGTTATTGTTGTGGTCTTCAGTCCAGACACTGGTTTGATGCAGCTCTCCATGCTACTCTATCCTGTGCAAGCTTCTTCATCTCCCAGTACCTACTGCAACCTACATCCTTCTCAATCTGTTTAGTGTATTCATCTCTTGGTCTTCCTCTACGATTTTTGCTCTCCGCGTTGCCCTCCACTACTAAATTGGTGATCCCTTGATGCCTCAGAACATGTCCTACCAACCGATTCCTTCTTCTAGTCAAGTTGTGACACAAACTTCTCTTCTCCCCCACCCTATTCAATACCTCCTCATTAGTTACGTGATCTATCCACCTTATCTTCAGGATTCTTCTGTAGCACCATATTTCATAGCTTCTATTCTCTTTTTGTCTAAACTATTTATCGTCCACGGTTCAATTCCATACATGGCTACACTCCATACAAATACTTTCAGAAAAGACTTTCTGACACTTAAATCTATACTCGCTGTAAACAAATTTCTCTTCTCCAGAAACGCTCTCCTTGCCATTGCCAGTCTACATTTTATATCCTCTCTACTTCGACAATCATCAGTTATTTTGCTCCCCAAATAGATTTACTACTTTAAGCGTCCCATTTCCTTATCTAATTCCCACAGCATCACCCGATTTAATTCGACTACATTCCATTATCCGCGTTTTGCTCTTGTTGATGTTCATCTTATATCTTCCTTTCAAGAGACTATCCATTCCGTTCACCTTCTCTTCCAGGTTCTTTGCTGTCTCTGACAGAATTACAATGTCATCGGCGAACCTCAAAGTTTTAATTTCTTCTCCATGGATTTTAATTCCTACTCCGAATTTTTCTTTTGTTTCCTTTACTACTTGCTCAATATACAGATTGAATAACATCGGGGATAGGCTACAACCCTGTGTCACTCCCTTCCCAACCACTGCTTCCCTTTCATGCCCCTCGACTCTTATAACTGCCATTTGGTTTCTGTACAAATTGTAAATAGACTTTCGCTCCCTGTACTTTACCCCTGCCACCTTCAGAATTTGAAAGGGAGTATTCCAGCCAACATTGTCAAAAGCTTTCTCCAAGTCTACAAATGCTAGAAACGTAGGCTTGCCTTTCCTAAATTTTCCACAACTGCCGCAGATCATTTGAGGCGTATTCCCAGATGATTCACTTGAAAATTACACAATGGTTTTCTGTCACATTATCGTTAAATCATTGCAGACTGCTGTTAGGTGCGTGTAGCAGTACAAACTAGGAGTTTCTTCTCACCACTATTTGCAGATAACTATGTTTCCAATCCGTTTGTAGTCCTCGATGCTGAACTTGGTGGGTCTAAATATCGTTCGTAAGACGTACATTTTGGAAGCAGCAGAGCATGTCGAAATTAATTGTACATCACTTGTTGAGATACGCCTATAAGCTGTGGATCACGCCGTATATATTACATAAAGAAACTCACACAGTAAGCGGTCGTATCTCTTAACTAATCTCTACCACACGAGTGGGCAAACGACGATCAACGAGCTGGATCCGGCACGCGACTGGTTTCAGTCCGGCCGGCGGAGGGAATTCGAGGGAGAGAGAGAGAGACCGAGGTGCTCCAGACTCTTACAACTAAAGTTTTTGAGACAGCTGTTGTAAAGCGTCGTAACTAAAGAAACTATTTCCACGACGCATAAGTAGATGTAAACAACTGAAGAGGGGGCGATCATAAAATGAATGTACTCTCAAAAATGAGTGTTTTGAGGCATAATTTGCAGGCTTGCCGTGTCTGGAGAGGAATGCCTTTCATATCGGTGCGTTCCCTCACGAACATTAACGTCACGGACGCTATATCTTTGACTTCATGCGCTAAGAATGCTGCTGTAGCGCCACGGGACTACGTCATGGAGGTAAATGAAGACGGAAGTCGTCACACGTCTCAAACTTGAAGCCGACGTCCGCATTTTTTTTTTTCATGTCAGAGTAGCACTTCCAACCTACGTCCTCAATTATCTGCTGGATGTATTCCAATCTCCGTCTTCCTGTACAGTTTTTGCCCGCTACAGCTCTCTCTAGGACCATGGAAGTCATTCCCTCATGTCTTAACACATGTCGTATCATCGTGTCCTTTCTTCTCGTTAGTGTTTTCCACATATTCCTTTACTTTCAGATTCTGCGCAGAAGCATCTCATTCCTTACCTTATCAGTCCACCTAATTTTCAAAATTAATCTGTAGCACCACACCCCAAATGCTTAGATTCTCTTCTGTTCCGATTTTCCTAGAGTCCATGTTTCACTGCCATACAATGCTGTGTTCCTGACGTACATACTCAGAAATTTCTTCCTCAAATGAAGGCCTATGTTTGATACTAGTAGACTTCTCTTGGTCAGTAATGCCTTTTCTGCCAATGCTAGCCTGCTTTGATGTCCTCTTTACCCCGTCCGTCTTTGGTTATTTTGCTGCCTAGGTAGCGGATTTCCTTAACTTCATCTACTTCATGACAGTCAACCCGACTGTTAAGTTTCTCGCTGTTCTCACTTATGCTTTTTCTCATTACTTTCGTCTTTCTTCGATTTACTCTCAATCTATGCTCTGTACTCATTAGATTGCCCATTCCATTCAGCAGATCATTTAATTCGTCTTCACTTTCACTCAGGATAGCAATGTTATCAGCGAATCCTATCGGCTCTGAGCACTATGCGACTTAACTTCTGAGGTCATCAGTCGCCTAGAACTTAGAACTAATTAAACCTAACTAACCTAAGGACATCACACACATCCATGCCCGAGGCAGGATTCGAAGCAGCGATCGTAGCGGTCGCTCGGTTCCAGACTGTAGCGCCTAGAACCGCACGGCCACTCCGGCCGGCGAGAATCGTATCATTGATATCCTTTTACCTTGAATTTTAATTCCGCTCCTGAACCATTTTTTTTATTTGCATCATTGCTTCCTCGATGTACAGATTGAACAGTAAGGGTGAAAGACTATATCACTGTCTTACATCCTTTTTAAACTGAGCTCTTCTTTCTTGGTCGTCCTGTCTTATTATTCCCTCTTGGCTCTTGTACATATCGTACGTATACTACCCATCTTTTGTTATAGCTTATCCCTATTTTTCTCAGAATTTTGAACATCTTGCATCATAATACATTGTCGAACGCTTGTTCCAGATCGACAAATCCTATGAACGTGTCTTGAATTTTCTTCAGTCTTGCTTCTGTTATCAACGGCAATGTCAGAATTGCCTCTCAGGTGCCTTTACCTTTTCTAAAGCCAAACTGATAGTCATCCAACACATCAACTTTCTTTTCGATTCTTCTATATATTATTCTCGTCAGAAACTTGGACGCATTATCTGTTTAGCTGATTGTACGATAATTCTCACGCTTGTCAGGTCTTTTAGTCGCTGGAATTGTGTGGATAATATTTTTCCGAAAGTCAGATGGTGTATCGCCAGACTCAAACATTCTACACACCAACGTGAATAGTCGTTTTGTTGCCACTTCCCCCAATGATTTTAGAAATTCTGATGGAATGTTATTTCTCCGTACTGCTTTATTTGATCTTAAGTCCTCCAAAGCTCTCTTAAGTTCTGATTCTAATATTGGATCGGCTATCTCTTCCGAATCAACTGTTTCTTCTTCCCCCTGATAGAGGCCTTCAATGTACTCTTTCCATCTATCCGCTCTCTCTCCACCATTTAGCAGTGGAATTCCCGTTGTACTCTTAATGTTACCACCCTTGCTTTTAATTTCACCAAAGGTTGTTTTGATTTTCTTATATTCTGAATCAGTTCTTCCCGCAATCATTTTTTTCGATTTATTCTCATTTTTCATGCAGCCATTTCTTCTTAGCTTCCCTGGACTTCCTATTTAATTCTTTCTTTAGCGACTTGAATTTCTGAATTCTTGAATTTCCCTGAATATTTTTGTACTTTCTTCTTTCATCGATCACCTGAAGTATTTCCTCTGTTATCCATGGTTTCTTCGCAGTTACCTTCTTTGCACTTATGTTTCTCTTTTCAACTTCTGTTATTGCCCTTTTTAGAGATGTACATTCCTCTTCAACTGTACTGCCTGCTGAGCTATTTCTGATTGCTGTATGATGGAATATGAAAGCTCGTAACTAACGAACTGTCTGTTATATCATACAGCATGGTAAATGCTTATAAACGTCGAAAGCATCAAAATGAAATTCAGACTATTAAAAATAAACAAATTATAAAAGGAGAGATATAGACTAATTGTGACATGTTTGGTTATTCCTGAAAAAACTGATAGTTACTGGAGAGAAATATAGCGGGAAAGGAGGCAAATAGGCTACTGTTGGAAAAGAAGGGCTACATGTTCCACAGATTAGGCTATCATTACTAACAAATGGCTTACAAATATGTCAAAGCAAAATATCGATTTTATGGAGTCTAAGCGTTTAAGATTATACCCTTATTCAAATTTATAGCGTTGCACAATGCTGGAACATAAAATATTATATTGTTTTTTTTTCTGTAAATTGCTGTTGTTGGCCATACACTGAATGACACAATATAGGTAACATTTCAAAGTACGAAAACGTGTAAACTACAATAAGACTAATGCACTGACAATCTAATAAAACAAGAACTATATTCTGCGTACAGGTGTACCACTATGCAATTCTGTTTCTTTCACATTTCAGTAATCGTTCACTTCCTTGATATGCTCATCAAAAAAAAGTTTTGCATCACCCCAGTTCCCAGAACTAGTGAAGATAGACGTTGACTGTGGATATTGTATCACAGACACAGTCCCTTTGACTGTTCAGAGATGTCACTAAACCCGCCTTAAGATGTAAACAACCATGCATGAGCAGTGCCTATCAGACGGAGAGGGTCCGACAGCCGATCAGTTCCAGTCATTCCATCTGGAAGGACGTACTCGGCTCGTGTTGTCTGTAGTTCAACCAGGCCTAGACGGTCAGTACCTCGGTTCGATCGCGTCCGCATTGTTACTTTGTGTCAGGAAGGTCTCTCAGCGAGGGAAGTGTCCAGGTGTCTCCGAGTGAACCAAAGCGATGTTGTTCGGACATGGAGAAGATACAGACAGACAGGAACTGTCGATGACATGCCTAGCTCAGGCCGCCCAAGGGCTACTACTGCAGTGGATGACTGCTACCTACGATAATGGCTCAGAGGAACCATGACAGCAACGCCACCATGTTGAATAATTCTTTTCGTGCAGCCACAGGACGCCGTGTTAAGACTTAAACTGAGCACAATAGGCTGCATGATGCGCAACTCGAATCTCGGCGTCCATGGCGAGGTCCATTTTTGCAAACCACGAGACCATGCAACGCGGTACAGATGGGCCCAACAACATGCCGAATGGACCGCTCAGGACTGGCATCACGTTCTCTTCACCGATAGGTGTTGCATATGCCTTCAACCAGACATTCGTCGGAGACTTGTTTGGAGGAAACCCGGTGAGGCTGAACGCCTTCTACACACTGTTCAAAAATGTTCAAATGTGTGTGAAATCTTATGGGACTTAACTGCTAAGGTCATCAGTCCCTAAGCTTACACACTATTTAACCTAAATTATCCTAAGGACAAACACACACACCCATGCCCGAGGTAGGACTCGAACCCCCGCCGGGACCAGCCGCACAATTCATGACTGCAGCGTCCTAGACCGCTCGGCTAATCCCGAGCGGCTCGACACACTGTCCAGCGAGTGTAGCGAGGTGGAGGTTCCCTGATGTTTTGGGGTGGCATTATGTGGGGCCGACGTACGTCGCTGGTGGTCATGGAATGCGCCGTAACGACTGTACGATACGTGAATGTCTTCCTCCAACCGATAGTGCAACCATATCGGCAGCATATTGTCGAAGCATTCGTCTTCATGGACGACAATTCGCGCCACCATTGTGCACATCTTGTGAATGATTTCCTTCAGGATAACGACAGCTTGTTCCCCAGACATGAATCCTGTCGACCATGAGCGGGATAGATTGAAAGGGCTGTTTATGGACGACGTGACCCACCAACCACTCTGAGGGATCTACGCCGAATCGCCGTTGAGGAGTGGGAGAATCTGGACCGTGTCTTGATGAATTTGTGGATAGCATGCCACGACGAATATAGGCACGCATCAATGGAAGAGGATGTGCTACTGGGTATCAGAGGTACCGGTGTGTACAGCAGTCTGGATGGATTACCACCTCTGAAGATTTCACTGTATGGTGGTACAACATTCAATGTGTGGTTTTCATGAGCAGTAATAAGGTCGGAAATGACGTTTTGGTGATCTCTATTCCAATTTTCTGTACAGGTTCCGGAACTCTTGGAACTTTTTTTCATGTGTGTACGATTGCATGCTTTGCTTCTTTCCTCATTGCACACGTTTATGGGCTAACAAAGGAAACGCAGGCAAGTTTTTGCAAATGTAAACATTTAAAATGTTGTGCATACGAGCTGAAAGCTGAAAACGTAACGAATAAGCTGTACCAGTAAGCAAACAATCATTGGTTTCGCAGTTCTATTTGGTATTGATACAACTGCAGTTAAAATGGAATTAATAGATTACGAAAGAATCCTTTTCACGTCTCGTCCTTCTCTTCTTGGTTACTCGAAAAATATCAACAACAAAAAAGTTACATTAACGAGGTCAAATGTGTCGTACTCATTCACGAACACAAGAACGTTAAAAATTGCCTTTCTGGCGCTATTTTGTCCATTGTAATTATTAGTATTTAAAATTGCTGTTGCATGTACACGACAGAAATAATTTTGGGCTCTTTAAGATTGCAACAGGCCCGACAACTCTGTCTTCAAAACAAGGTACAGCGTAAGTCTATAGCGCCATCTGTCCTCTTTTTACCTTCGGGAGCTCAAGTAAACGTGAACCAGGGCCGCGGGTCACCAAAGGCTCCCCGTGACTGCTCTCCCAGACAGTACCATGAACTGGTAAAACCCTATCAATAGGTAGTTTTTTCCAGACGACAGAAAACTTTTCCTCAATATCTGCAGAACTATCTCTGTCTTTCTCCTCCTGCATTTAGAATGAATCAATGAATAGGTATGTTACGTCTTGCCTGTTAAATTCAACAGATTCATCGTTTGTATAAATTACGGAAAACCATGGTAAAACACCAGTAATTAGGGAAAACTGGAAGGAAACGACACGAAGGTTTGAATGTCTTTTTAGTACTACATCTGCAATGTGGGACGATAGTTGATGACATGGTAATGAGATCAGACAGTTGGTATAGTCAGATAATCAAATAGGCAACACAAATCGTGTAGCGGAATAAAAAAGTTGCGAGATGCTGAGAATATACACCAAATTTGAGAGAGGAATTCCACAGATAGGAGACAGGTTAAACTCAGAGTTGTCGAAGTGTTTAAGTATTCATTCTTCTGCTCTTCATAGTCTGGGGCAGCATAGTTCGCTGTGCTAGAATGTGCACGCCGATGATCAATATCTGCTGTGCTCACTAAGGAATAATTGAAATGGTTCAAATGGCCCTGAGCACTATGGGACTTAACATCTGAGGTCATCAGTCCCCTAGACTTGGAACTACTTAAACCAACGTAAGGACAGCACTCACATCCATACCCGAGGCAGGATTGGAACATGCGACCGTAGCAGTCGCGCGGTTCCGGACTGCAACGCCTAGAACCGCTCGGTCACCGCAGCCGGCAGGACCCCTGAAGATAGACGTTGACTGTGGATATTGTATCACAGACACAGTCCCTTTGACTGTTCAGAGATGTCACTAAACCCGCCCAAAGACGTGAACAACCATGCATGAGCAACGCCTATTAAATGGAGGGGGTCAGTCGGCCGCTCAGTTCCACTCATTCCACCAGGAAGGAGGTTCACGGCTCGTGTTGTCTGTAGTTCAACCATGCCTAGACGGTCAGTACCGCGGTTCGATTTCGCTATGAGGGCTACTTCAACACTGCTCGCAGAAGGCTCAGTGGAGTGATATGTGTGTTAGGTGTACTGTAAGTCACCGTATAGTGTATGTCAATGACTACACAATGTGTCAGTATGATTTGCCCCTTCCAACGGGGTTCGCAGGTTTATTTGTTATTTATTTATTTACTGTACGAAAACTATTAGGAGTTTTCGAATCACGAGAATAGTTATAAATGTACAAAGATCACTAAAATACTAGATATCTTCAACGGAGCTCTCCAGTGTAATATAATACAAATGACTATTGCTATAGAAGAATATCAAGGTATTTTAAGTAATTTATCAGTCCACTCGTCACTGTCGAATGGACTCCTGTAGACACGAGCGGGAGGCGTTGATACAACTTTAGTAACTGTTCGTCGATTCAGCACCACAGCCACAAAGTGGCGATGAAGATTTGTTCCACGTGTGGAGTGTCTGCACAGATTTCATGGCCCGTCTTGAGTAGTACAAATCTCATGAGGATGATCAAATTCAGTGAACTTCTCCTGGATGCGGCATAGTTTGAGGCATTGTGCAGGACAGTTTTGTTGCCAGCAGCGTTTCCATTCACTGCTGACATTTAAGTCATTTTCAACAAGTATCCTGGCTGTGATAAGAGTGGGATATCTTGAACTTAATCTTTTTTTCTCTCGACAGGGAATACATCATTCAATATTGGAATCTTCTGATATTCACGTAATAGCGAACTCTGCCGTCTGATATCAGGAAGTGGAATGTGACTCAAGGTAGGCAACCAGTAAGTGGGAGTATATCATACTGACCCACTAAAAGTGCGCTTTTTCAGATATGGACTGTTAAGCCAGAGAGACGCACAGTACTCTGCTGTTGAGTATACACCAGAATGGAAAGGTCCGGAGAGCTCAGTGAACTTGAACTCAGACTAGGTTCAAATGGCTCTGAGCACTATGCGACTTAACTTCTGAGGCCATCAGTCGCCTAGAAGTTAGAACTACTTAAACCTAACGAACCTAAGGACGTCACCCACATCCACGTCCGAGGCAGGATTCGAACCTGCGACCTTAGCGGTCGCTCGGTTCCAGACTGTAGCGCCTAGAACCGCACGGCCACTCTGGCCGGCTGAACTCAGACTAGGCATTGGATGTCACATGAAGACATTACAACCCTCCAGAGGCTGTCCGAATCGGCTGTTGTGATGTGATTGTGAAGTGGTAAAGCGAAGTAACATTCAAAGCTAAACCAAAAACAGGCAAGATGTCATGTACTCACGGACAGGGACCATCAAACATTGAGGAGTGCGGTTGTAAAAAAAAAAAAAAAATCGCGTGAAAGCAACTGGAGGAATCACTAGTGAGTTCCAAGGTGCTACCAGCAATACAGTGAGAACAGTGGCTGTGCGTGGGGAGTTGAAAAGAATGGGCTTCAGTGGCGCACCAGCTGCTCATAAAAACGAGTGGTTTGAACTGATGAACTACGCTGCATTATTTGGGAGGGTTTGGAAGCGATGGGCTTGTTGAATTCCTGAACAACATAACCCGTCATGATGTGCAATGTCAACAGTGAATTACGAAGGTTGTGGTGTTACGGAAAGGGCTGTTGCTCGTGGTTAGGGTATGGTTCTCCCCGCTTAGGAAAATGCTGTATGCGGATGAGTGTCAACATATTTTACACTATCGCGCACTCTGTATAATAGTAGAACAACTCGGAGACGATGATTGTATCAGCCTGGTAGTGCACGCGGTGACAAAGGAGCATCTGTGAGGCTATGGTTTCTGGACAATAACATTCCTGAAATGGACTGGCTTGCCTAGATGCAATGGAAGATCTTAGGGATGGGTTACAAAGACGAATTCCCTCCAGACCCTGGCGTCCAGCATCGCGACCTCCACTGCTTTCTGCTCTTGAGGAACGATCTGTTGCCACTCCTCCACAGGCATTCAGAAACCGCATTAAAAGTATCCGCAGCAGAGTTCAAACCAGCACAAGAAGTGAAGGGTTGGCACACCCCATACTGATATTCACTAATAGGTATCCTGATACTTCTGGTAATATAGTGCCCATACGATTTCACTTCACCAGAGGAGAGTTTTCTATAGGAGTGGTTTAGCTCTCGAAGTGAAATCAGACGAGTTTTGACATGAGAAGAAATCGTGACCCACTACAGTCAATCAAGAACACACGGATGTCTTCTAGCGATGCTGCTGAGGTACAACTTTAAATGAATGCAAACGCATCCATGCCTTTCCAGTTGGAGCTGTGTATGTGCCCATCTATGAAGATGGCATTTTACACATGCTAAATACCTGTTAACAGCATATTGTGACCATGGCGTATGGTGTACCACGGTCCTTCTTGAGTATTCCATTGTGTAGCACATTCCTCGAAGTAGCTGCAGAGGCCTGACTTCATGTTCCGAGTCACCGAGAGACGTTAGCACTGCTGCTTAATGTATACAACACATTTAAGGACAACAGTCTTCCCGGTAGAGGATGATACAGATCACCCAAAAAGGTGTCCCGGGCTTACGCAGAGACAGGTCAAATGTTGCGCCCTCGCCGTTAGAATGCGTTCCAGGCGTGTCCGAGTCTCAATTATACGCGCTTTCCCTAGCTGGCTATCGGGATTTACGATTCGGGGCTCGCACGGAATGCGAGGGGAATCTTTCACGCCCTGCCGTATCGGCACTGGCCGGCTGATTTACAAGAAGCGTGGGAGATGTAAATCGAGGAGGCGATGGAAAAGAGAACAGCGTGTGTGAGGGGCCGCTGATTTATCTGGACCGTCGCTTCGCTGTGGCCGCTGTCGGCTGTCTTTCTGGAATGTTCCTACCGCGTCCGTTTCACACGACGCCGCCACACGCGGGGTAACAACGACGGACGTCTGCGGGCACCAGCCTTTATAACGAAGTGAAAGTTTTATTGGTATTTCATATAACATTGACAGTGAGATCCTCAGAAATGAGCGTAGCATTCGAGTACACAGTGATCTAGATTGCCAAGGCAGATTCGAAAGATACGAATGAACGAAGGCTATTTTTTTCAAGGTGCTATCCGTCGCGAACCGCAGAGAAAACGAAAAGCGTGTAGCTGCACATTCCAGCTACTTCTCTACATACGAGGCGCAATCAGAAAGTAAAGTCCGATTAGATGCAAAATCGAAACCACTGTGAAAATCCGATGGAACATTGTCTCCTGTTAAGTATGCGGATCTAGTGAGAGATTTCGCCTGAAACCATGCAGCCCACATAACGCAAATGTCACGCGTTTCTTTCTTCAACACAATTTTCAGCCGCATTCAGCAGCAATGAAGACGCTCCTTCAGCGTTTTCGATGGGAAGTGTCTGATCACCCACAATACAGCCTTAATTGGCTCCCTCCGTTGTTCATCTCTGCTCACCTGAACTGCTGCCTATGAAGACAACATTGTGGCACAGACAGCTAAAGGCAGACCAGCGGAGTGAATTCGCGGAAAGCACAGGAGGTTGATGTCTGTGACGAG
This sequence comes from Schistocerca gregaria, assembly GCF_023897955.1. Taxonomy (NCBI): domain Eukaryota; kingdom Metazoa; phylum Arthropoda; class Insecta; order Orthoptera; family Acrididae; genus Schistocerca; species Schistocerca gregaria. The sequence continues at coordinate 438,681,181 of NC_064925.1, read as the reverse complement.
GGTACTGAAACGTTTGTACAACGCCACGACAAATTTCTAAGTTGGAGCGGCGACTGTTTAGAGAGGTAGCTGGAAGGTGTGGCTAACTGTTGCGAATAAAAAACTTTTGATTTTCATTGTGGTTCTCATTTCTCGACGATCGGATCTTACTTTCCGAACAGCCCTCGTAGCTGCTGCTCCGATTTAGACACATGTTGCTGTTACCATAGCTAGGGGTTCATGTGAGCAAAGAGATGAAAACCAGACGGTGGCAAGTCAGGGCTGTGATCAGTCATTTCCCATCGGAAACGCTGCAGAGGCGTCATTTCTGCAGCTGCAGTCTGCAGCAGAGCATTGTCATGAAGAAAGACAATAGCTATGACGACATTCCTCTTCGCTTGGTCTATGAGGAGCCTTCGATAAGTAATACGAGGGTTGACTGAAAAGTATTGCCCCCACCTTCGTAACTCTTCAATAGTTGGCAGTATTGGTATGCGGTAGGTGCTGGTTTGTTCCGTAGTCTGTACAGGTCCAGTTGGTGGGAAGCCTTAGCGCTGAACGGTTGTGTTGTTACAGTGTTAAGTATGGAACCCTGTGAAGACGATCGTTCAATGCTATTTAAGCAATGTGCGCTCACTGAATTCTTGATAGTAGAAGGTGTTACCCCAAAGGAGATTCATCAGAGAATGAAAGCAGTTTATAGTGATTGTGTTGATTTGAGTACTGTGCGTCATTGGGTTGAGGCGTGAACATCTGACAAGCGTGACAAACAAAGAGTTGGACGTCCTGCGACAGCAACCACAGAACTGTACAAGCAAAATATTGACACATTGATGCAGGACGAACGTCGTATCACTCAGAGAGAAACTGTAAGCACAATCGGCATTTCACAAGAACCTGTGGGTCACATTATTGCTTTGCTTGGCTATCGGAAGATCTATGCACGATGGGTACCCCGGATGCTGACTCCTGAAATGATAGCGCACAGACTTGAAATTTGCCAGGAACTCCTCTCGCATTACGAGAATGAAGGTGACGCCTTTCTCCATTCAGTTGTGCAGGAGACCAAACGTGGTTACACCATTACGACCTGGAGACGAAACTTCAGGCTATGGAATATCGACACAAAGACTCGCCACAGAAAAAGAAATTTTCAGCCCTCAGCTGAAAAAATCATGACCACAGTGTTCTGGGACGCAGATGGTGTTATCCATGTTGATTTCTTTGATCGTTGAAGAACAAAAAATTCAGAGCGTTACATCAGAAGGCTGCGAACTATGTAACGACGGCTCACTATGGTTCGAAATGAAAAGGGAAATGTTTTCCAGTAGCATGACAATGCCAAACCACACACTTCACGTATCACCACTGAAGTACTTCAGAGACTGAATCTCACCACCGTACGGCATCCTCCATACAGTCCAGGTTTAGCACCGTCTGACTTCCATCTGTTCCCGATAATGAAAGACGTTCTGCAGGGACATCATTATGCTTCTGGTGAAGACGTTGAGAGAACTGTGAGACTGTGGTGGCGAAAACACCTCTGAGTACCTCAATTAATGAACTAGTGTGTCAGCACTACCAACGGAGACCTCCCTCCAGTTAAAAAGCGTGGAGTTTGATTGTGATCCGTCAATCGCCTTGATTGAGAGTGTCCGCACGTTCCAACATTGCAGGAGTGCTGCTGGCTGGCAAGCGGAAGATCTAATAGGTTTGCGCTACCTTGTTGCGATGATGACAGACGCCAACGAGTCACCGTGCTTTTGTTCACTGCTAGGTCTCCGTAGACATTCTGCAAGCGCTGCCATCAAATGGAACTTCGTGAAATTGTAAAGGCTGAAGCGGGAATATTGCATGATGTCCCGAAACAAATTCCGAATTTTTTTCAACATAAACGGGCCGAGAAAGAAATGTGCTGCATCATTTATTGAACACCCTTCGTAAATTTCCTTCGGTGAAGAATTTTCTCGAATCGCCTGATCCACTCGCTGAACCGGATTATCAGTTCACACTAGCTTTCTTCCCTGACCGATCGCACCGTGAACGTCTGCACATCATGCTTTGCTTCAAAGTTCCTGCACCATAACCACACTGTGCCATCACACATGGCCCATCATATGGTCTGCACGAAGTCTGGCGGAACCCCTCTGCAGGTAGGAACTGAATAACAGCGCACTCCTCTCACTTGGGGGGAGACTCTATTCTTCTAGGCACCGTGCTCATTGTGCGTTGGACTCGCATTCGGGAGGACGACGGTTCAATCCCGCGTCCGGCCATCCTGATTTAGGTTTTCCGTGATTTCCCTAAATCGCTCCAGGCAAATGCCGCGATGGTTCCTTTAAAAGGGCACGGCCGACTTTCCCTAATCCGATGAGACCGATGACCTCGCTGTTTGGTCTCTTCCCACAAAAAACCCAACCCACTGTGCGTTCAGAACTGAAAAGTGCGACGTAACGTGATCGACGGGCATAATGGAGACACTTTGCAAAACATCTATGCAAAGCTTCGTCGGATTTTCACTGTGGTTGTAATTTCGGGACTCATCGGACCATTTTTTTTAAAAAGAGCCCTCGTTATATCGTAAAGGCGCTATCTGATCCACGAATGGCAGCAGTGAAAGGTGAAATCGGCTACAAGATAGAGGAAGTCTGCAGAAATGTTCAGCAGTTTCATTTTAACAACTTCCCCTCTTCATAGAATGCGGGAAAATGTTGTAATTCTTCATGCTTTTCCGGCGATCTGTTGACATCTTGGATATTCGGGAATCCAGCCGGATGTTCGCGTCGTTCTCGCACGATATTTCAACAGCGTGCCTCGCTGTCTTCATCAGGTGCTACCTGAGACTGGTCCTTGAGTCGATCGAGTCCAGTATTTATGCCTGGGAGGAGCTGGGCGTTCCCTAATCGGTCCGCGCCGAGTCGTGTGTTCCATCTGTGGTCCGCGCCCGCCAGACGCGGCTACATTGTCCGTCTCTGGTCGCCGGTGTTCCCTCCTCCGTCCGCGCCCGGCCTGGCCGTCTTCTGAAGTCGAGTACATGATCTGGGGTGTGTCAGATCTGGTCTGTAATGTCCATCACCTTGTCTCGCGGCTGTTCTCTCGGTCTCCACTGCTATTTCTTGTAGAATCCCGGAGTGTCCTGCGTTGAGTTTTCACAAGCTCAAGCGCTCGATACCAAATCAGCACTGCCTGGAATCCAGCGCTTGAGCTTGTGAAATGATACAACAAGCCCCCTGCTGAAATACTGAGCCTTACTGCCTCTATAGCAGTCCACAAGTATCAAAGTGTTGCCAGTGCAGGATATTCTGCACAAATTGACCTCTCGAAAGTGTCCCAAAAATGTCCCATGCGATCTGGGTGGCCACATCATTTGCTCGAATTGTCCATAATGCTCGTTAACAATGGTAGTCTGGTGACATGGTGCAGTGCCATCAATGCAAATCCCATCGTTATTTGGGACCATACGTCCATGAATGGCTGCAAATGGTCCCAAATTGCCGAACATAACCATGTGCAATCAATGATCGGTTCAGTTGGACCAGAGGACTGAACCATGTAAACAAACCCCACACTATTATGGAGCCACCACCAGCTTGCAAAGTGCCTTGTTGACAACTTGGGTCAATGGCTTCGCGGGATCTGCGCCACACTCGAACCCTACCATCAACTCTTATCTACTTAAGTCGGGACTGTCCAGGCCACGGTTTTCCAGTTGCCTAGGGTCCAACCGATAAGATCACGAGCTCAGGAGAGGCGCTGCAGGCGATGTCGTACTGTTAGGAAAGGCCCTCGCATCGCTCGTCTTCTTCCACAGGCCATTAGCACCAAATTTCGCAGCACTGTCCTAACGGATACATTCGTCGAACGTCCCACATTGATTTCTAGGGATGTTTCATGCAGTGTTGCTTGTATGTTAGCACTGACAACTCTACGCAAAAGGCGCTGCTTTCAACCGTTAAATAGAGGCCGTCGGCCACTGCGTTGTCCGTAGTGAGAGTTAATGCCTAAAATGTGGTGTTCTCGGCACACTCTTGACACAGTGGATTTCGAAATATTGATAACGATTTCTGAAACGGAATGTCCCATGCGTCTAGTTCCAATTACCATCTCGCGTTCAGTGTCTGCTAATTTCCGTTCTGCGGCCATAATCAGGTGTGAAACCTTTCACATCAATCATCCGAGTACAAGCTACAGCCCTATCATATCATGTGTACGCGATACTACCGCCATGTGTATACAGGGTGTTACAAAAAGGTACCGCCAAACTTTCAGGAAACATTCCTCACACACAAATAAAAAAAGATGTTATGTGGACATGTGTCCAGAAACGCTTAATTTCCATGTTAGATCACATTTTAGTTTCGTCAGTATGTACTGTACTTCCTCGATTCATCGTCATGATTTCATACGGGATACTCTACCTGTGCTGCTAGTACATGTGCCTTTACAAGTACGACACAACATGTGGTTCATGCACGATGGAGCTCCTGCACATTTCAGTCGAAGTGTTCGTACGCTTCTCAGCAACAGATTCGGTGACCGATGGATTGGTAGAGGCGGACCAAATCCATGGCCTCCACGCTCTCCTGACCTCAACCCTCTTGACTTTCATTTATGGGGGCATTTGAAAGCTCTTGTCTACGCAACCCCGGTACCAAATGTAGAGACTCTCCGTGCTCGTATTGTGGACGGCTGTGATACAATACGCCACTGTCCAGGACTGCATCAGCGCATCAGGGTTTCCATGCGACGGAGGGTGGATGCATGTATCCTCGCTAACGGAGGACATTTTGAACATTTCATGTAACAAAGTGTTTGAAGTCACGCTTGTACGTTCTGTTTCTGTACGTTTAAATTCCATGATTACTGTGATTTTAAGAGAAGTAATAAAATGAGCTCTAACATGGAAAGTAAGCGTTTCCGGACACATGTCCACATAACATATTTTCCTTCTTTGTGTGTGAGGAATGTTTCCTGAAAGTTTGACTGTACCTTTTTGTAACACCCTGTATATGCCTATCGCTGTCGCATGACTTTTGTCGCTAGTACTGTATTAGTATGATACATGCCACCTGTTGACCCATAAGGAAAGCAGATTTCCAGCTGCACGCATTCTGTGTTAGAATGGCAACAGCAGCGGCCTAGGTGTAATGCCCGATCGAAGAGTGAGAATATGGCAACTTCTCATGTGTGTGAATTCAGTTCAGGTCAAGAAACTTTTCTAATTCAAAATCAGACTGTAACTCTCTTCTACAAGATGAAGTGTGCAGACGTGTTGGAAGCATAGTCCTCCTGTCAACAGGTCAGGCATCTACAGTGATTTTCGTACGCGTGGTTGCGTCGTTTATTACAGTGACTCGCAACGCTGTTGAAATAACGACAAATCATTTCTCGTTAACAGCCGCCATATGCGGCAATGATTACGGCGTAGGTACTTCCGGTGAATAGTACATGCTCCCACCGTAGTTGTGGGCCACTGAAAGTGAAATTGACTGCATTATCAGCCAACTCTGAGCTGACATGCCACCACGAATGCTCTGCAGCCAATAACATCTGCTGCGTCACCACAAAATGCTCTTGGAAGAAGCATAGTCGTTATTATTGTCAGTAGGCTATAGCTTGGTTTCGCAGCTCGTGCTCTTGCGGTAGCGTTCTCCCTTCCCGCGCACGGGGTCCCGGGTTCGATTCCCGGCGGGGTCAGGGATTTTCTCTGCCTGGAGATGACTGGGTGTTGTGTGTCCATCATTGAATCGCAAGACGCCTAAGTAGCGCCAACTAAAAAGGACTTGCAATACGGCGGCCGAACTCCCGCGCATGGAGCCTCCCGGCCAACAATGCCATACTATTGTTCCATTTTTTTTCAGTTTCGCAACAACGATGAAGGCATCGCATCTGAAGTCCAGAACGAGAATAGTGCCCATATCTCCTTGTCATTCGTGCGTTACACCGCAGAAAGACTGCGCAACTAGCACACGTCCAGCTCATGAACGGCTGAAAAGCAGCAGAGAATAATTAACGAGCAGTATGCTGCAGAGGCTTATATTTTCATATTGTAGTAAGTGAAAATGTTGGGAAACTCTACGTCTATCTCACAGGTAGAGGACACTTGATTATCTCAGTCAGCTCCTTCATTATTAAAAATGTCGTTCAAATTACTTCGTCTTTTCTTCGGGCAGCTCCCACAGTCATACAAAATTTGTGAAACGACAATGCTTTTATCCTTGACTGTAATTGCTTTTGAAATACATCATATTCGCCATTGATTGAAGAAATTATTTATTTTAACTATTGCAAGTTCGGCCTCAAGGCCATTATCAAGTGGAATACCACAAAAGACTGTGCTTAAGTACATGACAGACTTTAATCAACTGGACATGCGTACAAGTCATCATCGTATCTGAGCGTTTTAACAATGTTAAATTCTTAGCACAAATCCCAATACACTGTTCACATGTAAAAGTTGTACAGCAACAGTGGTTTAATACGATTTGTGTAATGGATGTTAACATCGTTCAAAGGCTCAGATGCGATCATGACATATGCACATGTCGGAGTTAAATTTTGACATATGCTGAGTAGTCTTTTGAAGTTTTCCTCTTGACCTTAAGGCTAGACTTGCGATCGTGAAAATAAATAATTTCTTCCATCAGTGAAGAATACAGAGTCTGCCAAAATGTTCTACAGAAATGTGACCCCCAAACATGAGAAGTGGACTGTAATTATTATTTATCTTGCACTATGGGCCAGTTCGACTGTTACGCCACTTCAAGCTATAACTGCTAGTGAAGGTCCGTAATAATTACATACGAAACTGACAATGGAAAAAAATAAAAAGTGGCAGAATTACAATAGGAGCCGGTTACATCCGTGCACTGAATCAGTTAAGCATACCTGACTCAAATGAGTACAAACCACCACCGTATCCGCCTACCAGCATACAAAGGGTTAACATAAAACTTGCGACAAGTACTGATGCATACCATCGGCGCTAGTTCCTCAAGATATGCAGTGGAACTTCTCTGGTGGTCTCAGATGTAGGAGAGTGATACTGGTGAAAATAAAGCTGCGAAGGCAGGTCGCATGTAGTGCTTGGATAGCTCACTGGGTAAGGCTGCGTTCTCAACGGCGCCGACAAACATCGCCAGACGGCATCGCCAGAGGTCACCCGATAACGTCGGTTGACAGTTTGGTCACAGTGTGTTCGATCTCCGACGTCAGCTGTGGTTGGATCAAGATGAGGAATCTACTCTTACATCCGTCGCGTAAAGCCTGTAGCGCGTACTGTACACTCTTTCCTCGGTTATGGGATAACCAGATACCTTTGACGAATGTACGGGATGAAGAGAGAAATGTTTTATCACATACTCGAGACGATTAGTGGTTTTAAAAGCAAGGGTATAAACACTCTACAAAACTTCAAATAAATTCGAAACCAACATAGGCTGAAATGACAAAAGTCATGAGTTACTTCCTAATATCGTGTTTCGGTTATTCTCTTGTCCGGCTTTGTGCAGCAACTCGACAAGACGTTTGAAGTCCCTGCAGAAAACTGAGCCATGCTTCCTCTATAGCTGCCCGTAATTGGGAAAGTGTTTGCCGGTGCAGGATTTTGTGGACTGACCTCTCCGTTATGTCCGATAAATGTTCAATGGGATTCATGTAAGATGATCTGAGTGGCCAAGCCATCCGCTGGAATTTTCACATGAATCATCTGATCACAAATGACAGCTCCGCCAATGCGCTGCCTTTTATACCTTGGTTACGCGAAACCACAGCCATCTGTATATGTGCAGATCACTATCGCACGACTTTTGTCTCCTTGAATTGTATTGTATGTTAACTGGGGGCCTACAAACGACGGAGAGACTCCGCGTGGTAGAGTAATAGTGCTGTAGGCGTACGGGGAGAACTTCTTTGCGCAGCAACCCTCGACAGTGTAGCTGAGGCGGAATAAGGGGAATCAGCCCGCATTCGCCGAGGCAGATGGAAAACCGCTTAAAAACCATCCACAGACTGGCCGGCCCACCGAACCTCGACACGAGTCCGCCGGGCCGATTCGTGCAGGGGACCAGGAGCTCCTTCCCAATACGGAAAGCCGTGCGGTAGGCCGCACGGCTAACCGGGCAGGCTTTGTCACCTTAGTCTCTGTTGTTAACTTTCGGTGAATGTCATTCAGCATGCGTGTGGAAGACAAACATCAATTTTAAAATAAGGTACTCTGAACACCGAAAGCACTACAAAGTGGTAACATATATTCCACATTTACAAATTACCTCGTATAACAGAATCACAACTCTCCCGGCATAAAAACGCCAGTAAGCGTAATAATAACAAGAAGTGAACAGCTGAGGCCTCTGTATCACAAAACTCGAAAAAGATCCACTACGGAAGCTTCAAGCCTCAGAATGGACATACGCCACCTTTCTCACTTCAATACGACTTTCTGACGTTAAAACTAGGCCTAAAATTTCCGTTACTTATTTTTCCTGTGTTGCATTCAGTACAGACATGGGGCTAAAATGGCTAGTCAGCAAGAAAACATGCTTAACATAATATTAGGTACCGTTCAATAATTTATTGTTAAATTTTTAAATTGGTCGAAACTTGTTGTTTCGGAAGAAGTAGCGATTACAGACCACAGATTCCGAGACGTAGCTCTGTTATTATTTCTCTCGCCTCAGGATACCACGAACTCCTTTCTTGCACTAAACTTAAAAATTTCTCACGCTCTGTGTTTTTCGTGTACGAATGTTCGCCGCTTCGAGCGAAGAGAACAAACTGATTTGAATTCCGGAGTCCGTCATCCGAGGTCTGTTCGGGCGTTGAGATCGGTTATACTGAGACAGTGCATGCACTGCCCGCATCTCGTGGTCCTGCGGTAGCGTTCCCGCTTCCCACGCCCGGGTTCGCGGGTTCGATTCCCGGCGAGGTCAGGGATTTTCTCTGCATCGTGATGGCTGGGTGTTGTGTGCTGTCCTTAGGTTAGTTAGGTTTAAGTAGTTCTAGGTTCTAGGGGACTAATGACCATAGATGTTAAGTCCCATAGTGCTCAGAGCCATTTGAACCATCTGAACCAGTGCATGCACTCACGTACTGCTCTGAAAAGATCGGCTGCCTTCTGCCGCCTGTCATTCGTCGGCGGAATCCACAGATGTCGGTGGCACTGTGATTGCAGCCTGAGAAAAGGTTCCAGGTTATATCCCTGATCCGGTCTTCCTCTGCCAGGAAGAGTCAAAACAGCGCACCTTCTGTTACAAAGACTCATCCAAGAGTTAACACCTTGAGAGGTTGGCAGAACAAGCAGCCTCTGTCCGCTGCTGACAATACTTAGCGCAGCAGTGGCGTGGCCTGGAATGCTAAATTAGTTGCGTGAGGGGTGTAGTACACTCCGTCTACTTTTTTACTTATTTTGAATATTTTAACATTGAAATTATCGGTTTAATCGCCGTAAGTTATTATTATGAATTAATATTCATGTTATTTATTAATATACAGTGACAATAATAAAATGGGTTATTACCTATTAATTATTAGTCACATACCAGTTACAAATATTGACTCAGACGCCTCTAATTAATCATACAATGTGACATATACAACGACAGAGAAAAATTTCTTACAATTACTTACAAGCGCTAGGCGCTACAGTCTGGTACCGCGCTACCGCTACGGTCGCAGGTTCGAATCCTGTCTGGGGCATAGATGTGTGTGATGCCTTTAGGTTAGTTAGGTTTAAGTAGTTCTAAGTTCTAGGGGACTGATGCCCTCAGATATTAAATCATGTAGTACTCAGAGCCAATTACTTACAAACTGGCGAAACACGTCTCTAAGTAGAGCTAATTTTCCCATTCCTTCCTAGCTTCTTGAGTATCTTAGTCATCAAAATGAGGACAGAGCAAGAGTAAATCTTTGCAAGGACATAGTAGCCTATTTCCATCAAATCCCAAAAGGTCTTCCAGATTAAGTCTACTTGCATTGTAGGTTCCTGCTGAATACAGGAGCCCACTGCCATTGTTTCGTTCTTCTTTGTAGTACGTTTTCTTGTTAATACTTCTCTCGGACTCTCTCCGCGTTTATTTATAAACAAATCAGCTTGTTCGAACATTAGCTCGTGGAAATATTTTTTCTAGATAAAAACTATCTCTGATGTCAACTTCACTGTTTTCATCTCCATCCCGCTCAGATGATTGTGTCTTCATCCCAGAGAATAACAGCTACCCCTTCACCTCCGTGACTGGAATCAATTGGCCCCTCACCAAGTATTTGCACTTTGGCCCCTTCGGCCCATAACAAAAAAAAAAAAATTAAAAAAATTGTTCAAATGGCTCTGAGCACTATGGGACTCAACTGCTGTGGTCATCAGTCCCCTAGAACTTAAAACTACTTAAACCTAACTAACCTAAGGACATCTCACACACCCATGCCCGAGGCAGGATTCGAACCTGCGACTGTAGCAGCAGCGCGGCTCCGGACTGGAGCGCCTAGAACCGCATGGCCACCACGGCCGGCCGGCCCATAACACTTGTAGACGTTGAAGAGGGGACTCGGCAGATCAAGTGTTACAGAGGAAGGTATGTCTTAAATCGTCATCCAACGATGCTACAAGTTTCACAGAGGAACCCATGTCTGGAAACGTCATCCATCGACGCTACAGAGCATCAAAGCTATAAGCGCCGGCGCCTGTATACAGGGTGATTCTGTGATGAAGTTACAAACTTTCTGAGATGATGGAGGCTGATAAACGTGTCAATTTAAGCTAAGGGTCCCTGTATTGGAATCGAACTAGTCGAAAGTTATCAGTGAAAACTGTTCTGATGGAATACACGTACTGGTACTTTTGTTGCTAAGATTGTGGGGTAGGTAACTTTTAGAGGTGATTATCAAATAAGGAAAAAAGTCTAATAAACGTGGGCTCTTAAATGCGCCTCTTAAGAGCTATGGGCACTTGTGAAACAGAAGAGATATGTTTCACATTAGCAAAGATGAACAAGTGCTATTAGCTCTTAAGGTATGCATTTTAGAGCCCATGTTTACCGAACATTTTTTTTTTATTTTGGTTCATACTACCGTCTCTGAAAGTTGTCTACCCTATAATCTCAGCAAGAACAGTACCAGTGCATGTTTTCCAGTGTCAGAGGTATCACAACGGTTTTCGCTTATAGCTTTCGACTCATTCGTTTCCGGTACAGGGACACTTACCTCAAATTGATAGTTATCCTTCTCCATTATCCCAGAAAGCCACGTTATCACTGAATCATCCTGTATATATACATACACTTACAGGCGCCGTCGCCTGTAAGTTTCATGCTCCATAACGCCGTTGGATGATGTTCACGGACACGGTATCCTACGTAAGGCTTGATCTACTAAGTGTTCTCTACAAACGCAAGAAGTGTGTTAACTGAATTGTGAAATACCCTGTATAACAATATTTGCTATTAATTACGGGGACAAATATCATATATTATGCAAAAGATGCGCAAAAATGCAATGTGTATGTAGGCTGTTCAGGTTTTTATGTTGGTAACACCACGTAGCGCTCTGTATGAAAATCATTGACTGTGCTGTGCGCAGTCTGTGGCTGGTTGGCATTGTTGAAATATTCGCTATTGTAGTGTTGGGCAGTTGGATGTGAACAGCGCATAGCGTTGCGCAGTTGGAGGTGAGCCGCCAGCAGTGGTGGATGTGGGGAGAGAGATGGCAGACTTTTAAGAGCGGGTGATCTGGTCGTGTGTCCACCAGAAAGAGTAAATTTGTAATACTGGGACTTTTGAACACTATCAAAGTAAATACATTGTTTGTTCTCTATCAAAATCTTTCATTTGCTAAGTATGCCTATCAGTAGATAGTGCCTTCAGTAGTTAGAATCTTTTATTTAGTTGACAGTATTGGCGCTCGCTGTATTGCAGTAGTTCGAGTAACGAAGTTTTTTGTGAGGTAAGTGATTCATGAAAGGTATACGTTATTGTTAGTCAGGGCCATTCTTTTGCAGGGATTATTGAAAGTCAGATTGCATTGCGCTAAAACTATTGTGTCAGTTTAGTGTTGATCGGAATAAGTAGAGAGAGTAATGTCTGAGTACGTTCAGTTTCGCTCAGCTGTTTGAAAATCAAATAACGTAGAGGTTTATCGGCACAGTAATTAATTAATTTTTCTAAGGGGACGTTTCAAATGAAATAGCTACCTAGACTTCCTATCCTTTGGGACGAGAGTGGTGTGTCGGATATCACAAACACCAGCGTGGTCAAACTTGTTTCAACAGCATCTCACGAAGTCCTGTTCTCAAGTTACAAAAACAGACGTGTACCACTCTATCTATATCTCGTAGCAATTACCAGCATCCACAAATTAGTGTGACATACTGTCTACCAATGCCCTGTAGAAATTCGCCATACGAGGTATACCACACCCCTTCACACCAGTGACAGGTTAATGAACCATATCACGAGAAGCGTGAGTGCGCAGTGCTGAGCGTCCGGTAGGAAGAAGCTTCTAAATTACCAGAAACGAACGCTGCGCGGCAAAGCGTCATTGTTGAAAAGCCTCGCCTGACCTCGAGCTGGCCGGCGTCAGCGTGGCAGTAAGCTTGGCGCGGTCTGCCGCCCGTTGGAGACTGCCGTTGAACACGCACGGCTCGCATTATGGTGTCCGCGGCGAGGGCGCTGTTGCCGCTTGCAGAGTCCGTGGCGCCGGGCTCCGACGCGCCATTCGCCGCCCATTGTCTGCGGGGACTCCCTGCTTCCAGCGCCTACTGGTCTCTATGGAGAAGACGCCGACGCAGACCCGCATCGACGTATTCCTGCGCCCTTGCCAGACCTGCCGAATCTGCGCCCCCTACAACTCTCCCGCCCCCTCTCCCTCCACCTAAAACAACATACCTACATTGTCAAATGTTTTTTATTTCAGTCTTTGATCACAATATAAATTCTTTAGACGATGACCGGTTTCAATCTGTAATGACCATCCTCAGATCTTTTTAACACCATGTCCTAAAGTGATGAGGCCATAATGGCATCGTCAAAATATATAATTATAATCAGCATAGCATATTTGTATGTTTTGACGATGCCATTATGGCCTCATAACTTTAGGACATGGTGTAAAAAAGATCTGAGGATGGTCATTGCGGACTGAAACCGGTCATCGTCTAAAGAATTTATATTGTGATCAAAGACTGAAATAAAAAGAAAAACATTTGGCAGTATTGGATCATTGTTTGTATACGCGACCATGTCGCAATTGGTGATATCTGCATTGTTTTCTATGCACATTTAGCAAGTTTTATTATTGCTATAACTGCATTCACAAGATCCTCTAGCAATGGCACTGTATAAATAACCTTCAAAATTGTTTCGATGTTTATATAAGCATCTCTTAGGCAATAATTTGAAAAAAGCTTAAAAAAGATTTAAATGGGAAAGCGAATCAATGCTCTCATCAGCTCTTTCATCTGGAACTTGAAAGCAGCTATTTCGTTAATTAGCTCCTCTGTATCAATGCCTCTGCTATATTTGGCACCAAAATCAGCTGAACATTTCTCAAGGCACAATACGGAGCTTTTACTTCAGTCGTTTCCTGACAGCAAAACTGAAGTCCAATAAAATGGTGCGATTATTTGAGTTCCATTTCACTCTCACTGTCAAATACGGTGAAGAACCTCTAGGTCAAACAGTTTCCCCTTCTCGTACGCAGACGTGTGCTGTTATGGACGCTTATACTATAGCATCGCTACTGGCACTTTTTACAACAACACTACCAATTACCGGCGCATTTAACTTGCAACAGCGCTGCCCACCTCGCAGCGTTCGCTCGGATACGTACGTGTAACCCAAACATAAGCTGAGGCGAAAAAAGTAATGGGATAGCGATACTCACATTTTCAGAAGGTGGTTCTATCGCGTACCTCAAGATATGAAAGGGCAGTGCATTGGCGGAGCTATCATTTGTGTTCTGGTGATTCATGTGAAAAGATTTCCGACCTGACTGTGGCCGCACACAGACGCTGAATGCGGAATGGTAGTTGGCGCTAGACGCATGGGACACCTATTTTCGAAAATCGTTAGCTAATGCAATATTCCGAGATGCACAATGTCAAGAGTGCGCCGACAGTACCAAATTTCAGGCATTAGCTCTCACCACGGATAACGCAGTGGCCGACGACCTTCACTTAACGACGGAGAGCAGTGGCGTGTTCGTAGAGTTGTAAGTGCTAACAGACAAGCAACACTGCGCGAAGTAACTGCAGGAGTCAATGTGGGACCAACGAAGAACATACCCGTTATAACAGTGTGGCATAGTTTGGCTCTTGGCTTTGCTAACAGCACGTCGTCGCTTGCAGCGCCTCTCCTGGGCTCGTGACCATATCAGCTGCACCCTAGTGGACTGGAAAACCGTGGCCTGGTCGGATGAGTCCCGATTTTAGTTGGTAAGAGCTGATGATAGGGCTCGAGTGTGATGTAGACCCCGCCGGCGGGGGTGACAGAGTGGTTCTAGGCGCTACAGTCTGGAACCGCGCGATCGCTACAGTCGCAGGTTAGAATCCTGCTTCGGGCGTGGATTTGTGTGATGTCCCTAGTTTAGCTAGGTTTAAGTAGTTCTAAGTTCTAGGGGACTGATGACCTCAGAAGTTAAGTCCTATAGTGCTCAGAGCCATTTGAACCATTTGGTGTAGACCGCACGGAGCCAAGTTGTCAACAAGTCACTCTGCAAGTTGGTGGTGGTTCCATAACGGTGTAGCCTGTGTTTTTGTAGAATTGATTGGGTCTTCTGATCGAACTGAACCGACATTGACCGTAAATGGTTGTGTTCGGCTACTTGGGGACCATTTTCAGCCATTCGTGGACCTCAGGTTCCCAAACATTAATGGAATGAATGACAATGCGCCAAGTCACCTGGCCAGAATTGTTTAATTGGTTTGAGGGACACCCTGGATCACTCGATCGAGTGATTTGGACTTCTGTCGGACATTTATGGCACATAGCAGAGAGGTAAATTTGTACACAAGATCCTGAACTGGCAACAGTTTCGCAATTATGGACGGCTATAGATTCAGCATGGGTCAATATTTCTGCAGGGGACTTTCGACGATTTATTGAGACCATGCCACGTCGAGCCCCTGCACTACGGCGGGAAAAGCGATATCTGACGCGATACTGGGAAGCATTCCACTACTTTCGTCACCTCCGAGTACTTAAGGCGTTTCCTGACAGGAAACTAAAATCAGATAAAATGATGCGACCATGTGAGTTCTGTTTTCCATTCCACTTGTTATTCTATCAAATAAGACAAAGGATAACGGTATATTGATAATTTTTACTTATGGACCGTCTGACAGCAACTGAATAAAACACAATTTTAGTGCCATACACGTTTCGCCATCATCAGTGGCAACACAAAAAATGCAACAGGAGCGTATTACGTAAGAAATTGTCCACGCAACCTGTAAGTACAGTTCAAAACATTACAACCTAATAGGAAATACCAACCACCAGAACTGTTTATAACCTATAGGCACAATGACAAAAATGTAAATGAAATAGCTAACATATGTACATATTCCAGGCCACTGTTGATGCCTTGCAGAAAATAAAGGCGAAACGCGTATGGCACTAAAATTGTGTTTTATTCAGTTGCTGTCAGACGGTCCATAAGTAAAAATTATCAATATACCGTAATACTACACGCAATTGAGGAAGACAGGACTATAAAAGTTGAAGATAAATGATCTCCAGCGCAAACCGTTTCTCCTTTCCGTGTAGAGACGAGTACAGTTATGGAGCTTTATGCTGCAGCATTGCTACTGGCGCTTTTTGAAACAAAACCGGAAATTATCGGCGCATTTAACATGTGGTAGCGCTGCCCACCTCGCTGCAGTTCGCTCGGATACCCACGTGTGAAAGAAACATATATACGAGCTACGAGCTACTTCCACGACACCAGATGCTTGGGCAATGCAGCCGATGACCAGTGGCAAAGCATACGTTTCTTTAGGCGAGTATTCAACTTGGATGAATACTGTGGATCTGTGTATAGGGACAAAAATTCCCATAATATTGTTATTCAACCACAGATGGTTTATTCTTGGAACTTTATTATTTACTCAGCATACAATACCAAATGAAACTTGGGAGCAGCAAGAGTACTGCCTGGAGATTGAAGTAAATTACCTATGTCTTCCACTGTTTTTGCTGTTTTTACGTCACCACAGCGTCTCGTTCCAGTCTTCAGTCGGCGAAAAGAGACAAAAATTGCAATATGTAATACGAATAAGGACGACATGTAGGTCTACTTAAAACCAAACAAAAAATAATAAATATTTTTAGGGTGAAAATTAAAATGTATCAGTGTCCCTCCTACATTGCATTATACAACAAATTACTGGAGCGCAAACATATATCAAATGCGACGTCTGAGCAGCGCTCTGTAGCTGTTTGTTTTGGGCATATGGAAGGTGCCAGACGAATAATAGCTACAACTTCTGGACCATTTCTATGGACGAAACAGAGAAGAAATGTCTATGTAAATATACAGGTTTATAAAAATTAACGACGAAAATTGGGTTGAAAGCAGAAACGTTAGTCCACAAGGGAGCTGATTGGAAGATAAACAAGAATCTTTGGTTACGTGGTACAAAAGTGTCTGAGACACAAACTTTTCGACTAAGTCTCCTTGTAAATAGGCTCAAATTTCTCTTGTGACCCATGGTTAGGAAACGTCGTACATGCATTGTGGGACACAGGCACATTTTTCTGTTGATGGAAGACTATGATAGTCTTCTGTTTAAGGTATCGACGCCGCCCTGTAGCCAAGCTAGATACGGCGGGAGGGGGGGGGGGGCTGCCATCTTTCGGCCTCATGACATGCCACTAATTTTTGATCAACATTTATTTCCTCTAGACTTTGGTAAGCCTATCACCTAAGTACAAGGCAGCAGCTGCTTATGTTTCCTTTGGGTGTTTCCTCCCCTAGGAACGTTGACTTCACTGTATCTAAGGGCCCTTCTTGCCTTCCTCAAGACTGTCTGATCAGAAGCCTTCAGAGGCGCCTCGTTGTGGACTGCTCTTCTTCTGGTCCCAGCCCTTCAACCTGACTGGTTGGATGACCCAGACAGACGCTTAACCTCCCCCAGCATGACATAACGGGACAAGCAAACATAACATCCTCAACACGGCAAGGCAAGGCACTGTCAACAAAGTATTCAGTATATCATTTGATATTTCTACAATCAATAAAATATTGAGAAATAAACTTAGCAAAGGCACAAAAAATCAAGTTTTATAAGGTAATAATCGCCTTCACATTGTTCTATGAAGTGACACTTCGATAACTACTAAGAACCAAGAAAGCAGAATTCATGCTGCAGGAAAGAAATTTCGAAAGAGAATGAAGGACGGCACAAAGTCAGATAGACTAAGAAACCAACAAATAAGCTGGCTGGATACTTGGAAGAGGCAGCAGCCTGTAGCCTAGACCATGATGAAAGGAGAAGAATAAAAGGTAAGACAAGAGCTATCATACGTCCGGATTTTCCCAGATTTCTCCTAGTTTTCAGGGCATCCGGGACGGTCCTGTGTGTATGTGTGTGTGTGTTTTTTAATTTTTTTTGGTGTGTGTGTGTGTGGGGGGGGGGGGGAAATTATACAAATGCCCGATGTAAACCAAGACATTTTTGTGCCTGGAAAAATTAGACCGATTCGGATTAAATAGATTTTTAAAATCTTTTACATAGTTAAAAAATGAGGACAGGTGCGTAGATAGTTTCCTTCGTTTAATATTGAAAAATCTACGGCAAGCACGCTTAGGCGCTCTCGTATACACATAATTTCCAAATTTATTTATTGAGAAAAATGACGATCACACGTACCGCGATGTCACGGAGTCCCCAGGTGGTTTTGCGTAGGGAAACCAATATCGCAAATGTACATTTCACTCCACATGTTCGTGGCGCAAAACATACCTCGATAGTGCAATGCACAGACTTAATGTTAATCTGTATCATTTATACGCGTTAAGATTTTTTAACTCGTCACGGTTTTGTTTCTATCTCCTGCCTGTTACTTTAACTATACATGTGCCTATAATCACTGGCCAGATTATCGTAGAGAGACTGTATGTGCCCGGAAAAATAATCCGATTTGACCCAAGCGTCCCATGGTTTTCGAATCCTTTGCCAGCGTCGGCAGTTTAAGTTATGGCAGGGCTATGTGAGAATATACCTAGGTGGCAGTATAGTCGAGCAGAGGCTGTACCTTGGTCTCCAAGATCAGTCCTCAATCCTCTGGACTTTTCTGTCTGTAGTAGCCTCAAAAATGGTGTGCACAGCATCAATATTTCTGACATCAGTGGCGGCTCGTAACGGACAACTGAAATTAAATCGCAAACGGCTGTCTTTGCGTACGTTTTAGCTTCTAAAATGGTGTAGTTTCATTCCTGTAAGCTATCCCATAAGGACTGCTTTGTTTGCTGTGCGATAATGCAGAATTTTATCAAATGGTGTCTTGTATGTAGATTTGTAAAACTACCATTGGTTACTGTAAACTGTCATAAGTAATCATAGTAGTTTTTTTAATAGCTTTCGTGAGTTAAGATCGTAACCGTGTTACCTGTATGCTAGGTGTGTTGCATACCTACTGGGCGTTATTTCGATCGCTTTGTTTGTGTATGCGATCAGTGTCTAGATTCCCATAAAAACCAGAAGCTGTAAACCGTTTAGAAACTGAGTGAGCAAATATAAAGGATGCCTAACCTACGGAACATTTCTGTTCTATGTAGTTATCCACCTATCTGTTACTTAAAAATTAACAGCATTTATAGCAAAATTAAAACTGTCAATATTTAATTAAGATATTAATCAAATAGTGTTGATTTGTAACATGAAACGGAGCAATGTTACAGTAAAAATAAAATCAGACTAGCAAGATTTATCATACAGCGTTAGGAAATGCATCTTCCTCAAAAAAATATAAATTAAAAAAAACGTAAAACAAAAACATATCAAACATCGCTTCACTACCTCGACGAGCTAATATATACATGTTTCTGTTATCCACAAACAACTTTCGTATTTATGAATAATGACAGAATACTCTTGGCTTTGATCACGGTGACGGACGTTCCTTTGAGTACAAAATAGCAAAAAAATTATATATGTTTTTATGATTATGCATTTAAAACTGTATTGCATCAAAAGGAGTTGCTTTGGCTACATAAAAGGGTAGAAGTTATATGATCAACTAATTTTTATTATTTACAAAATTTAATTTATGATTCTTAAAGATATAGAACATACGATGGACTAAACCGAGCCGGCCGGTGTGGCCGAGCGGTTCTAGGCGCTACAGTCTGGAGCCGCGCGACTGCTACGGTCGCAGGTTCGAATCCTGTCTCGGGCATGGATGTGTGTGATGTCTTTAGGTTAGTTAGTTTTAAGTAGTTCTAATTTCTAGGGGACTGATGACCTCAGAAATTAAGTCCCATAGTGCTCGGAGCCATTTCAACCATGTTTTTTGACTAAACTGAACGATGTGTGCTGTTAACTACGTGCAATACAATCAAATAAAAAACAAAGAGATGTCGTCGGCTCCCAGTTTGTCTCTCACACGTTCATTTACGTTTCTTTCACTATCAATGCTATCAATGCTACCGCTAATACTACCATTTAATACCTCATTTATGAGGGGGATGGGATGAGAAGTTCCGTCTTATGCAAGACACCTTTTTTCTTTTGTTTCACCCATACATGTTTCAGCACTTTTGTGCTATCGTCAGTGGGTTCTATTTTTATTTTTAACTGTAAATTTGTTGTTAACATATTAACATTTGCGTCGTTTACAACATTATGTAAAAGTTGCATTTATAACTTAATTGGCGAAAAGTAACATACCTTACATTATGTTATTGTCCTGTGTAGCATAACAGCTACCAAAACAAGAGGACAATAACATAATGTAAGGATGTTGCTTTTCTCCAGTTAAGTTATAAATGCAACTTTTACACAATGTTGTAAACGACGCATGTGTTAATATGTTAACAACAAATTTACAGTTAAAAATAAAAATAGAACCCACTGACGATAGCAAGAAAGTGCTGAAACATGTATGGGTGAAACAAAAGGAAAAAAGGCGTCTTGCATAAGGCGGAACTTCTCATCCCATTTTCTTAGCAAGCACGGAGACAACAAGAAGAACTGCACCACAAGATGACCTCATTTATGTATTACACCAAAACGATCGGAGCGTAGGTTTGGTAGAGCGTAGCTCTACTCTAAGTAATAATTCCTTACATTGTCTTATGTACTGCTACCTACTGTTTAGCATAGCTCGTAAATGAATGGAAAAAAATACCGAGCTGGGCTTTAGATGGCGGACTGAATCTATTTTTTTGTCCTGAGGAGTTGTCTAATTCGCAGAGACGGTATAGTATTTGGTTACAGAGCCACATTAGGAACTGCTCGCTAATATGTTCGAGTCGATTATGGGAGTAACGCTGAGTACGCCAGCCTCGTTTCTCAGTCCACACGTGTCGGGTTGGTAATTAAAACTTCCATATACAGTGGAATAAAGTGTCGGTGTGTCGGGAGCAGATAAAATCTTCGTCTCCAGCGCTTGTTGAGCACGGTGCCGTGGAGACTGGCGCGCTCAGTCTGCGACTCCGACACCGGCTGGCGGGCGACGCATCGCAGATGCGCGACACGCGGAAAACGAGAGGCGACTCTAAGGCGGATTAGGACGCAGATAAGGCGGCGCGCTCCCCCGCGCGTGGCCGGCGTCTCGCGGGAACCCACCGCTGACGTCACGTCGCAACTGGCTGGGCTGGCAATCTGAGTGCATCACCAGCGGGGCGCTACCTTACAGGGAGGCTCTGTAGTGTTCCTCGTTACCGAACTGTCTGAAAGTAAAGCATTACACGGGAACAAGAGCAAACGCAGGAGGTCAAGAACCACTTGTTGATCAAGGTTTGGTTCTCTTCCGCCTCCCCTCCAAATACAAACGGTTATTCTGACTTTTAAGGTGCCGCTGATGGCTACGCCTTTAATAATACCGGGCGATGTGGCGCAGTGGATAGCACACTGGACTCGCATTCGGTAGGACGACGGTTCAATCCCGTCTACGGCCATCCTGATTTAGGTTTTCCGTGATTTCCCTGAATCGTTTCAGGCAAATGCCGGGATGGTTAATTTGAAAGGGCACGGCCGATTTCCTTCCCAATCCTTCCCTAACCCGAGCTTGCGCTCCGTCTCTAATGACCTCGTTGGTGACGGGGCGTTAAACACTAACCACCACCCCCACCACCACCACCTTCAATAATAACAATAAAACTACAAAGCAAAATCATAGCAACAGAGGTGTTGGGTAAAAAAGATAGCAACCACAACCGTGCAGCAGAATGGTGGTCATAGGAAATAGAGGTCCTCGTTAGAGAAAAACGAAATGCGGTCCTTCAGTGGTTGAATGATAAATCAGAAGAAACAAAATCAATATACAAGGAAAAGAAGAATGAAGCGATGAAAAAATTAGGGATGGTAAAAATGAAGCATGGGAAAGAACATGTGCCAAGGTGAATAGCAAATTAGGATTTGGGAGAGCAAAAGTAGCATGTTCAGTATTAAAAGGGCTTCGACAGGATACAAGAAGCAGAACCAATCTCCAGCTGATAACACAAAAGGAATGGGAAGAGTATTTTCAAAAATTATTAAATGAGGACAAAAAATGGTTCAAATAAAGAATGACAGTGCTGGTAAACCTCTTACTTTATTTGATTTTCAAATAGCTGAGCAAAACTGAACGTACTCAGACATTTCTCTTTTTACTTATTCTGATCAACAGTAAACTGAAACACAATATTTACAAAAACGGTTCAAATGGCTCTGAGTACTATGGGACTTAACGGTTGAGGTCATCAGTCCCCTAGAACTTTGAACTACGTAAACCTAACTAACCTAAGGACACCACACACATCCATGCCCGAGGCAGGATTCGAACCTGCGACCGTAGCGGACTCGCGGTAAATATGGACAGAGAAGAATATCTAGAAGAAGGAACAGCGGAAGATAAAGCACATGAAGATGATGAGCTCCAGATTTTAGAAAGTGAAGTACTTCAGGCATTGAGAACAGGAAAGAATGGTTAATCACCAGGTCCAGGCAATATCAATCTGGAGTGCCTGAAATATGGTGGTGACAAAATTACGAAACTGGTAACACAGCTCTTCAGCAAAATGATACATGACGATTCAGTACCCAACGAGATGAAGCTATGTTACATTAATACAATATTTAAGAAAGGGGATCGCAAAATTTGTTCGAACTATCGAGGAATTTGTGTTACAAACACATTAATGAGAATTTTTGCTAAAGTGATTAAAAACAAACTGGAAAAAAAATTTAGAACCCAAGAAGATCACGGCTGGGAGAACATATATAGACCATATTTTCAGATTACGACAGATTTTGGAGAAACATAGGTAAAAATCAAAAAAATATAGGATTAATTTTCATAGATCTAGAAAAAGTGTATGACACTGTTCCAAGAAAATTACTTTGGAGAGCACTACATATGGCAAACATAAACCCTTCCTTGATTAAAATAATAAACAGATGTATAAAGATAACATTTGCCAAGTGAAAGTTGGTAATAAACTTTCACAGAAATTGAGAAAAAGCAAATGTCTTTTACAGGGCTGTCTCATGTCACCATCATTATTTAAAACCTATATAGATGTTAGCCTTAGAACATGATCTCGTAAATGTAATAGTATGGGATTAGAAATAAAGAGATGGAATTTTACCTACATCATCTGTTGTTTGCTGATGATCAAGTAGTCGTAGCACAAGATGGGGAGGATGCTAACTATATGTGCAATAAACTAACAGTAGCATACAAAACTTGGGGTTTGAAGATTAATTACCAAAAAAAAAAAAAAAACAGAATACTTGACCAATGATTCAGATGAGCTATACATTGAAGGAAAGGAAATCAAAAAGATAAACACTTTCCGTTATTTGGGATCCATTTTCGAAATTGAGGAAAAATCAGAGTCAGAAATCAATAAAAGAATTAGTAACGGACGGAAGGTCATTGGGATGCTTAACTGAGTCTTATGGATCGTGGATGTAATGAGCAGAACTAAATAATTAATATAAAAATCTATATTAGAGAGTGTGGTTCTGTATGGAACGGAGACCTGGTCAATTAACCTGAAGCACATTAAAAAATTTAGATGGACTTCTGGAGAAGATCGGAAAGACTTTCCAGGAAAGAAAAGATAATAATAAGGAGAATGGAAATAAAAGAAAGAATATATCACGTAATGGATAGGAAGAAATTACAGTGGTACGGGCATGGACGACGAATGGAGAAAACCAGAATACCAAAATTGATACTGGAGCGGGAACCGGAGGGGAGAAGAAGAAGAGGACGCCCTATGACCATCTGGATCCAAAATGTACAGCACACAATCAGGAGAATGGCCGCAGAGGAAGAAGACACACAAGATCGAAACACCTGGAGGAATATTTTGAAAATATACACTCCTGGAAATTGAAATAAGAACACCGTGAATTCATTGTCCCAGGAAGGGGAAACTTTATTGACACATTCCTGGGGTCAGATACATCACATGATCACACTGACAGAACCACAGGCACATAGACACAGGCAACAGAGCATGCTTCAATGTCGGCACTAGTACAGTGTATATCCACCTTTCGCAGCAATGCAGGCTGCTATTCTCCCATGGAGACGATCGTAGAGATGCTGGATGTAGTCCTGTGGAACGGATTGCCATGCCATTTCCACCTGGCGCCTCAGTTGGACCAGCGTTCGTGCTGGACGTGCAGACCGCGTGAGACGGCGCTTCATCCAGTCTCAAACATGCTCAATGGGGGACAGATCCGGAGATCTTGCTGGCCAGGGTAGTTGACTTACACCTTCTAGAGCACGTTGGGTGGCACGGGATACATGCGGACGTGCATTGTCCTGTTGGAACAGCAAGTTCCCTTGCCGGTCTAGGAATGGTAGAACGATGGGTTCGATGACGGTTTGGATGTACCGTGCACTATTCAGTGTCCCCTCGACGGTCACCAGAGGTGTACGGCCAGTGTAGGAGATCGCTCCCCACACCATGATGCCGGGTGTTGGCCCTGTGTGCCTCGGTCGTATGCAGTCCTGATTGTGGCGCTCATCTGCACGGCGCCAAACACGCATACGACCATCATTGGCACCAAGGCAGAAGCGACTCTCATCGCTGAAGACGACACGTCTCCATTCGTCCCTCCATTCACGCCTGTCGCGACACCACTGGAGGCGGGCCGCACGATGTTGGGGCGTGAGCGGAAGACGGCCTAACGGTGTGCGGGACCGTAGCCCAGCTTCATGGAGACGGTTGCGAATGGTCCTCGCCGATACCCCAGGAGCAACAGTGTCCGTAATTTGCTGGGAAGTGGCGGTGCGGTCCCCTACGGCACTGCGTAGGATCCTACGGTCTTGGCGTGCATCCGTGCGTCGCTGCGGTCCGGTCCCAGGTCGACGGGCACGTGCACCTTCCGCCGACCACTGGCGACAACATCGATGTACTGTGGAGACCTCACGCCCCACGTGTTGAGCAATTCGGCGGTACGTCCACCCGGCCTCCCGCATGCCCACTATACGCCCTCGCTCAAAGTCCGTCAACTGCACATACGGTTCACGTCCACGCTGTCGCGGCATGCTACCAGTGTTAAAGACTGCGATGGAGCTCCGTATGCCACGGCAAACTGGCTGACACTGACGGCGGCGGTGCACAAATGCTGCGCAGCTAGCGCCATTCGACGGCCAACACCGCGGTTCCTGGTGTGTCCGCTGTGCCGTGCGTGTGATCATTGCTTGTACAGCCCTCTCACAGTGTCCGGAGCAAGTATGGTGGGTCTGACACACCGGTGTCAATGTGTTCTTTTTTCCATTTCCAGGAGTGTAGTTTAAGAACGTTTATTCTTTGTATTGTAATTTCCGAGTAAATTATTATGTTGGAGATAAGCCTTTGTAATGGGGAAAAGCACAAAATAATAATAAAAAATACAAAATAATAATAAAAAATACAAAGTGTTCTAATACACAGAAGCGACAAAGAAACTGGTCTAGGCACGCGTGTTCACATACAGAGCTACGAGGGTCGGTCAAAAAGTAATGCCTCCCATTTTTTTTCTACTTAAAAAAATTAAGTTAAGTGAAAAATTTGAATTTTGCGCCATTCCTCAAACCTTCTTCTGCAATCCACTGCAGTAGTAACTTTCTGTGTCAACAGGTGGCAGCACAGCAGAAGTTTGTAAGATGGCCGACATCGATGTTCGTTTGAGACAGCGTTGTGTGATTGAATTCTTGAATGCAGAAGGTGAAACGCCCATACGCATTCATGAAAGACTGAAGAAGGTGTATGGTGTTGTGACAGTGGATGTCAGCACTGTTAGACGATGGGTTCGTCGTTGTAAGGAAGCTGAAGGCCAAACACCGTTGACTGACGAAAAGCGGAGCGGCAGGCCGGTGAGTGCAGTGACTCCACACAACATTCAGCAAGTTGATGACATCATTCGTGGTGACCGTCGGGTGACTGCAGATGAAGTGTGTCGCATTATTTCTCTTAGTAAAGGCAGTGTGATCACGATTATTAAACAATTGGGGTACTCAAAAGTTTGTGCACGGTGGGTTCCAAGAATGTTAACCGATCAGAATAAAGAGGCAAGGAAAACAATAGCCTCCCAACACTTGCAGCGCTTCCGTTTGGAGGGAGATGAGTTTCTGAAAAAAATTGTGACCGGGGACGAAACATGGGTGCATTTTTTTGAACCCGAATCAAAGATGCAGTCAATGGAGTGGCGTCACACAAGCTCGCCGAGGAAGAAAAAATTCAAAACTGTGCGATCGGCAGGGAAAGTTATGGCAACAGTTTTCTGGGATACAGAGGGTGTGATTCTGGTTGATTTTTTGGAGCAGGGATGCACAGTAAATTCTGTTCAATACGTCACAACCCTCAAAAAACTTAAAGCACGTCTTCAGCGAGTTCGCCCAACAAAATCAATGGCAGATGTTCTTCTTTTGCATGACAATGCAAGACCACACACCAGTCGTCACACCTCTGACGAGATTGTCAAAATTGGATGGGAAGTTTTGCCTCATCCCCCATACAGCCCTGACCTGGCACCATCAGACTTCCATCTGTTCGGGCCACTAAAAGAAGCTCATCGTGGGATTCATTTTGAAGATGAGGAGGCCGTCAAAACATCCGTGCGTCAATGGCTTAGGAAGCAGAGCTGTGATTTTTACCGTGCTGGGATACATGCCCTTGTTCAAAGATGGACCAAAACTGTAGAGATGGGCGGAGATTACATTGAAAAATGACAAAATGATCCTCAATGTTGTGGTTTTCAACCTATGTAATTGCATTTAAATTTCCTGACAATTAAACGTAGAAAAAAAATAGGAGGCATTACTTTTTGACTGACCCTCGTATGTAAACAGGCAGAATATGGCGCTACGGTCGGCAACGCTATGCAAGACAGCAAGTGTCTGCGCAGATCGATTACTGCTGCCGCAATGGGAGGTTATCAAGATTTGAGTGAGTTTGAACATGGTGCTAAAGTTGGCGTACAGCATCTCCGAGGTAGCGATTAAGCGAGGATTTTCCCGTACAACCATTTCACGCGTTTACCTTGGATACCAGGAATCCGGTAAAACATCAGAACTTCAACGTGACAAAAGTGCAACCCTTCTGCATACTGCTGCAGATTTCAGTGCTGGGCCATCTAGTGTCAGTGTGCGAAACATTCAACGAAACATCGTCGATACCGGCTTTTGCAACCGAAGGCACACTCGTTTACCCCTGATGACTTGTATTATAATAAATATTTTGAATGGGGGGGGGGGGGGGAAATGGAGAGAGTATTTTACTGTTAATGATGGTACCTGATGTTTTAGAAGATGTCGTTTCTTTAGCCTCGCGCGAGTACGCCCTATTTCGACATAAGCGCACCTTGTTCCGTGCAATGACGTGTCGGCTACTTGAAAGAAGCGATCAATAATTTTGATACACTTTTCTGGGACGCAAACAATGGGGACTGTAATGAAATTTTCGCCGGATAGCTACTGAGCCTGGATTTCAACAAGATTACAGAAGGGACCTACGTTTGGAAATAAAGTACAGCGAATTACCATTCAGGGACGAATGGTAGTTTGCTGATTACGACAGCTTTTTTCAAATTCCTTCGTCCTGTGGATCCGTATACGACTTCTGTGAACATTCGCACTGAAATGATAATTAAACGTTTATTAACACAGGCCGTGAGAGATTGACTGGTGATTGCTATTTAAATAACAAGTCAAATAATTGCATTCAGTTTAGAATTAATTTTTAATAACCTAAGGGTACACTTAAACATTTTTTCACACATTATCGTGGCTGACAATGCCACATAAACCAGCTTTTGCGTTAATAATAACAGTTCCTCAGAAACGGGGAAATATCCATTGCCTTTTCTTTTATATGTCGCATTTCTTGATGTGCTGAAACATTTCACATCGAAACCATTCACATTACATATTTTTAATTATAAATTGCAATGAACTGTAATAACGTGCGTCTACACATACAGACAGACAAAACATAAGTGTACACATTAGTACAAATTTTGTTTTCACATTTTATCTCATATTTTGTTTCACGGCGGTCGGGCTTAAAAATGTCTTTGGCTGCTTTTGAGTATATCGGATCGCAATGGTAATCTTTGGCGGTTTGCGCCAGAACAGGTCACGTCATATCACACGACTTTTACAATTTCACTCAGTCTTAGTTCTCTGGAGAACACACATAATGTTACACGTGTGGACTCACGAACCGTGTTAGGTTTGTTGTTGATCGCTGGTACGATGGGCTTGGGAATGAGCGCCTTTTGCTTGCTGGAAAATCTGCAGCGGGTCAGGCAGGAAGCACATCCATGTGAACAAGCCCTCGTACATGCAGCTGGAATGTTCCGGTTTTAAACACAGCCTGTTATTTCTAGAATTCCTTGCCATTATCGAGACCCTTTCTTTTCATGCCACTTTAATCACCGAATATATCCTGAGAAATTTGGTCTGTAATTAAGTTATTTACATTTTGATTTGCTTTTTAGATCGAAAAACAGTTCGTTAAGAACAGGTTGGTTTGTACTTACGGTGATTTTTCGGCTGCTTTCTCGCTTACATCGGGAAATGCGTCTGCTAACATATCGTTGTTTTTCTGTTAGACACTGATAATGTTTAGTCTAATTTTGAGATGTTTTGCAGCACTATGCATTTCTCACAACACACTTTTATGCACACCACTGTATTCTGTTTGTTTTAGTACTTCAAGAATATGCTGCTTTTTGTGTTTTGTAGTGTTGCCAACATAACGTTTCCACTACTTTGTCTTTGACCTACAACATTCTTCTATAAGATTATTGTATGTGTTTAATTCTATTTAATTATGTTTCTGTGTATTTATGTGCTATGTAAGAGTATAGAAGGAATTTAGATGCAATTTTTTTTTACCGGAGGGGTAAAACCATGATGAGAGGACATAAGTACATAGGAGGAGAAGCTGAGGAGCGGAAAGTGAAACGAAGAGCGAGAAAAGCGAAATAAAATACTGTGTGTGTGTGTTTTTTTGGGGGGGGGGGGAGTTGTGGTAGAGTGGGATGGAGTGAAGGATGGAAAAGGCTTTTTTCTTTTTCATCTAATTTTATCAATTATTCTATATAGAATATTGTTTCCAATATTTATCTGGTTATTGAGCAACTGTTTATTTTGTGTTAATGCTTTTTGTATGTGGAAATTTTCTTGGAAAGGGAGGAGGTGTCTGTCTTTTACTGATTTTATGACATTCACATCGTTTTAAATATCGCTTGGCCCATGGTGTTGTTCTTTTAGATGATCCGCAAATGTCGAATGATTTGTACCATATTTGAATGCTCTGATGTGTTCTTTACATCTTGCGTCAAATGTCCTGCCAGTCATTCCAATGTATATCTTCTCACAATCTCTGCAACTGAGCTGATAGATACCACATTATTGGTATCTGTCTGGTTTTGATTTTATTTCTGGGATATGGTTTTGTATGGATTTATTTGTTTGTTTTGTAAGCAATGTTTATGACTTGTTTTTTTGAATACATTTCCTATTTTATGAGTGAATTTGTTGTGGTAGGTCATTGTATACCTTTTTTTGTTGTAGTGCAAGTTGTATGAGTTAGTGTGGTTTGATTACTTTTTTCATTATTTGTCTCTTAATTTTTTTATTTAGTTTGTCTACCAGTGTTTCTTTGTGTCCATTTTTAATGGTATTTGTTTTATAATGGCTAACTCTTTCTGGTAATTAGAAGTGTTTAGGGGGATCCTGTTCAGCGTGTTTAACATGAATCTGATTGCTGCTTGTTTGTGGTTCTGTGGGTGGTTTGAAGTTGCATTTAAGATAATGTCACTTGTTGTGGGTTTTTCCATATATGTCAAATGTGCGTTTATTGTTGTCTTTTCTTATGATTATCTCTAAAAGGCTGAGTGTGTTTTCTTGTTCTTCTACTATTGTGAACTTTGTGTTTTTCAGAACAGTATTTATGTCTTGTGTAGCTGCTGTATTCTGTTTTTAGGTTTATCTATCATGCATATTATGTCATCCAGGTATCTGTACCAGTAGATGACATTGTAGCTTTTTTTGTTATTATGTCGCCAATATTAATTTTTCTATGTGATTCATGAAAATGTTGGCTAATGTCCCTCAGATAGGGTAAACCTTTTTCTTGTATGTAGTTTTCTTGACTGAATTCAAAATAATTTTGTTGTCTTATTAACTGCCATGGCAGTTTCAGATCGACGTGACCATTAACTGCTGTAACCCAAGATTAATGCAAATGGCGTAGTTGGTACAAAGAGAAGACAACTGGATGAAGCCTAAGTATCTGAATATGTCCGACCGACGTAGCCAAAAGTTGGGTATCAGGGTCGGTACATTCAAAGCAGGGGCCATGGGCGTTCCATAGAGCGACTGCCGGTATATGTGTCAGGTTGATAGCGCCCTGGACCAGCATGCCACTATCACCTTGCTCGTTTGAAAGAAAGCAAAGCTTCATACGGTGTCGTAGAGGAAGGTGCATATTCATTCAGATTGGGTCATCTACATCGACATACATATTCCACAAGCCACCATTTGGTGCATGCCGGAGAATACCATGTGGTACCACGTACCACCACTAGTCATTTTCTGTCACATTCCACTCACAAATGGAGCGAGGGAGAACGACTGTCTATATGGCTCCATACGAGTCCTTATTTATCTTGTCTTCGCTGTTCTTACTCTACATCTGCGTTGGCTGCAGTAGAGTCTATCTGTAGTCAGCTGCAATCCCGGTTCTCTAAATTTCCTCAATAATGGTCCACGAAAAGAATGTCGCCTTCCGCCCAGGGATTCACATTTGAGTTCCCAAAGCATCTCTATAATACTTGCGTGCTGATGGAATCCACCAATAACAAATCTAGCACCCCTCCTCTGTTTCGATATCTTACCCCAATCAGACCTGGTGGGGTTTCCAGACACCCGACAAATACTCAAGATTTTATCGTACTAGCGTTCTATACGCAGTATCCTTTGCAGATGAACCCCACTTTCCTAAAACTCTCCCAATAAACCGACGTCGACCATTTTCCTTTCGTACTACATTTCTTCCATGCTCATTACATTTCATATGGCCTTTCAGCGTTACGCCTAGATATTTAACTGACGTGACTGTGCCCAGCAACACATCTTCATTGACATGCGTTTTTATACATTTAGCGCTAGTTGCCATTCATCACACCAGCTAGAAATTTTGTTCAAGTCATCTTGTAACCTCCAATAGTCACTCAACGGCGATGCCTATCCATACATCGTAACGTCATCAGCAAACATCTGCAAACTGCTTCTTGCCCAGTCCGTCAGATCATTGAAACATGGAGAGTAACACTTCGCTGGGGCACTCCTGACGATACCCTTGTCTCTGATAAACACTCGCCACGGCGGACAACGTAATGGATTACTTAAAAAGTCTTCGAGCCACTCACATAGTTGGGGACGTAATCTGTTTGCTCCAATCTTCGTTGACAGTCCGCAGTGGAGCGCCATGTCGAAAGCTTTCCGGAATGCTCTTCATCCGTGGATTTCAGGATATCACGTAGAATAGGGCAAGCTGAAATTGAGACGAGCGATGATTTTTAAGTCTCGGCAAATTTGCGGACAGCATTCGTCTCTTCAAGTACACAGTGAACTTTGATGAAAGTCTGAACCTAGTTCAAATAATATTGATTTCAGTCAACAGAATACACGAACCACTTCGAATGCGGTCGAGCCCAGAGACTAATTCTGCAATGAGAAGGGAGGATGATTAGGGCTTAACGTCTCTGCGATACAATGTCATTAGAGATGGAGCACGAGCTCCAATTATGGAAGGAAACAGGGCATACCCTTTCAAACGTGCCATCCTAACATTCGCCTTAAGCGAATTAGGAAAGTTCCAGAAAACCTAAATCTGCATGATCGGGCGGGAATTTGAATCATTGTTCTCCCGAATACGAATCCAACGTTTTACCATTGCACCGACTCGCTCGCCAGTGAACAAGGGATTAACGTTCATTTCAGCACGCCGCAGCGGGCGAAGTTGCCAATATGCAATAGGCCAGGTGCAGTGAAGAAGTCTTGAATGTAGCGGACTAATTGGGTCGCTAGTTGAGTTTCTTCCTCTTCCCCCGCTCCTGTCAGGAAGTAACAGTTATTCCTACCTACTCCCTCCCTACCTCTTGGTAATTTCTTGTCATACTTATGCACGTGTATAGGCAGTTACCATGTTGAATTTGAAATAAGAATCCATTATTATTGTTCTGTTTTACTGTTTCGTACATTTACTTGCATATAAGTGCATTGATCTTTTCTGCGTAGCGAACTGATTTTACTTATCGTCTTTTCGAATAACAATATGCTGCGTAGGAAAAATGCCTTGGTGTCTGACTACATCATTACATCTAATTGATTACTCTTCAATTCACAATTAATGCCTGACAGAGAGTTCATAGAACCACCTTCAAGCTATTTCCCTACCATTTCACTCTGGAACGGCGTGCTGGAAAAATGAACACTTAAATCTCTCTATGCGAGCTGTGATTTCTCTTATTTTATCACGATCACTTCTCCCTATGCAGGTCAGTGCCGTCAGAGCATTAACGCAGTAGGAGGAGAGAGCTGGTGATCGAAATTTCACCAGAAGATCCTGCCACAGCGGAAAAGCCTTTGTTTTAATGACTGCCACCCCAACTCACATATCATGTCCGTAGCACTCTCTCCCCTATTTTGCGATAGTACAAAACGAATGCAGCGCGGTGTAGCCGCGCAGTCGCGCCTTGCCGCGGTTCGCGATGCTCACCCCGTCGGAGGTTCGAGTACTCCCTCGTGCATGGTTGCCTGTGTGTTGTCCTTAGTGAAAGTTAGTTTAAGTTGGATTAAGTAGTGCGTAAGCCTAGGAACCGATGAGCTCAGCAGTTAAGTCCCATAGGAAATTGGGTAATTTGCAAATTTACAAAGTAGCTGCCCTTCCTCGAACTTTTTTGATGTCCGTCATCAGCCCCATCTGATGCGGATCTCACACCGCACAGCAATACTCCAGAAGAGTACGGACAAGCATGGTGTAAGCAGTCTCTATTGAAGACCTGTTACATTTTCTAAGTGTTCTGCCAATAAATCGCAGTCTTTGGTTTGCTCCCCACCACGTTGTCTATGTGATCGTTCCAACTTAAGTTGTTGGTAATTGTAATTCCTAAATATTTAGTTGAATTTGTGTGATTTATCGTTCAACCGAAATTTATCGGATTTCTTGTAGTGCTCATGTGGATGACTTCACTCTTTTCATTATTAGGAGTCTATTGCTACTTTTCACACCATACGGATGTCCTGTCTAAGTCATACTGCGATTGGTTAGGATTATCTGATGACTTTACAAGACGGTAAGTGAATGCATCTTCAGAAAACAATGTAAGGAGGCTACTCAGATTGTCTCCTACGTCGTTTATGTAGAACAGGAAGAGCAGAAACCTGTAACACCCTCTTGGGGAACGCTAGATATTACTTCTGTTTTACTCGCCGATTTTCCGTCAATGCTAAGAACTGTGACGTTTCTGAAAGGAACTCACGAATCCAGTCGCACAACTGGGGCGATACTCCATAGGCACGCAACTGATTGGAAGAAACTTCAAAGGAATGGTTTTAAATCGTTAGGTAATCTAAAAATGTGGAATAAATTTGACATCCCCTGTCGTTAGCACTCTTTACTTCGTCAGAATAAAGAGCTATGTGTGTTTCACAAGAACACTATTTCCTGAATCCATGCTGCTTATTTGTCAATAAGTCGTTTTCTACGAGCTAGTACATAGTTTTCGAACAGATTATATGTTCCAAAAGCCTATTTAAAATTGACGTTAGTATTGCGGGTTTTAATTCCGCGGATTATTCCTGTTTCGTTTCTTGGGTATTGATGAGACTTGTGCAACTTTGCAGGCTTTAGGTACGGATCTCTCGACGAGCGAGTAGTTGAATATGACTGCTAACTAGTTTTAATAAGCTTTTGTCCCTCTCGAAGCTACGCTGTCTCTGAAAGAATGGTCTAACTAATTAAGGAACTTTGTTAAGTGTAATAATACGAAAGACTCTGATTCAACCTTTATGTGGTCACATTAATAGCATCTTAGGATTATATATACAGGGTGTATCAAAAAGGATGGCGCAAACTTACACGGCCAAAGTACACGATAATAGAAGCACAAATTTCAAGTAAACTTCTGCACTAAAATGCGTACCTTAAGAGCTATGAGATATTCTTGATTTTCAGTATTCAGAAACAAATTTCTTCTACTGCAAGCTCTTTATTTTCCACATTTTGCGAAGTGGTATTATGGAACAAAACAAGAAAAATATGTCCAGTAAACATGTGCTCTAAAATGCATACCTTAACAGTTATGAGCACCTGTTCATCTTCGGTACTTTGGAACACAATTCTTCTACACTACTGGGCATTAAAATTGCCACACCACGAAGATCACGTGCTACAGATACGAAATTTAACCGGCAGCAAGAAGATGCTGAGATATGCAAATGATTAGCTTTCCAGAGCATTCACACAAGACTGTCGCAGGTGGCGACACCTACAACGTACTGACATGAGGAAAGTTTCCAACCGATTTCTCATACACAAACAGCACTTGACCGGCGTTGCCTGGTGAAACATTGTTGTGATGTCTCGTGTAAGGAGGAGCAATGCCCAACATCACGTTTCCCACTTTGGTAACGGTCGGATTGTATCCTATCGCGATTGTGGTTTATCGCATCGTAACGTTGCTGCTCGCGTTGGTCGAGATCCAAGGACTGTTGGCAGAATATGGAATCGGTAGCTTCAAGAGGGTAATACGGAACGCCTTGCTGGATCCCAACGGCCTCGTATCACTAGCAGTCGAGATGACAGGCATCTTATCCGCATGGCTGTAACGGATCGTGCAGCCACGTCTCGATCTCTGGATCAACAGATGGGGACGATTGCAAGACAACAACCATCTGCACGAACAGTTCGACGACGTTTGCAGCAACATAGACTATCAGCTCGGAGACCATGGCTGTGGTTATCCTTGACGCTGCATCACAGACAGGAGCGCCTGCGATGGTGTACTCAACGACGAACCTGGATGCACGAATGGCAAAGCATTATTGTTTCAGATGAATCCAGGTTCTGTTACAGCATCATGATGGTCGCATCCGCGTTTGGCGACATCGGTGTGAACGCACATTGGAAGCGTGTATTCGTCATCGCCATACTGGCGTATCACCCTGCGAGATGGTATGGGGTGCCATTGGTTACACGTCTCGGTCATCTCTTGTTTGCACTGACGGCACTTTGAACAATGTCGTTACAGTTCAGATGTATTACGACCCTTGATTCTACCCTCATTCGAGCTCTGCGAAACCCTACATTTCAGCAGGATAATGCACGACCGCATGTTGCAGGTCCTGTACGGGCATTTCTGGATACAGAAAATGTTCGATTGCTGCCGTGGCCAGCACATTCTCCACATCACTCACCAATTGAAAACTTCTGGTCAATGGTGGCCGAGCAACTGGCTCGTCACAATACGCCAGTCACTACTCTTGATTTACTGTGGTATCGTGTTGAAGCTGCATGGGCAGCTGTACCTGTGCACGCCATCCAAGCTCTGTTTGACTCAATTTCCAGGCGTATCATGGCCGTTATTACGGCCAGAGGTGGTTCTGGGTACTGATTTATCAGGATCTACGCACCCAAATTGCGTGAAAAAGTAATTACATGTCAGTTCTAGTTTAATATATTTGTCCAATAAATACCCGTTTATTATCTGCATTTCTTCTTGGTGTAGAAATTTTAATGGCCATTATTGTAGTACTTTGGTACACAACTCTACTGGTGACTAAGTGCTCATAACTTTTAAGGTATGCATTTTAGAGCACATGTTTACTGGACATTATTTTCTTGTTTTGGTCCATACTATCACTTCCCAAAATATGGAAAGCAAAGAGCTTGCAGTAGAAGAGATTTTTTTTCACAATATTGAAAATCAAGAAGATCTCATAGGTCTTAAGGTAAGCGTTTTAGAGACCATGTTTACTTGACATCTGTGTTTTATTACCATGTACTTTCAGCCGTGTAAGTTTTCACCATCCTTTTTCATACACCCTTTATCTGTACATAGAGGAACTCATTACAGTAGCTCCCTTTGCGAGAGCCACACAAGGAACTGGCAGTTTAGCTAGGCTAGAGGGCCCGTTGATGTTGCTGCTGCCTTTGTGTAGCAGTCTAATGAATCCTTGAAGATTAAACGAGGTAACTGTTTGTCTTGGTAACACGGAAATAAGAGCAGGTGACTTTTCTCGCCATTGTGGAAAATCCACGGTTGAGAGGATTTGAAAGAAGTTATGAGCTGGACATGTGCTCAATAATTTGCAGAGAACATCTATAAGGGTTACTCATAGCATAAGGTCCGATCGGTTGCGAAATGGAGACCACAGTGAAAATCCGACGAAGCTTTGCACAAACGCGTTGGGCAGTATCTATAGTATGCCGTAGATAGCATCATGTCGCTCTTCCCAGTATGAGTGCACACTCAAAACATAAAGTGGCAAGTATGGGTGCCTACCGAGAAGTTTCGCCTGATTTCATGCAACCCCACATAACGTTACTATGATGCAGCTCCTTCTCCATGACAGTTCTCGGCCGCACGCTGCGCGGGCAATCAGGACGCTCTTGCAACTTTATTCTAAAACCAACCGCTTTCCAGGAAGACAACGTTTTAATACAGACAATAAGATGCAGTCCATTGTAGAACATTATGCGAAAGCACATGTGGCTGCGATCTATGTCGAAGGTATTCGAAAGTTGGTACAACGTTACGACAGATGTCTAAGTCGGGGAGCCAACTGTGTAGTGAACGCACTGGAAGGTGTAGGTAACAAAGCAGTTTTGATTTTCATTGTGGTTTCCAGTTCGCTACCGAAAGTTCCTTACTTTCGGTATAGCTCTCGTGCATCAATCCTAGAAGACCGGTCTGAGTTGGTGAAAAAGGACTGAGGAGGAGCGAGAGACTTGGACGAGAAACTGAATGTGGTAGTGTTGTAGTGTTTATTGCCTCACATATCTTGAAATATGTATCGTACGGCGACATATTTGTGTAGGTACTTTCATCGCACTCGTGGATACTGTCTGCTGAATGTGTTGCAAATAGAGTTAGTAGCAAAGAAGTAATAAATTTAAATGTTATGCACAAAATGGTAATTGTCGCGCATCTCATTGTTTATGACGTCATATCTCCTTGAGTATGAAAGACTGGTGGTTTTTACCTCGATAGCGATTGTAGCCTGATAGTAGGGGATATCTGTGCCGTGTTTGGTTGTGGAAAGGACATTCATTCTCACACACAGGCGAGCGCGCGCGCGCGCACACACACACACACACACACACACACACACACACACACACTGTTGTCGAATAGATTCTCAAGTTTTGATGTATTTGCTGTGAAAGTATTTTTTCGGCGTCAGAGCTACAGTATTTGTTAAATAATGTTTCCACACTCTTGTAAGTCGCCGGCCGCGGTGGCCTAGCGGTTCTAGGCGCTTCAGTTCGGAACCGCGAGACTGATTCGGTCGCAGGTTCGAATCCTGCTTCGGGCATGAATGTATGTGATGTCCTTAGGTTAGTTAGGTTTAAGTAGTTCTACGTTCCAAGGGACTGATGACCTCAGATGTTAATTGTCCATAGTGCTCAGAACCATTTGATTTTCTTATAAGTCGAAAGTATTTTTTCGGTGTGAGAAGTCCAGTATTTTTTAAATAATAAGTTTTGATAGTCTTGTGAACGTGAATAATTACAGGACCTATAGGAACGGATGTACAGTTAAACAAGTACAGAGTATGGATCGAGGTATACCGAGAGAGACAAAACTTATGACGAGTGGCAGAAATGAGATTAACGAACAACGTAACGTCAAAATTGGTTACCGCGAAATAGAAGATGTGAAGGAACTGTCCTAACTAGGAAGCAGAATGACATACGACGGACGAAGCAATACGCGTATAAAAAGATTAGTATAAAGAGGCATTCCTACCTAGCAGAATTCTCCTAGTATTAAACATAGGTCCTGATTCGAGAAAGAAATTTCTGAGAATGTATGTTCGGATCACAGAAATGTATGTTAGTGAATCATCGACGGTGAGAAAACCAGAAAAAAGAGAATCGAGGCGTTTGAGACGTGGTGCTATAGAAGAACACTGAAAATTAGGTGGATAATAAGACAAGAAATGGGAGGTTCTCCGCAGAATCGCCGATGAAAGGAACACGTGGAAAACATTGACAACAAGAAGGGACAGATGACAGGACTTCACTAAGACTTCAGGGAATCTCTTTCATGGTACTATAGGGCGCTGTAGAGGGTGAAAACTGTATAGGAAGGCAGAGATTGGAGTATATCCAACAAATAATTGAGACCATAGAATGCGAGTGCTACCAGACAGAAGATTGAAAAGGGAAGATCAAACCTTTCCTCCGTCCGACGCAGGAAATATGCTTGTCATCCTTAGTTGAACGGTACTTTTGGGCTGCAATGTAGTCGATGCGGACGCGGGAGTGTGGTGGGGCCTAATTGAGAAGCAGGCAGGAGTTAGAGTCTATTTCAGTTTCTTTTGTCTCATCGTCTGTACGCAATGCGAAAGGAATGTGTGCCTTGCCTGCAGGCGCGCCGTGCCAGAGGGCACACCTGGCCCTCACGAAGCTGCTTCTTCCGTATCCATGACGTGGCTTTCGTGACGTCACCTCCATACTTCTTTGTCGCTCACGCCGCCATGTCACAGCCAGTGTCAGCAAGAGCACGGCCCAACACAGTACACATCTTTGCCAGTTTAGCACGCAACACTGTCCGGACGCTGTAGTGTCTCGTAGTGGCGAAGCACGGCAGTTGAAACTTTAATAGTGGCAACTATTTATTTACGGATATGTCCGACAGAACAGACACCACATTTATAATTA
Source organism: Schistocerca gregaria (assembly GCF_023897955.1). NCBI lineage: Eukaryota > Metazoa > Arthropoda > Insecta > Orthoptera > Acrididae > Schistocerca > Schistocerca gregaria. The sequence goes on along the minus strand of NC_064925.1, from coordinate 438,642,604 downwards.
AGGCGAGGGCGACCAGTTGATTACTTCAGTGCGGATGCACACCACACTCGAACATTTAAAAGAATCGGTGAAATGCCGCGAGGAATGAAGATAATGGGCAAGGGGCAGTACATGAGTAGTGCGTGGACAGGTTGAGAATTTGGGTCTGACGGGAGGCATGCAGTTGCGACGACCGCTGTGTCCTGAAGGCTTAGCTGTCATCTGTAATATAAAAAAGTGAGTTAGTGGGTCAACGATCAACTTGAACAAGCGTTATGGGACGTCCGGTGAACAAATAGAACGAACAGTACCGAACGAAATGAGATAAAAAATGTGACCAGCGCATCTGTCTAGTAAGCAGGCGACCCGGGTTCAAATCTCGGACCGGCACAAATTTTCAACTGGAAGCTAATGTCATAAATTTTCTTGTGTCTTTTTACAAAGTAGATACATGTTTCAAAGTTTTACTGTCCTTCAAAGTAGTCACGAGCCTTGTGTAGAACCCGTTGCCGGCGATATAGGAGCGGCGTAGTTGTGCTGATATTTTAGGATACCCTTATCAGCACCAGTTGAGTTGGTAGTTGGAGTGGAACTGTCTATTGTCCGACGAATCTCTATAACAGCTGTGAAGCGAGTGCCATGAAATGATTCCCTCAATTCAGGAGTCAACCTGAAACCAAAGGGCTTAAGTCCGGGAAGTATGGAGGGTGTGCAGCACTTCCCAACCCCATAAATCAAACAACAATTGCAACTTTTGCCATATGAACCTGATCATTGTCCTGCATAATAACAGGCGGATCTAGCAGAAGTGTTGCCACTTCTTTGTCTAAGCTGGTCACAGGCTGTGTTCCAAAAATGAACACCTTAGAGAAAGAAGCGGCGAAACTTTATGCGGGACCCGCCCAAAATTTTGCAAGACATTGCCGGCGCATATGGCGTAAGTTGTGACGATTACTTAGATCTATGCGACTGTAGGATCCCTCACACCCCCCGGAGTTAAGCCATTGTGACTTCAATTTGATTCATAGGATGAAGATAGGACTCTACGATATTCGCTTCATAACGCTTACAGAGATTCGTCGGGAAATTGTCCGCTCCAGTCCACCTATCAACGCAACTCTAGGCATCCTACGAGTGCCACATCGCTGACAAAGGGGTATACACAACGCTGGTGGGTGTTTTTTTTTTGGGGGGGGGGGAGGGGGGGGAAGACCAAACAGCGAAGCCATCGGTCTCATCGGATTAGGGAAGGATGAGGAAGGAAGTCGGCCGTGCCCTTTCAAAGGAACCATTCCGACATTTTCCTGGAGCGGTTTAGGGAAATAACGAAAAACCTATATCAGGATGGCAGGACGCCCGATTGAACTGCGCCACCTCGCTCGGTACACAACGCTGGTGACTGCTTTGAAGGGTAGTAAAACTTTGAAAAATGTGCTTGTTTCGTTTAAGTTGTAAATAAATAGTTCTTACTATTAAAGTTCTTCCCCTCATAAAATATTCTGATAACACGCTTTGAGCAAGAATGCGAAGCAAAGCTGCATGTAATAAACCTATTTGTGTTTTTTCTATCACCGTTATGACTGTTTTTTGTATATTAGGAAGTAAATGGTTCAAATGGCTCTAAGCACTATGGGACTTAACATATGAAGTCATCAGTCCCCTAGACTTAGAACTACTTAAACCTAACTAACCTAAGGACATCACACACATCCATGATCCATGCCCGAGGCAGGATTCTAACCTACGACCGTAGCAGCAGCGCGGTTCAGGACTGAAGCGCCTAGAACCGCTCGGTCACCACGGCCGGCAAGGAAGTAAAATGTCTGTTGGCCTTTGTACATGTCGTTACATTATTACATTTTGTTCTGTTTTCAGGATTTTTACACTTCTTAATTTTCAAAAGGAAGAAAGGGCACAATGAAACATCTCGTCCAGGTCATCAGCGACGAACCATAAGCTTCGATTGAACGTGAAGGGGATACGAAATCCGCTGTGATATTTTTCAAAGAAAATCATCCTTGTGTTTGTATTAAGTGTATTTTGTAAATACGGGAAAGCTATATTAAAATGGCGAAGTAATTACCTCGATCCACCGCTTTACTGACGCGCATGACTAGAATGAAGTGCACCTCACTTAGCATGCGTAGATTTTGGTAAATTTCGGATTTTTGTATGCATATGGATAATTTCTCTACCCTTTCGAATCTGAACTAATTTTTAAGTTTTAACTAGCCTAACCCTTTGGTTTGTTGATCACTGTCACTGTTTACTGGTGTGGTGACACGGTCGATTATCATGTTCAATTAATTTCGTCACGTCAACGGAGGAGCTGATCCAATAATTAATCAGAGTATTTGACACGCACATTGGCAAAGTAGCGCCAAACCGAATGATTTGCCCTCCCTGTCTACATACTTGTCATTTTGCATTCTCTCTTCTAGCCTCACTTTCTCTGTAACTTATTTTGTCTGCATTTGGTGAAAGAAATGAAAACGAAAACTTACAGAAGGAAGAATAAAGGAGAAACTGTTTTATCCTACGGTACTGGTTTGTTTCTTACAGTAACTGTCCAAAAGTCTACCACTATGATCATGACAGATTGTACAGCTCCGTATCTTGATATACTTTGAAGAATCCTAAGGGCTTGGTTTGGAAATTCAATGATTGGGACTATCCTAGCAAATACGTCTACGTGTGTGTTGAAGTGACCGCTAAAGTTTTCAGTCACCAAGTCTAGGAAGAACGAAGCAGATTAACATTGAACTTTATGTGTCTGTACAAGCGGTGGTCCAGAGACACAGCGAGGAAAATTTCATCTCACCAGACAGTAAAGCTACAATTGCTTTAAAGACGTACCATTGTTGGTCCGAAATGTTGCGCCTACAGCACTGTAGTGATTATGTGCAATACAAATCAAAGGTGTCACCGAGGAGACCTCAAAAGATTTAGGACCCAACAGAACATGGGCGAAGCATATTCTGCGAGGTGTTGGTAAACTGTGAGAGAAATTTTTCTGAAAGCGAAAACCAGTGAAAAGACAACTACTGGTGCAGGTAAGCTAGACGTGCACTAGAAGCAGGACAGATGACGCCCTTCTCCATATGCAACCCTCGAGTAGTAAACTAGTATGTGGGTGTTGCAAGTGTGCATTATACGGTGAGAAAGGAATAAGTGACCAATCAGCTTGACATTAGGCAAATTCGAGTGAGCAGAAAAAGGAAATTTCAACAACAGAAAAAAGCCACAAAATGGGGAGAAGAATATCATGAGAGGTCAGAGAATACTCCGAGAAAATTGCCATTAGGAAACAGATTTGTTCAGTTAACAACTGATGTGGGTATTATTTTAAATTTGTAAAAATTTCAAACAATTTAAGTGTATCCAATCACTTTTAGGAACAAAATGACATACAAGTCGTTGATCCATAGGTCCTATGTTATGTACTCATTTTTTTTCTGAATGAGACCCAAAAGCTGTTTTATTACTACTTCCGTTACCATGTTCTCTAAGTAAAGATTTGCCCATGTAGCTATGTAAAATTATGGACAGGAGCCAATACTTTTTCGGTTTTTTTTTTTTGCACGCACCTGAATGTGTGTGTATGTGAACTGCTCTTTTTTTATGCCGTATTTCATGTCTTCTGCTTCTAGTGGGTGTATAGCTTATCTAGATCAGCAATTATTTAACTGGTTTTTTTTTTTGAGTAGGCTGTCCTTCACAGTTAAGAGTGACCAACTTGATGTTATTACGTAGTCAACTGTAGCCTCCAGTTTCAACCGAGCGAGGTGGCGCAGTGGTTAGCACACTGGACTCGCATTCGAGAGGATGACAGTCCAAACGCGCTTCCGGCCATCCTGATTTAGGTTTTCCGTGCTTTCCCTAAATCACTTCAGGCAACTGTCGTGATGGTTCCTTTCAAAGGGCACCTTACGATTTGCTACCCGATCCCTCCCTCATCCGATGGGACCCACGACCTCGGTTTGATCCCCTCCCCCAGATCAACCAACCAGATAGACTATAAGAGTATTGATGAGTTACCATGAAACGCATTCAGTTGCATATGGTTGTTTTGGTAACTTACGCTGTCTTTCCAAAAACCTTCGAGACTGGATTAATAATAAATAGAGGACAGCTAAGAAGATGATGAAATGATAATTAAATCAGTACCTTAAGCTGTCGACAGGCGTTGATATTAATCAGCAACGGGAACAGTTGAAAATGTGTGCCCCGACCAGGACTCGAACTCAGGATCTCCTGCTTACATGGCAGACGCTCTATCCATCTTTTTTCGTGATCTCATTTTGTTCGTTTTCGTTCATTTTATTTGTTCGGGGCGGACGTCCGATGACACTTTTTCAAGTTCATCATTGAGCGAATAACTCAGTTTTTTTATTACAGAGGCCATCTAACCCTCTGACCGAACACGCTGAGCTACCTTGCCGGCGGTCCATCTGAGCCACCGAGGGCACAGAAGATAGTGTGACTGCAGGGATTTATCCCTTGCACGCTCCCCGTGAGACCCACATTCCCAACTTAATGTCCACACACTACATTCGTAGTGCCCCTGCCACTGTATAATTAAGATGGGGTTTTAATGCTTCAGAGGTTCTACCTAGGTCTGTCTCTAATTGAATACAACGCATAGAACGTCCGCAGAACCATGTAAAACTGTCAGAAAAGTCCTTCTTTGGGATGTCGTTCAACTTGGCTCGTCCCATTAGTTTGATTGTGCTCTGTCGTCAAAGCGTTGGCGCTTCATGTGAATTTTTGTAGTTCGTCGTTTTGCGGTATGGTCGTATTGATAATACCCGTGATGACTTCTTTCCCAGAAGAGAACTGTCCGAGTTTTGCATTTCAATCAAATCGCGGCAGGCCTTAAAGGCGTCGTTGTTTTTGTTCGGGAGTCACTAACATAAATGGAAATGCTGGACTTACAAGTTGGGCGGCGATCAAGCGCTTCTCGCTATTCCTCTAATGGTATCTGCAGCTGTGAAACATTAGGCGTAACGTATGTGATGGGGATTAACAATTAGCCTTCGCCAACGTCATTTCGTGCTGGGCTGGTAATGCAGAAACGTTCAACATGCGAAGGATGTTGTTCGGGAATCAAGGTGTGTAGGACAAACATTGCGCTCACTTTCCCTTTTTCAGAACATTCCGAGGAATGTCTTGGCTAAAAAAAAAATGGTTCAAAATGGCTCTGAGCACTATGGGACTTAACATCGATGGTCATCAGTCCCCTAGAACTTAGAACTACTTAAACCTAACTAACCTAAGGACATCACACAACACCCAGCCATCACGAGGCAGAGAAAATCCCTGACCCCGCCGGGAATCGAACACGGGAACCCGGGCGTGGGAAGCGAGAACGCTACCGCACGACCACGAGAAGCGCACGGAAGGTCTTGAACAGCCGATTTAAAGATGTTACTTCTTTGCGATTTGTGATAACAACATTGCTGGCCGCTGTGACAGAGCGGTTATAGGCGCTTCAGTCCGGAACCGCGCTGCTGCTACCGTCGCAGATTCGAATCCTGCCTCGGATATGGATGTGTGTGATGTAGTCCTTAGGTTAGTTAGGTTTAGGTAGTTATAAGTCTAGGGGACTGATGACTTCAGATGGTAAGTCCCATAGTGCTTAGAGCAATAACAACAACTTTGACCGGACGTCCGCAAGAGACGTCCAGCGCACATGAATTGTTTACAGTTGTTAGTTCAAGCCGCCATCATAGTTACCGCTCTGACGTCGCTCATACACTGGGAATAAAATCAGTGTCGATACTTTCTGGACGGACGCTGTAATTTTCTGGTATTTTAGTATCTATCTTCAACTGTAAGCACATCATCTGGTGATGATTTGGCAACAAGTTCGAACCGTTAATGATACCACTTGTGTTCCCTCAAGCTCAAATCTGCCGCGCGGGATTAGCCGAGCGGTCTGGGGCGCTACAGTCATGGACTGTCTTGCTGGTCCCGGCGGAAGTTCGAGTCCTCCCTCGGGCATGGATGTGTGTGTTTGTCGTTAGGATAATTTAGGTTAAGTAGTGTGTAAGCTTAGGGACTGATGACCTCAGCAGTTAAGCTCCATAAGATTCTTTTTTTTAAATAAGCTCAAATCTCTAATTACATATCAGTTGTGCCCATTTTTTAAGCAACGTGCAGTGCTATATCTATGCTGATAATTTACTTGTAATCCAATAAGAGGATAAGGCGGGCGAGGCATACTTGCATGTGTTGTGTGTGTGTCACGGTGCCAGAATCGCACGTGGCGCCATTAGTCATTTGTATGCGCGCCGACAGAAATTAGGTGGGGCAGCGGACAGTAAGCTCGGCACACCGACGCTGATCTCACTCACACATCTGAGCTGGCCCGCTCTCACCTTGCGCTTCCCGTCGCCTTTGCCTGCACCCATCAGCATCATTAGACCGCCCGTTTCGGCACGCCTTTCTTTAACGGTGGGAGCTATTATGCGGAATGTATTAGAGCTATTCGCCTTTCTTTAACGGCGGGAGCGATTATATGAAATTTATTGCAGCTGTTGAGCGAGTTGGTGGTCCACGGAAACTGTTTGGTGCTGTCGCAGGTGCTATTCATCTCCCTGGGGATCCCTAGATTTACCCGTAGTGTTGTCTCGCATTACTCCCGCTTGGGTTGTGTCTAATATACACTGACTGTTATATCGTGAACACCTTGATCGAACGTTACCAGTCTGATTAGTACTTCCATAAGGTTACGATTTGATACGATACGATATTGCAGTGTCCGTGTTGTTAATAAGAACGATGCAATGTTTGTCCGGAAGAACAGGAAATGCGGACTTGTCTGGAGGTGGACATGCAGACAAGAAGTACTGTATAGTAATATTTTACAAAGGCAGCGTGTAATCGGCTTTGTCAGCGTTGCTAGAAACTTTTAGTAGATGTTCCACGTTGCAAGTTGCGAGAGGGAAAAGCTTTTTATCGCTAATACTGATATATGGTGGCAACCGAAATAGAGCGCGCCGCTGTTTCCACGACGGAACTTTTAACTTCACAGTTTCAGATTTATAGTCGGTCAGAAGAGCTTTACTTCGGCTTAGTAGCTTCCTGGGGAGCAATGGCGCTAATTCCAGCTATATAAGGATGTGGCGACGTGAACTCAACAGCCGTGCAGCTTTTAAGTGGTTTCCCGCACATTTATCGTTCCGTTTCCAGTGGTTTTCCATCAAATATGTAATTCTCTTACGAACGTTACATAAGGTTTTAAAAAAATATTCATACAGAAGATTAAATCATTCGCTAATGGTGTTCACTCTTAGGCACTTTCTCAATACTGGATGGTGCTATGTTTTAGTCAAGTTCAGACCAGTACATTCCCTCCTCATAATCTACTTCGAGCGAGAGGCGGATTCGCAAACTCACAGGAATTCTAACTCCTGCAGTAAGAGCTGTATCAAACAGCATTAGCAAAATGTTTAAAAAATAAGCTTACGCCCAGACAACTGCCCAAAGTATCCTTGAGTGTAGGCCCACAGCCGCAGTAAATGATTTGATTCTTGGAACTGTTCTGGTACTACCAGCTGATTAAAAATTTTTGAAGCTTGTGTGTCTGTTTCATCACTAATTTATGTGCTATCAGCTGATTTAGGTGTGTAGCCCTTACCAAGTCCTTCAAAACATCGCCGCTCCATGTACTCTACATAGCCATCTGGAAAGATTTCAGCTTTGTGATGCTGACTTAGTAACTTTGCGTCATTAGATTTTTATGTGATATTTCATTATTGATATCCATTTTAATACAAATCGCATGTATATTTGGAATTTGCAAGCAGAGAGAAAGCTGTTCTGTGAAGAGTCGTGGACGTCCAACCATTTAGCGCCTAGTGGTTTCTTCTCTGTCCTTCTACCTCTTCTCGTAGATGCTCACGACAGCAGCAGGTGAATATCCGACCAGTTTCGCCGTTTTCGAGATATTCGTTCATAGGCTATGCGTAACAATAATCTGCCCCTTGACAAAGTCGCTTATCTTCCCCATTTGCAGCCCATATCTTTACTGGGTCATCCCCGTCAATGTCTGCTCTGCTCACGTACTCGTACTTTTGTTACCGCATCACGTGCTCACAACGTCTCCAGGCGGCATCCATCGTCGCGGCTGGCAGTGGTCATAATGTTTTGGCTGACCAGTGTAGTTATCGTCGTTGTGATAACAGACTGTGGTTCAGTAAGACAACTGAACACTGTATGTGACGACCGGTAAGTAGTTTATCTTAGGTTCTTTGGGAAATGATTTAGCGGAAAGGAGTGAAGAAAGGGCCGCTGACACACGCAATCGTAGAAAGCTACTCAGGGACATACTGGTGTCGGAGATGCTGCCTGCTACAGACCCTGCGCCACTGCTGCTGGAGTACTAGAGTGATATTTGCTTTGGCCATGCTGAGATTGCGTGGGAAAGTGAGAATGAGCTTTGGATTATTTTGTCATTAAGAACATCCTCCCAGTTTATTTCTTTGAGTTATAGTCCAGGAAATGAGACATGAAACTGATAATAAAATATTTTCTTGAGCTCGTCTTCTTCAAAGCCTTTGTGGCACTCAGCCAACTAGTCAGTCTCAGGATTGACTTGCTCATTCATTACTTAAATGCTTTGCCTTGCTCCGTTTCACTAGGGTGTATCGCGTAAATGTGTTTCGTAAATTAGCATACCACGACGATGATTGCAATTTCCTGCCAGATTATTTTGCATGAATTCACGTGCTATTGCTGTGATCACTTTTCAGCTGGGTATTTCGTAACTTTTTAGGAAATTATTAGTTGAAATGTGACGTGCGCTCTTAACTTCGTGGAGACGAAGATTCATGGTAAAACTGAGATTTTGCGTAACACGCAGTAGCTGCAGAGCACCAAGTTCTTTAACTTAACAGGTAGTGATCAAGGAGACCAGAATCCATGGTGCTTTTACGAAACAAGGATGCTTTCTAATAATTCGCAAAAATTTGTGTTTATTTCAGTTAGTTTAGACGTGGTGTTATTTATCTGACTGTGAAAAACTGTAGCCTTCGAGACGAGTATATACACAGAATACGACAAAGTATCTGGAACTCGATGCACAATCTTACTGTCTTGAGGTGCACTGTATTTGAGATGTTATGAGCATGTGTGCATTTAATTAAAAGTAATTCGAGTATAAAGTTATTGCTTGTGAATATTTCAATAGTATTTTTCCTTTTCTTATCTCTTAGTAATAGATATGAAAGATCAGTTTTGTATTTGTAATTTCGTCCATTGTCAGCTATTTTATTGTCCAAATAGCAAAATGGATGTACTATTTTACATCAATTATACCGTCTGTCTCTGCAGCTTCGATTCCTTTCGTTAAAACGGAACTTCTGTATGAAGACTAGACAACTATTTTAACAGTAATAAATTCAGATTAAAAATCTGAAATTTTAGCAGCCATATGTACGAACTACGTTAGTTCTTTGCACGATTACTGGCTACATGGTATGAAAGAACATCACTTTCTTTCAGTTTAAAACACCAGTGTGATGCAAGCTGCAACAAGATTACAGGTAAGCCAATTGTCCGCTAAACACAGTGCTGCTAGAAAGCTTAAAGTGTAGTCAGATACACAACAAAAGAGGAGATAGTGCGATTATCTTGTGCAGTCAGAAACTTTATCAGTTTGTGTGTTTTTTAAAATACTAGTAAATTAATTCTGTTACGTTTAAATGTTCATCACAGTCAGACGTGCGTAAATATCCATGTTAATCAAGCGCACTTAAATATTCAGTTTGTTTAAACAGCAGTAAATCTGTTTCAGTCACTCACACTCCAACTTCTATCTGTTTTAAATTTTAGTGAGAGAGGCCTGCATTCCTTCTTTCAATTAAGTTGTGCAATAAAGCTGTTTTACTCGCAGTGCGATTCAGTACACATTCAGTACTCACACGAGCTACTCACCTTCGTAATTTTTCTGTAACATCTGCAGTAATTCTCTACTTGACTGTGTTGTTTTTTATACAGTCGTCGTTGCGTATAATGGGACAATCCAAATAAATACTTTCAGAGAAGACTGGTGGTACATTTTCACTTCCTTATAATGCTACACGTCAATAAATATTTTCAGAAAAGACCTCTTAATATCTAGATTTACTTATATGTTTCAGAAAGGCTTTTCTTGCTATGGCCTCTCTGGATTTTATATGCTAGTTATTTCGTCTAGTGTCAACTATTCTACTGCCCAAATAGCAAATGGATATACTATTTTTCGTTTCTCATTTTGTAATATGTTTCCGTCAGCATCAGCTGATTGACCGCACTACATTGCCTGTGTTTCGTTTTGTAGGTGTCCCCTTGCTACCTCTTTATAAGACATTATCCACTCAGTTCAAGTGATATTCATTGTCTTTGCTGTCTCCGACAGAATTACTACGTCGCTGGCAGACTTTTACGGTCTTATTCTTCCTCCCTTGGGAAGCTACTTCTCCCAGGTACTTAATTTCCTTCTAAAACTTCTCTTTAGTTTCCTTCCCTTGCTGTTTCGTGTTCAGATTGAAGCAAGTGGGCGATACATTGCGACCTAGGCTCACTCCCCTTTTAACTGTTGCCCTCCTTTCATGTCCTTTGATTCTCAGGTATCACTATAGTAACCTTTCACTCCATGTATTTTATCCCTGATAATTTCATAACTGTCAAGAGTATTTCAGTCGACTTTGTCAAAAGTTTTTTCTAAGTTTACAAATCTGGTAGTGCTTTGAATGTAGGTTTGTATTTCATCAATCTATCCCCTAAGATAAATTGGGCCAGTACCGCCTCGTTCGTTCCTACATTTCTCCAGCGCGCAAACTGCTCTTCTCCCTGACGGATTTCAGAAACTTATTACAACATCAAATTCCATACAGAACGACTTCGATGCGTGATATATGTTCGGTGGAGAAAGGGAAGGGATTACTGATGTCAGTTGCGTCTGGATATCCAGCACACGCGACAACACTGTGTCCCGGACGGCGCAGCGGTTAACGCACCTGACTAGCATGCAGGCAATCCCGTTCGAACCCCAATCCGGTACACATTTTCATCCGTCCCCGCTGATTCCCGATGCAGCTGACATCAGTAATCCCTTCCCTTTCTCTCCCCCCCCCCCCTCCCCTGCTTCAGTTTACATATAATGTATCACATCTCCGGGTTCTGTATTCATATACCTTTTTTTGTCTTAGGGACAGCAGAAATAGCTACAAACTCAGCACCAAAATTGAGGACCATGTAATAGTCATAGTGAAGGTATTCTGCTATCTTTGAAGCAAACTAACGCACGAAGGTCGAAGCAAGTAGGATTTAAAAATCAGAGCAGCACAGGTGAAGAAGGCTTTCATTAAAAAAAAAAAAAAAAAAGAAGTCTATTACGTACGTAATATCAGACACAGGCGTCAATCTGAGAAATAAATTTCTGAGAGTATACATTTGGAGCACAGCATTCTGTGAAGGTGAAAAAGGGACAGTAGGAAAAGTGGGAAAGAAGAGAATGGAAGATTTTGATTTGTGGTGATCTAGCGGAATGCTGAAAATTAGGTAGTCTTATAAAATGTATGTGACGGTTCTTCCCAGAATCGGAAACGAAAGGATTATATGATAATCGAAGTGGACCAAAGGAAAGCGATTGAAAAATTAATGATCCAAAAAAGGGACTTAAATTATTCTGCTGTAGCGCAAATGTGTGGAATATGAAAATGCATCTAATGTCCTGTTACCGGAAGCTAAATCGCTTTTCATTATGTTTGGCGATTAAAGCAAAAATATGAGTTTTACAGAATGTGAAGAGTTGTTGTGGTAGATGTAATAATGCTGTTAAATCTCATAATTACTGTTAATAAGAACGGATCACCGCCAAGCATTTGCTACATCGGTGGTAAAAAGTTTGTAAGCGTAAGGGGAAAAGCAACTTAAGTCATTTGTCTGTCGGAATACAGTGACGCAACGACAAGAACTAGCTTTTTCCAGAATGATACAAAGCAGTCTCCTGACGTGAAGCAGGATATGTACAGTGTACAGAAGAAGGGAGGCTTGTTGTATGGTTAAAAAGTATATATCACTTTAGGATATTTAGGGGTGAGACCAATGTGAATTTTGATAATTTCCGTACCCAGAAACAGATGCCAACACTTTTACCTAGGCTTTTACATTTGAAGCTTAGCCCATTCTCCCGGGCACGTTTTCAACTGATCATATAACGAGTTAGCACATAGTTATAGACCGCTGACTACAAAATTTATAAACACGAAAAAAATTTGAGAGTGCAGATAAATGAAACGTTACAGACATAAGTTCTCTACTATTGTGAGGAGCAGGACGAGCGTGTCACAAGGAGATGGAGCTACAGCCACACACTGCACATCGCTCTGAGGCCGCACCGCCACGTTAGTTTTTCCGAAACATTAGCAGGCGATATCTTCTTGTTCTTAATTTCTGTCGGTGCACGTAACAGTTGTGTTAAACAGTTAGTGTTACAGCGCAACTGTGAGTAATACAGCACCATAAAGGCATTGTCAGACGATTTTGCGGTCTTAAGTGCTTATTTGATCCAGTAATACGAGGGCTGTTCGGAAAGTAAGGAACGATACGCCGCGAAATGGAAACCACATTGAAAATCAAAACTATTTTATTTGCAACAGTTAGCTACACCTTCCAGCTACTTCTCTCCACAGTCGCCGCTCTCAGACTTAGACATCTGACTTAGCGTTGTACCAACTTTTCAATTCCCTCGTTATAGAAGACAGCCTCCAGTGTTTTTCGACAATTTTCTACTCTGGACTGCAGCTCGTTGTCTGTGTCAAAATATTGTCTTCACAGCCAGCGGTTCATGTGAGCAGAGATTAACCACAGGGGTAGCCAATTACGGGCTGTATTGTGGGTGATCAAACACTTCCCATCTAAAACGCTGCAGGAGCGTCTTCATTGCCTCCGCAGAGTGCGGCCGAGAATTGTCGTGTAGAACGAACCGCGTGACAGTTATGTTATGTGGATTGCATAGCTTCAGCCGAAATCTTTCGCCAGGCCCTCGTACTTGGCGGGAAACGCTAATTTCTAGCTATCTTTACGTTCTCACCATGAGTCCAGAACTGAAAAGAGCGACATGACGCGATCGACGGGCGTACTAGACACAGTGCCCAACGCAGCTGTGCAAAGCTTCATCAGAGTTTCACCGTATTTGCAATTTCGTGACCGATCGTTCCTAACTTTCCGAATAACCCTCGTATAACATATTTCGCCTCATTAAGGTAACTTTTTTTTGTTATACGTTTCGAGTAACCAAGAACAGAAGTATATGATACGAAAAGGCTTCTTTCATAATCTGAACACAGACTGACGAAACTGATGCTCGTCCAGTGTTATCTTCCCGAAAAATTTGCCGTATCTGATTGGTTTCCAATCTTTCCTTCACATAGCGTTCGCAAGACAGGTTAAAATTAAATGGCAGAAATAAAGTCATTACGGTAAAAGTGGTGGTTCATGGTGTGGGTTCTTGTAGTCATGTCCTAGTTCATGAACCACGGGCAACGTATGAGTGGCCAAGTAAGTGGTCCCGACAGCCGGGATACCAGTTTTGGAATAAGGCTGGGCATCTCGGATATATTCTGAGGCGTGGTCACCTTTGTGCCCATACGGCAAAGACTACCAAATCCACCGGTAAGTCCCTCAACCGTTAGGGGTAAAACCCAATAGGACTCGGGGCAAGTAAGGCTAGCAACCTGCTTCCCTGGTACTTTAAATATCATGCTGGCAACAATCAGACCAAAATGCCTCGGACCTTTGGAGGTGACGGAGTCTCACCTCTAACTGACATACCAGGGACTCCTAAGATACGCCTTGGCAAACAAATGGTAATGAGATGGGGAGCTATTAATATCAACGGGGACTACTCTGGGAAGAAGGTAGAGCTGGCAGAGGCTGCAAGTAAGATGGGGCTGGACGTTTTAGCTGTTAGTGACATTCGGGTAAGGGGTGAGAAAGAAGAGGGAGTGGGAGAATACAAGGTCTACCTGTCAGGAGTCAAAGCAGGAATAGCACGATGGGGTGTAGGGCTTTACATCAGAAAAGAAATGGAACCCAGCGTAGTTGCAATAAGGTATGTAAACGAACGACTGATGTGGGTAGATTTGACAGTGTCTAGCAAGAAAATTAGGATTGTGTCAGTATATTCGCATTGTGAAGGGACAGATCAAGATAAGATGGATAGTTTTTATGAGGTACTCAGTGATGTAGTTGTAAGAGTAAAGGACAAGGACAGTGTTCTGCTCATGGGGGATTTTAACGCCAGGATTGGAAATGGAACAGAAGGGTATGAAAAGATTATGGGTAAATTTGGAGAGGATATGGAGAACAACAGGAACGGGAAACAACTCTTGGATTTCTGTGCTAGCATGGGCTTAGTAATCACAAACCCCTTTTTTAAACATAAGAACATTCACTGGTATACTTGGGAAGGCAGGGGAACCAGATCTGTCATTGACTATATAATAACAGATCAGGAATTCTGTGAGGGACACACGTGTATTCAGGGATTCTTTGATGACACTGATAATTATTTAATCTGCAGTGAAATTGGGATTGTGAGGCCGAAAGTGCAGGAGGTCAGGTCCATATGTAGGAGAATAAGAGTGGAGAAACTTCAGGATAAGGAAATCAGGCACAAATACATAACAGCGATCTCAAAAAGGTACCAGTCAGTTGAATGTAGTCAATTACAGTCATTGGAAAAGGAATGGACAAGGTACAGGGTACAGGGAAAAGTAGAATGAAGCAAACAGATAGGTGGAATGACACAGTCAAAGCCTGTAAAAGGAAAAAAAGAAGGCGTGTCAAAAATGGCTACATACTAGAAGTCAGGTAGACAGAGAAAGTTATGTTGAAGAAAGAAACAAAACCAAACAGATAATTGCAGCATCCAAGAAGAAATCTTGGGAAGACTTTGGAAACAGGTTGGAGACTATGAGTCAAGCTGCTGGAAAACCATTCTGGAGTGTAATTAGCAGTTTTCGAAAGGGAAGTAAGAAGGACAGGTCAGGAAAACTACTGGTGAATCCTGTGGATGCCTTGGGCAGATGGAGGGAATATTTTGAAGAGTTGCTCAATGTAGGTGAAAATACGATCAGTAATGTTTCATATTTCGAGGTAATGGGATGGGAATGATGATGGAAATAGGATCACGTTTGAGGAAGTGGAGAAAATGGTCAATAGACTGCAGTGCAATAAAGCACCTGGGGTGGATGAAATTAAATCGGAACTAATCAAATACTGCGGAATGTCAGGTCTTAAATGGCTACACAGGATAACTGAAATGGTCTGGGAGTCGGGACAGGTTCCATCAGACTGGACAAAAGCAGTAATCACACCAATCTTTAAACATGAAAACAGAAAAGATTGTAACAACTACAGAGGTATCTCTTTAATCAGCGTTGTGGGTAAAATCTTCTCAGGTATTGTTGAGAGGAAAGAGCGAGTATTAGTTGAGGACCAATTGGATGAAAATCAATGTGGGTTTAGGCCTCTTAGAGGTTGTCAGGACCAGATCTTTAGCTTACGGCAAATAAGGGGAAGTGTTATGAGTGGAACAGGGAACTGTATCTATGCTTTATAGATCTAGAAAAGGCATATGACCAGGTTCCTAGGAGGAAGTTATTGTCTGTTCTACGAGATTATGGAATACGAGGCAAACTTTTGCAAGCATTTCAGGGTCTTTACATGGATAGTCAGTCAGCAGTTAGAGTTGACGGTAAATTGAGTTCATGGTTCAGAGTAGTTTCCGGGGTAAGACAAGGCTGCAACCTATCTCCACTGTGGTTTATATTATTTATGGATCATATGTCCAAAACAATAGACTGGCTGGATGAGATTAAGATATTGTTGTTGTTGTTGTCTTCAGTCCTGAGACTGGTTTGTGCAGCTCTCCATGCTACTCCATCCTGTGCAAGCTGCTTCATCTCCCAGTACCTACTGCAACCTACATACTTCTGAATCTGCTTAGTGTACTCATCTCTCGGTCTCCCTCTACGACTTTTACCGTCCACGCTGCCCTCCAATGCTAAATTTGTGATCCCTTGATGCCTCAAAACATGTCCTACCAACCGATCCCTTCTTCTAGTCAAGTTGTGTCACAAACTTCTCTTCTCCCCAATCCCATTCAATACCTCCTCATTAGTTACGTGATCTATCCACCTTATCTTCAGTATTATTCTGTAGCACCACATTTCGAAAGCTTCACCACATTTCGAAAGCTTCTATTCTCTTCTTGTCCAAACTAGTTATCGTCCATGTTTCACTTCCATATATGGCTACACTCCAAACAAATACTTTCAGAAACGACTTCCTGATACATAAATCTATATTCGATGTTAACAAATTTCTCGTCTTCAGAAACGCTTTCCTTGCCATTGCCAGTCTACATTTTATATCCTCTCTACTTCGATCATCATCAGTTATTTTACTTCCTAAATAGCAAAACTCCTTTACTACTTTAAGTGTCTCATTTCATAATCTAATTCCCTCAGCATCACCCGATTTAATTTGACTACATTCCACTAAACCTCGTTTTGCTTTTGTTGATGTTCATCTTATATCCTCCTTTCAAGACACTGTCCATTCCGTTCAACTGCTCTTCCAAGCCCTTTGCCGTCTCTGACAGAATTACAATGTCATCGGCGAACCTCAAAGTTTTTACTTCTTCTCCATGAATTTTAATACCTACTCCAAATTTTTCTTTTGTTTCCTTTACAGCTTGCTCAATATACAGATTGAATAACATCGGGGAGGGGCTACAACCCTGTCTCACTCCTTTCGCAACCACTGCTTCTCTTTCATGCCCCTCGACTCTTATGACTGCCATCTGGTTTCTGTACAAATTGCAAATAGTCTTTCGCTCCCTGTATTTTACCCCTGCCACCTTTAGAATCTGAAAAAGAGTATTCCAGTCAACATTGTCAAAAGCTTTCTCTAAGTCTACAAATGCTAGAAACGTAGGTTTGCCTCGCGTGTTCCAACATTTCTACGGAATCCAAACTGATCCTCCCCAAGGTCCGCATCTACCAGTTTTTCCATTCGTCTATAAAGAATTCGCGTTAGTATTTTGCAGCTGTGACTTATTAAACTGATAGTTCGGTAATTTTCACATCTGTCAGCACCTGCTTTCTTTGGGATTGGAATTATTATATTCTTCTTGAAGTCTGAGGGTATTTCGCCTGTATCATACATCTTGCTCACCAGCTGGTAGAGTTTTGTCATGACTGGCTCTCCCAAGGCCGTCAGTAGTTCTAATGCAATGTTGTCTACTCCGGGGGCCTTGTTTCGACTCAGGTCTTTCAGTGCTCTGTCAAACTCTTCACGCAGTATCGTATCTCCCATTTCGCCTTCATCTACATCCTCTTCCATTTCCATAATATTGTCCTCAAGTACATCGCCCTTGTATAAACCTTCTATATACTCCTTCCACCTTTCTGCCTTCCCTTCTTTGCTTAGAACTGGGTTGCCATCTGAGCTCTTGATATTCATACACGTGGTTCTCTTCTCTCCAAAGGTCTCTTTAATTTTCCTGTAGGCAGTATCTATCTTACCCCTAGTGAGATAAGCTTCTACATCCTTACATTTGTCCTCAATCCATCCCTGTTTAGCCATTTTGCACTTCCTGTCGATCTCATTTTTGAGACGTTTGTATTCCTTTTTGCCTGCTTCATTTACTGCATTTTTATATTTTCTCCTTTCATCAATTAAATTCAATATTTCTTCTGTTACCCAAGGATTTCGAACAGCCCTCGTCTTTTTACCTACTTTATCCTCTGCTGCCTTCACTACTTCATCCCTCAGAGATACCCATTCTTCTTCTACTGTATTTCTTTCCCCCATTCCTGTCAATTGTTCCCTTATGCTCTCCCTGAAACTCTGTACAACCTCTGGTTCTTTCAGTTTATCCAAGTCCCATCTCCTTAATTTCCCACATTTTTGCAGTTTCTTCAGTTTTAATCTACAGGTCATAAACAATAGATTGTGGTCAGAGTCCACATCTGCCCCTGGAAATGTCTTACAACTTAAAACCTGGTTCCTAAATCTTTGTCTTACGATTATATAATCTGTCTGATACCTTTTAGTATCTCCAACTGACACCGAGCGATATGTCCAAGAACTGACACTGTATGTAAGTACAGTAATGTACAAAATCTAAACAACATTGTTTGTAGTCATCAGAGTAATGGAAATGATCGATGGCATTGTTGGCCGGGAGAACCCATTCGGGGTAGATCGGCCGCCGTATTGCAAGTCATTTTTAGTTGACGCCACGTCGGCGACTTGCAAGTCAATGATGATGAAAATGATGATGAAGGACACACAACACCCAGTCTCCTGCCGGGAATCGAACCCAGGCCCCTTCGCGTGGTAGGCGATAACGCTACGTAGTACAATATAAATACAAATTTAGCTTTTTAAAAAAAAAAATTATCTATTTTCACGATTTATTCAATTATCCGGATATTTGACAATCCGGAACGGGTACAGGTACGGATAACTAGAGTTCTACTGCACCTGTAATTTTTCTGCATTACCTCATTATAAACAAATACGGTTTTTATTTGAATCAGTCTCGAACAAGAGTGGTACTGGCAATCTTCAAACTGTGAGCAGAGGCGGGGTTACTCTCGTGCCCAAGAGATGCACCGTACCCGTTCTTTGGATCCATGGGAATGCCGAAGGTTGAGGGCACGAGCCCTCACTAAACTAGTTATTTATTTGTTCTCAAAGTTACTATACTGTTAAATTATTACAAAATTAATATCTCAATAATTTCAATAGTAGAGATGGATTAAATAATCAACCTAATAACAGTATCAGGTGAGGGCATTCCGGAACAGGACACGCTATGGCTGTCTCTGGTTGGGCTTGGATAGCTCAGTCATGACAACTCTTATCGTAGGATAGTTTTCTTAATTTGTATTTAATGTCCAGTTAGGTATGGTTAAATGTTAATGTCCGTGCATTTACAGTTGTGGCATTTATACACCAAGTCGACCCACATTTTATTATTTGCTTCTATTTACATACATACTCTCCCCAAGCCACCGTACGGCGCGTGGCGAAGGGTACCCCGTGCCATTACCAGCCATTTCCTTTCCTGTTCCACTCGCAAAAAGAGCGATGGAAAAACGACTGTCCTGTATCAGCCCTAATTTCTCATAGCTTGTCTTCTTCGTCCTTCCGCGAAATGTGTGTTGGCGGTAGTAGAATCGTTCTACAGCCAGCTTCAAATGACAGTTCTCTATATTTTCTCAACAGTGTTCCTCGAAAAGAACGTGGCCTTCCCTCCAGGGACTCCCATTTCAGTTTCCGAAGCATCTCCGTAAGCCTTGCTTGTTGTTCGAACCAACAGATAACAAATCTAGCAGCCCGCATGTGAATTACTTCGATGTGTTTCTTTAATCCGACCTGGTACGGATCCCGAACACTCGAGCAGTACTCAAGAAACTGTCGCACTAGAGTGCTAGACGCGGTCTCCTTTCCAGATGAATTACACTTTCCTAACACTCTCCCAATGAAACGACGAAGGCGACCACTTGCCTTCCCTACTACGATCCTCACATGATCGTTCCATTTCCATATCTCTCTGTGACGTTACGCCCAGATATTTAAGCGACGTGACTGTGTTAGGCATGACACTACTAATGCTGTATCCAAGCATTACTGGTTGGTTTTTCTTGATCACCCACATTAATTTACGTCTTTATGCTTTAGAGCTAGCTGCCATTCATCACACCAACTAGAAATTTTGTCTAAGAAATCTTGTATCTTCTGACCGTCACTCAACTTAGACATCTTCCCGTACACCAGACCATAATCAGCATCTGCAGATGCTGCCCACCCTGTCCGCCTGATCATTTATGCTTGCAGCAAATAACAGCGGTACTATGACACTTCCCTGTGCACTCCTGACGATACCGTTTAGAAAACATCGTTCTTGTGAAACACAACTAGTTTATTACTCGCATAAAGTGTTGAGTGTTACTGACAAAGGTTTTCAGATCGGTTCCGTATTTCTGGATTTCCGCAAGGCTTTTGTCACTGTACCACACAAGCGGCACGTAGTGAAATGGCGTGCTTATGGAATATCGCCTCAGGTATGTGACTGGATTTGTGATTTCCTGTCAGAGAGGTCACAGTTCGAAGTAACTGACGGAAAGTCATCCAGTAAAACAGAAGTGATTTGTAGCGTTTCGCAAGGTAGTGTTATAGACCCTCTGCTGTTCCTTAGCCGGCCGATGTGGCCGAGCGCTTCTAGGCGCTTCAGTCTGGAACCGCGCGACCGTTACGGTCGCACGTTCGAATCCTGCCTCGGGCATGGATGTGAGTGATGTCCTTAGGTTAGTTAGGTTTAAGTAGTTCTAAGTTTTAGGGAACTGATGACCTCAGATGTTAAGTCCCATAGTGCTCAGAGCCATTTGAAACGTTTTTGCTTTTCCTTATCTAAATTAACGATTCGGTGACAATCTGAGCAGCCGTCTTAGGTTGTTTGCAGATGACGCTGTCGTTTATCGACTAATAAAGTCATTAAAAGATTAGAACAAATTGAAAAACGATTGGTGCGAAAATTGGCAATTGACACTAAATAACGAAAAGCGTGAAGTCATCCACATGAGTGCCAAAAGGA
Organism: Schistocerca gregaria; assembly: GCF_023897955.1. Classification (NCBI taxonomy): domain Eukaryota; kingdom Metazoa; phylum Arthropoda; class Insecta; order Orthoptera; family Acrididae; genus Schistocerca; species Schistocerca gregaria. The sequence goes on along the minus strand of NC_064925.1, from coordinate 438,621,963 downwards.
ATCCATTAGACTTCGGTTACACGATAAATTAGTCAAATCTGAGGGCCGTAAATTCAACTACATACCTAGGATTTGCAATTATGAACAACTTAAACTGGAAGGAATACATAGAAAATGTTGAGGGGAAGACTAACCAAAGACTGCGTTTTATTGGCAGGAAACATAGAAAACTAAGGAGACTCCCTACACTACGTTTGTCCGTCCTCTTTTAGAATACTGCTGCGCGGTGTGGGATCCTTACCTGATAGGACTGACGGAGTACATCGTAAAAGTTCGAAGAAAGGCAGCACGTTTTGTATTATCGCGAAAATGGGGGAGAGTTTCACAGAAATGATACAGGATTTGGGCTGGACAAAGACGTTTTTCGATGCGACGAAATATTCTCATGAAATTCCAATCACCAACTTTCTCCTCCGAATGCGAAAATATTTAGCTGACGCCAACCTACATAGGGAAAACGATCTTCTTGACAAAATAAGGGAAATCAGAGCTCGTACGGAAAGACATAGGTGTTCCTTCTTTCCGCGTGCCATACGAGATTGGAATAATAGAGAATTGTGAAGGTGGTTCGATGAACCCCCTGCCAGGCACTTAAATGTGATTTGCAGAGTATCCATGTAGATGTAGATGTAGATGATCCGTTCCAGCGTCACCGGCAGTGTGGTGTACCGCCTTATGGGACTCTTGGACCGTAATGCCTTCGCAGCTGTGCTTCTATACGCTACGCCGTCCTGCGCCATCTTCACCGAGGAGGTCACTGCTCGCCAAGTTAGGCAATTGTATGTAAATTGAAGGTGGAGGGTATGAGAAAGGAAAGGAAAAGGATTGCTGATGTCAATTGCATTACGCGGAATCAAAGGGGACGAGTGAAAATGCGTACCGGACTTGGATTCTAACCCGGTATCTCCTCCTTGCTAGGTAGTCAGTTAATCACTGCGCCATCCGGGACACAATTTTATAGCAACTGCGCGGAATATCTTAGCATGCCTCACAGCCGGCTCACATTCCCACCTGTCCGTAGCCCCTCTGCATTTCCTCCACATTCGCTACTCTGAGATTCCCACAGGAGATCTACATCTACATCTACATGGATACTCTGCAAATCACATTCAAGAGCCTGGCAGACCGTTCATCGAACCACCTTCACAATTCTCTATTATTCCATCTCGTATAGCGCGTGGAAAGGATGAACACGTATATATTTCTGTACGAGCTCTGATTTCCCTTATTTTATCGTGGTGATCGTTCCTCCCTATGTAGGTCGGTGTCAACAAAATACTTTCGCATTTGGAGGAGAAGGTTGGTGTTTGGAATTTCGTGAGAAGATTCCGTCGCAACGAAAAACGCCTTTCTTTTAATGATTTCCAACCCAAATCCTGTATCATTTCTGTGACACTCTCTCCCATATTTCGCGATAATGCAAAACGTGCTGCCTTTCTTTAAACTTTTTCGATGTACTCCGTCAGTCCCACCTGGTAAGGATCCCACACCGCGCAGCAGCATTCTAAAAGAGGACGTACAAGCGTAGTGTTGGCAGGATTCGGACGTACTTGTGCATCCGAACTGACGAAGGTGGATTTATTTCCCATCTAGGTGAATCAATTAAATGAATGCAAGGTGTCTTTTCTTTTGGACGTGTCCGAAAGTATAGACACCACTCATTCATTTAATTGGTTCGCCTAGCTGGGCAATGGACCACCTTCTTCAGTACGGATGCACAAATACGTCCGACCTCATGCAGGAATCTCAGAGTGGCGATCATGGAGCATGTCCCGATACAGGCACCAAGCATTCATATAATTGTGTAATTATAGTCTATTAACTGTTTCATGTAACTGCGTTTTTCCTCATTGGAAAAGCCTGAGCGGTCAGTGGAAGACGCCGCTCACTAACTTGTAGTTGCAGTGTAGTAGCTCTTTCATGTAAGTGCTGTTTTTCTCATTCTAAGGACCTTAGCGGCCACTTATTCTATGCCAGTTTAGTACCCCTTGTTTTAAGAGTGTAAACTGTTTTCACACATGGCCAAGTCTTTTTTAATTACTGTGGGAAGCTACTCCTGTTGTAAACTTCTCATTTTTTTGGCTTAGTTGTTTATTTAATGTGGCATCCCTCCCTCCCGCTTTTTATGTCGGGCCGGTAACTGCACTGGCTTTGGCGTCCTCGTGTTTGGTTTGGCCACAGGTGGCTGTATTTCGTAGACGCAGTGCCTGCAAGCAAGCAGATTGTTTTTAGTTAGTCCTTATTCTGTCAGGTCATCGCCCTGTTGGGTTCTGTTTATTGTGTTTGGTGTTCCAGTCAAATCTTGTAAGAGAAAAAGCATATAATCTCTACTGCGTGGCTCAAGGCCTCGTGCTTAAGGGGTTTATCTCTGCAAAATATTCTAGCCGCGCGTTGTTACTGTGACTGGTCTTGCACGAGGTAGAGTTCCTTGATACTGAACTTCTTTTTCTTTTAACAGGGGAAAAGAGAAGACCCCAGCGCCAGATATTAAATTTGTTTCTTCACTCATTGAATTCTAAGGTTAGATACGGCGCCGAAAATTCGTTTCTAGCTGGAGATACAGAGGCAGAGCCTTGTCCTGACCTTTCATATTTATTTCTTTTTTAATTCTAAAACTCAGGCTGTTGGGCTTTAGTTTCAAAGGCAAGTTTGTAACGTTCTTGTCAAAGGTAAAGGAAAATTGTATTTAACTTATTTCCTCCCGTAAGTGCTCTCTCAAGCTATACCCTTTTTTAAAATATACAGTCTGCTATTTAAATGAAGATATTTGGTCATTATTTGACATTAAAGGTTTCCAGTTCATGGGGTTGTCTATAAACAGTTATAATTTTATAAAAAGCTCTGTTTCATTTTAAAACTTTTGTTGTTATCCAAACTGTTGTTTTCTTTTCATCTGCTGTTCAATATAATTGTTGCTCGTCTTAGAAATTGTTGCTCTCAGCACGTATAGTGCTTTTTTTTAGTGTAATAAAAGTTTGTCATATGGTGAATGATGTGTACTTAAAACTCTGGCTCAGTTTTTCACCTGTTTGAATGTGCTTAGGCTGCACTCTGAAAGGTGTCATTTCACGCACCCCTTCAGATGAGACTGTTTAGCGTCAGGTTAGTGCATCGACGAAACGAATCGAGTCGAGAAGCAGAAGTATGTCACGGTAATCTAAATGAGGTTAACATTAATAATAATTACAATGTCTAGTGGACGCTGTATAATCTGAAGACGCCTAGTGTCAAGCTCTCTCTGCAGTGAAACAGATGATATTTCCTGTCACGGAAAGAAACCAACCTCCTTCTGTAATTTTCGAGCAGGAAAAGTGTCCCGTAGTGCGCATTTGTGTCTAGTAGCTGCAGAGAGGGAACTTTCTCCAGTATGAACGAAAAATTCACAACTTCGTACAGTAATGACATTTTACTATACAGTATTTCAGTACCGGTAACACTAAGTGTGGTGTAATCGCAAGGCACCACACTGGCTAGGCTGTAGGCTTCAAATCGGGCGCGGTCCGTCAGTACGCATCGGACCTGCGAATCGCCACTGTCGACGCCAGCCACTCGGCTGGTCTAGCGAGACAAGCTAGCGCACTGGCCCGTTCTACAGCCGACTTTCATAGGAATGGTTCACATGTTATAGCTTCAGAGATCTCAATTGCAGAGACGCTAGTTAGCATAGCCTTCAGCTACGTCAGTAGCTACGACCTAACCAGGCGCCACATACAGTTTATACAGGGTGTTTCAAAAATGACCGGTATATTTGAAACGGCAATAGAAACTAAACGAGCAGCGATAGAAATACACCGTTTGTTGCAATATGCTTGGGACAACAGTATATTTTCAGACAGACAAACTTTCGAAATTACAGTAGTTACAATTGTCAACAACAGATGGCGCTGCGGTCTGGGAAACTCTATAGTACGATATTTTCCACATATCCACCATGCGTAGCAATAATATGGCGTAGTCTCTGAAATAAATTACCCGAAACCTTTGACAACGTGTCTGGCGGAATGGCTTCACATGCAGATGAGACGTACTGCTTCAGCTGTTCAATTGTTTCTGGATTCTGGCGGTACACCTGGTCTTTCAAGTGTCCCCACAGAAAGAAGTCACAGGGGTTCATGTCTGGCGAATAGGGAGGCCAATCCACGCCGCCTCCTGTATGTTTCGGATAGCCCAAAGCAATCACACGATCATCGAAATATTCATTCAGGAAATTAAAGACGTCGGCCGTGCGATGTGGCCGGGCACCATCTTGCATAAACCACGAGGTGTTCGCAGTGTCGTCTAAGGCAGTTTGTACCGCCACAAATTCACGAAGAATGTCCAGATAGCGTGATGCAGTAATCGTTTCGGATCTGAAAAATGGGCCAATGATTCCTTTGGAAGAAATGGCGGCGCAGACCAGTACTTTTTGAGGATGCAGGGACGATGGGACTGCAACATGGGGCTTTTCGGTTCCCCATATGCGTCAGTTCTGTTTATTGACGAAGCCGTCCAGGTAAAAATAAGCTTCGTCAGTAAACCAAATTCTGCCCACATGCATATCGCCGTCATCAATCCTGTGCACTATATCGTTAGCGAATGTCTCCCGTGCAGCAATGGTAGCGGCGCTGAGGGGTTGCCGCGTTTGAATTTTGTATGGATAGAGGTGTAAACTCTGGCGCATGAGACGATACGTGGACGTTGGCGTCATTTGGACCGCAGCTGAAACACGGCGAATGGAAACCCGAGGCCACTGTTGGATCACCTGCTGCACTAGCTGTGCGTTGCCCTCTGGTTGCCGTACGCGGTCGCCCTACCTTTCCAGCACGTTCATCCATCACGTTCCCAGTCCGTTGAAATTTTTCAAACAGATCCTTTATTGTATCGCTTTTCGGTCCTTTGGTTACATTAAACCTCCGTTGAAAACTTCGTCTTGTTGCAACAACACTGTGTTCTAGGCGGTGGAATTCCAACACTCCAAAAATCCTCTTTTCTAAGGAATAAACCATGTTGTCCACAGCACACTTGCAGGTTGTGAACAGCACACGCTTACAGCAGAAAGACGACGTACAGAATGGCGCACCCACAGACTGCGTTGTCTTCTATATCTTTCACATCACTTGCAGCGCCATCTGTTGTTGAAAATTGTAACTACTGTAATTTCGAAAGTTTGTCCGCCTGAAAATGTACTGTTGTCCCAAGCATATTGCAACAAACGGTGTATTTCTATTGCCGCTCGTTTAGTTTTTATTGCCGTTTCAAATATACCGGTCATTTTTGAAACACCCTGTACATTGACCATTGAACTTCAGAATTTTTAAGAAGTATTTGCAGTTCAGTCTATAACTGCACTTGTAAAGATTATTGTACAAAGTCAAGAGGCCCATAGTTCCGCCTCATACATAACACTAAGAATAAAGGAAGGGTATTGGGGCGTACTTACGTGACGTTGTAGGGCTGGGTACCACCAGCAGTAACATCGCCACTACTGCAGCCGCACCCCTGAAACAACACCAAAAGTCAAATTTATTAGCTGATTCTTTAAAAATTTACTCACGTTATCGAAACACGAATACCTAGTTAAAAAACAAAGAAAATGCTGAGCATCAGTATGGCGATATTTTTAAATGCCAGTTCTCGCTCATCTCAACAAGTTGTACGTTTACGAAAATACTATTTTCTACAAGTATTTGATGCCGTTCACAAAGACCGAGCAACTCCATCGAGTACAAGAGCAGGGATGTTACGAATGGTGACACTGTAAACTTTATTTGCTTCTTTAACTTCCTGGAGTTTAGACAATGTAGATAGCAGTGATACACAGACGCTTTATTTCATCGCCTAGAGTTTCGTAGTGTCGTTTGACTACGAGTAACACTATAAGTGGTTCTTCTTATCTAACAAGATAACAGGAATTTTTTAATGAATGTGGTGGAAAAACGATTATCTGTATGCCTCTGTGTAATTGAGGCACTGCAATGTTGGCATTCGTTCCTTGTAGGGCTAACAACATTTCTTTCATAATTGAGGAGCGATTCGCTTTTCGATACCTTTCCGTCATGCACTACAACTCTCCTTTTGTGCTTTCAGTTAAGATTTTCCATAACACTTTGTAACAGCCTCAATAAACCACTCATGAAGCGTATTCCTTTTTCCTAGCCTTTCTCTCCCGCTTCAGCAATACAGCAGCGATTATGTGTCGCAGGGACTCGAAAGTCCTTGGTAGGTTGCTGGAGATATTTGGCTCCAGATGTCTACCCACAGGTCACGCAAATTCCATTAATTATGGGTCGGTGATTTGTAGGCACAGAGATGGCGCCCAATAGCATCCCAGATGTGTTCCCTCGAATTCATATCCGCCGAATTTGGTGGACGAGACATCAACATGAGTTCACTATTACGCTTCTCAGACTAACAGAGCACAATTCTGGTCTAGTGACATGGAAAGTTATTTTCCCAGACGTTGTCATCGCTGCCGTGCAAGTGTTGTGTTGTACTAATCACGCACGGCTGTCATGACCTCTTCTATCACTATCACGAGGCCTCCTTCCGCGCAGGTCCACATCTCTCATAGCACGATACTGTCCACAAAGGCCTGAGACTGTGGCGCGATGCATGTTTTCAAACAGCGTATCCAGACGCGACCATTGGTCTGTTGTAACAAGAAACGTGACTCACCCGTCCAGCTAACACATTTTCACTGACCCATGGTCCAGCCTCGATGATCCCTGGCACACTGCAGTAGTGACTGACGGAGTTGGTGTGTCAGCATAGAGATATGAGGATTGTCCAGAAAGTAAGTTTCGATCGCTCGCTAAATGGAAACCACAGTGAAAACCAGAAACATTTTATTTCCAAGAGTTAGCTACACTTTCTAGATCCTTCTCTGCATAGTCGCTGCTCCGACTTAGAGATCTGTCGGAGCCTTGTTCCAAATTTCCAACGCCATCGTCATAGTGCTTTCCCATTACTCTCTACGCTGGTTTTTATTGCCTGCGCCCAAGTGTTGTCTTCGTATCCAGCGTTTCATGTGAACAGATATGACACTCAGGACGAGCCAATTAGGGCTGTGTTATCGGTGATCGAACACTTCCCATCGAAAAGGCTGCAAGAGCGTCTTCACTGCCCCTAAAGACTGCGGCTGAGAATTGCCATGAAGGTGGAAGTGCGGGGGCAATTGTGTTAGGTGGGCTGCATTCATTAAGGCGAAGCCTCTCAGCGGACCCTCCTACTTGGCGGGAGACATCATTATTCTAGGCACCTTTACTCGCTCGCAGCGGGCTCACAACTGAAAAGAGCGTTTTGATGCGATCGACGGTCATAGTAGAGACACTATCCAACACATCTGTGCAAAGCTTCATCGGGTTTTCACTGTGGTGTCCATTTAGCGACCGATCGGAACTTACTTTCTGGAAAACCCTCGAATGTAAGTCTCGATACAATAATTTACCCACAGTCGTATGTATTGTAGAAATTTATTTTATGCACTTCTTATATGTTACCAGTTTCGGCGTTACAATGATGCCATCTTCAGGCCCCACACGTCATAGCCGCAAAATCGCTATACACGGAAGGACTCATATAACTGGATCCTTGAATCAAATCGCTATGCAACAGCTTTTGGTGACTCGTATGTAAGGATCTTCTGGTGTCACATGTACAACATTGCGCCCTGGACGTTTTGCTCCATAACACTTGTACTTGCACCAGCATTGCAATCTGTTGTCAGATCCACCACAGATCGCCACCTACGCTACTGTACATACCTCGCAAGCCTCCGATCTCCACGTCCTATGATGTGTGGACGTCCAACGCCTTGTCGCCTACTCGTGCTTTCAACCTTTTTCAACTAACATAAAGAAAGCTTCTAATATGAAGTTTTTCACTGTCCTGACCGCGTGTATGTACACTGCATTACTACTTTCGACAGGACGAAGCTGACATCTTCTGATCCACAGAGTACATGTTATGAAATCATGTTGTGCCATAAACCGCGCGTTTGTATTCGTGCAATAGTAATGCACTCACAAAGAAACAGCTATAAATTGAAAACAGTGCTTAACGGTAAGGTGGAGTTTATACAGAAGAACCTTATTTTTAAATCAACAACACATTAAGGTCGTTGTACAACAGTACTAGAATGAGATTACGGAAATGTCCGATTCCATCCGTCTGCTTTGACCCATGATGTCATCAATATGGCGGAAGTGGCTATTCTAAGCGTCTCCAATATTGCGCCTATGATGTCACTACACACAAGCAAAAAGACACGATAATACGTATAAATAAGACAATAAAATCTCCCTCCAAAAATACAATAACGGAGTAACCGCGGGAAATTGGGGCTAAATATAGCACTAAAGAAAAACACACCACGACCCCAAAACACACAAAATGACGAACAAAGAAAAAATAGTTACAAACATAGTTCAACCGCAGCTGACGACACCAGAACACCAACACCTACAGCAAAAACTATGGAAATCTGAATCAGACATTTCCCTTGACCACAGCTGACGATACCAAAACACCAATACTTACTTATAAAATTACCAGAATTGTAATCGGTCATTTCCCTTGACATATATAGGTCAACCATAACTATTGATAAGAAGAAACCAGTACCTACAACTGCGAAAAACAGAGCCAAAAGCACAACACCTCTAAAATTGAAAAGTCAAATATCCCTACGTAAATTAAAACACATTGGATACACAATAAATACACGAAACATTACAACTTGAGAAAATTAGACCCAGAAAAACAATTAATTACCACCTACAAATTTTTACACACACACACACACACACACACACACACACACACAGGGCGGCATCAAACACAACAAGACGACATCTACAAACACAATCAACTCATAAACTCCACGCCATAATGACGTCACACACCACAACACCCTTACGTCATGGGTCAAAGCAGACGGGTGGAATCTGACGCTTTCGTTGACCCACTAGAATTGTTGCTTGTCGAATCATGCTGCCTAGTACGAATGGAAAATAATGTGGGCTGGCTTTTCAACGTACTGTCCACAATGCAAATGAAGACACTCGTGAGCTGTAGTACGCCATCGACTTTGCTGAAGCGCCACCTGTCGGTATGAGAGTCACATTCCAAAACCAATACCTATTCTTGAAATAAAAAAAAATGCGTGTATTTGAAAAAAACTACTGATTCATGAAATATTTTTCGAAACATTGATCTATCATTATTCCGCTACTTCTTGATGACTTGGTGTTTCTGTGGTCATGACTGGAATTTAGGGAAGACGAAAAAGAAGGCGGAAGTGCAAGGCTGTAGCGTGCACGTGCTCTTGTGTTTGTTTGCCACTTCTGTCGGCGCCAGTAGTTGCTAGTTACGGTGGATGACGACATGTGGGGGTGTGACGGATTAGCAGTTGACGCGCCGGCCTGTCTACACATTTCAGTTTGTTTTAATGGCAGTACGTTCCCTGAGATTGAGCTACACTCATCAGTTCCTTCCTCCTACAAAGTTGCTTTTACCGTTGGTGATCTAACCACGGCAGCTATGCGCGATACGTGAATTCCAGGAAGAGGAGGAGCACCTATTTTTAATGTCGTTCCAATTCACAGTACCTATGTCTGATGAACGTGTGTTCAGTTTAAAAACTGCTCGAAGATGACGTAACTACCATACTGCGAATACAGAGTACGACCTAATCCTCAAGAAATTACTTCGTTCTCGTAGAGCTTGTGGTAGGGCTGGGCAAACGTTACTCACGTTCGAATTTTCCGATACGCCTCTTAACTCGATACGGTATCGGACGCTTCTCGAACGATCGCGTGATATTTCACTCTCGCGGGGTGAGTGCAGGCGATATGTAAAGAACTACGAGCTAGTCAGAACAACAAGCTATAACAAAGCTGAAATTTGACGATGTCGTGAAAAGTATTGGGAAATACCATTAAATGCTGCCATTGTACAAACTCTTGTTTCATTTGAACAGATTTGGAAATAAGAATTCTCATACAGTGTTTATGGATGTATAAATACTTCAAGGATGTTTAAATAAAGCTAACAATCAGGGACGAAAATATTTCCCTTGAAAAATATTGCTCGCCTCTGAAGGTACGACAAAAAGAAATACGTTACTAGGAAAACACACACACAAACGTGGCTCGGTGGCTCATTGACTTCGGAGCGTTCTGGTGAAGAACGTCCGCTCCTGGTAGCTGAGTTGTCAGCGCGACGGAGTGTCATACCTAACGGCGCGGGTTCGATTCCCGGCTGGGTCGGAGATTTTCTCCGCTCGGGAACTGGGTGTTGTGCTGTCTTTATCATTTCATCCCCATCGACACGCAAGTCGCCGAAGTGGCGTCAACTCGAAAGACTTGCACCAGGCGAACGGTCTACCCGACGGGAGGCCCTAGAAGCACTGCATTTCCATTTGTTGACGAACGTTAAGCGTGCCAAGTTTAGCGTGCTGACTCTTCACAAGGGAAACTCCCCATAGCATCCCCCTCAGATTTAGTGGTAAGATGGTCCTTTGAATAGCCCGTCAAAAACTGGATACAGATCAAGCACGAAAACAGGAAGAAGGTGTACCGAACTGTGGAAAAAAGAAGGGAAATAGAAACAGTAAACAGCCCAAGATTAACATGTGCAAATCGAGCGACTGCTTCAGAACGTGGTGATGTGGTCACACTGTTGGACTACGAATGAGGAATTCCGGATTTTAATCTTCCTTATTCCCCACATTTTTTTCACTAAATTATAAACTGTCCATTCAGTTATTGACATATATGTTCGCTTTATTCAAATTTGTGTCTGTATCGTGGTGTAACGTCTGTCTGCAAAAGCGGCATGTACCGAAGGGGCGTCCTGCTATACGTTATTCCTATTTGTTCTCCACAAGTACCACATGTAATACCTCTTGCGTTGGAACTTTTGATCTTGAATTCCTTCGTTGCAACATAGTTCACAGTGGTTTATCTGTTGTTTTTATTTCTGAGAGAGGTCTATGAGGCAACTCGCCTGCTCTCACTGTTCATGACATTTACTTGCGACGGTAATATATTCTTATCACATGATTCATATTTTATAATCAGTGCACAGTATGACAACTGCCAAGACTACAGAAGGAGAACAGAAACATCAATGTAAAAATGTAAATGTCGTGTGACTAGGGCCTCCCGTCGCGTAGAGCGTTCGCCGGGTGCAAGTCTTTCGCTTTGACGCCACTTCGGCGACTTGCGCGTCGATGGGGATGAAATGATGATGATTAGGATAACACAACACCCGGTCTCCGAGGGGAGAAAATCTCCGACCCAGCCAGGGATCGCACCTGGGCCTTTAGGATTGACATTCTGTCGCGCTGACCACTCAGCTACCGGGGGCGGACAGAAGCATCAATGAAAGGACGGACAGTTCATAAATGTGTGGGGAAAAATGGGGAACGACGGAGGTTTTAGCACAGATCTCCGACTTTGCAGTCTAACACCGCGACCACACTATCACGAAGTCGCTGGGTGTTGTTCATCTTGAGCTTGGACGTTCACTGTTTCTGTTTTGCTTATTTTTTTCACAGCTCAATACACCTTCTTCCTGTGTTCATGCTTGACCTGTGCTCATTTTTGACGGGCTCTCCACTGGGCCGTTTTACCACTAAATCTGAGAGGGTTGCGATGAGGAGCTTCCAATGTCGGAAACGATGTGACTTCGGCTTACCGTGCGCGTTCTCAATGTGGTATACGCGATCGCAGCGCGCTGCAGCGGCAGTTCTCGACTACATCTCGCTCACACATTAATCTGTTTAAGAAATGGACGCTTGTGAAACTCCTACGTTAGCTCTATTAAAACGCACATTTGCTCCCTTGTCCACATACTCGTTATGAAAATTAAACTAAATATTGCTTTTGCTAAAAGAATCTGAAGTATTTCCATAAAAGAGAGAATATTAAAAAAAGTGTTTGTACAGTATTATTTTATTGCATTTGTGATATTTTTGTCTTGGTTAAACCAGGACTCTTGTAGCGCTTCACTTAGTCTCGTGATGTTAATAACTGTTTGATGCTGAATTGGTTAATGGTTGAGATGATGATTACTATTAACAGGAGTCAAGTACCACTTATCTTTCTGTGACTGCTAATTCATGCGAACGATAATTACTGCTAGTCACTGTTAAGTTCGTCCGGTAGCTGTGTGTGTTCGTTGCACTTTGCAGAAAGAGAAAGCCGGCCGCTGTGGCCGAGCGGTTCTAGGCGCTTCAGTCTAGAACTGCGTGACCGCTTCGGTCTCAGGTTCGAATCCTGCCTCGGGTATGGATGTGTGTGATGTTAGGTTAGTTAGGTTTAAGTAGTTCTAAGTTCTAGGTGACTGACGACCTCAGATGTCAAGTCCCATAGTGCTCAGACCAATTTGAAAAAGAGAAATAGTGAGAGTCCTTTTTGCAAAATTATAATTAAATTCTTTGAACTTAAGGTTCCCACATTATTATGCCTAATTAGACTGATGACCGTTTATTGTTTCAGTCACGAAAACTTTGTCTACTTCCATTATTTCCAAAATTAGTCTTTCTATTAATTGGCATTTATACGAAATTCATGTTCGATACCCTTTGTCTATTAGGTAAACACACTGTCAAACCTCAAAATGCCTTACAGAGGGTAACGCTTATTGTATGTTAAGGTGATATTTTGCGTAACATACGCATAGGGGTTATATGCTTCGCCAAGCAACTGGTAAGGATAGTAAACAGAGGCCATGTCGGTATCAGGGTATAAAGTATTTGCGAATTTCATTCCGTGTACTCAGTTGGAATGGAGTAGAACTGTCCACAGTGATGAGCCCATCCTTGAACTGAACCCCGACAGCCGGCCGCTGTGGTCGATAGGTTCTAGGCGCTTCAGTCCGGAACCGCACTGCTGCTACGGTCGCAGGTTCGAATCCTGCCTCGGGCATGGGTGTGTGATGTCCTTAGGTTAGTTAGGTTTAAGTAGTTCTAAGTCTAGCGGACTGATGACCTCAGATGTTTAGTCCCATCGAGTTCAGAGCCATTTGAACCCCGACAACCGATGAAGACATAGGAGACGCCCCGGTAAGCAGTGAGATATCAATCTGACTGTTGCCCGCCATAAAGCCCGACAGCCAGTAGTGATTGTCTGGGACGCCATTTCATTTCATGGCAGCCCCCCTTTGCTTATCGTCCGCGGCACCCTTACGGCACAGCACTTCGTCGCCGATATTCTGCCCTTCATGGAGAGCCATCCCGGGCCTACATTTCAGCAAGATATTGCCCACCCGCACCCGACGAGGGTCCCCATTGCTTGTCTTCTTTCTTACCAAACTCTGCCTTGGCCAGCGAGGTCGCCGGATCCCAGAGCATGACATCCAACAACTGTATAAATCAATGTCAAGCCGAATAACAGCTTGCATAAAGGTCATAGGATGCGGGAGTGACACCGAGGAGGGGGCCTTAAAAGCACTTTTTGCCGTTTGTTCACGTACCTGTTAATATTGCGCTCCTGTGTTATCACGCCACAGGAGGGCGACAAACGGGAGTCCTGAAAAAGCATAAGTACCCTTTGATGCTCCAGATCACGTTCAGATTTTGTTGGCTGGTTTCGAACGGTCCCTAGTGATTCCAACCTGTACATTAGAGCAAAAATTGCGGTAGCGCTCCAGTCCAAAAGGGTACAGTCACCTTCAATGGGGATGCAGCCCTATAATGGTCGTACAGAAGGGTTGATACGTCCAAGGGCGCCAGCAGTCTCAAAGGTTGTCAAAAACATGCTCCTGTTGCTCATCGCACTGCGAATTGTTTTCAACCACGGAATGTGTGGCAATCTGAGGGTTTTTCGTGTCGATTGTAAGCGGCGGTGCGTCTCAAATGCTTTCCTCGGCTACCCGTAAGAAAACCATTTGGTTTCAACGACGGGTGTCACGGATCTGACATCCATCGCAGAGAACACAAAATTGACATTACAGAAATTTGGTAATGATTAAATTCTCAACAGGTTGCCATGAACTGTTGTTTACAGTAACATATTCGTCATTGCTGTCGTGGGATGACACGAATTTTCTCAAGTCACATCGAGGGAGACCACAATTTGATACTTTCCCACAGTTTGTAGATGCCTTACAAAATCTAGCGCCCAAATACGTAGGTGAAAGGCACATATCAACCTTGACACACAAAGACTTAACGAAATTACCGGATCGTTTAAAACATACAATCTTAACAAAACTACTGCATTTCGTGCCTGAAGTGAAAAGACAATTTTATCCGATAAGATATCTAACATTCGAGAGTGGAGTACAAACTTGGATTCTGCAAAGCTGGGGAGGAGAATTGGCCGTGCCCTATTCGAAGGATCCATTCTGACGTCGACCCGGAATGACTGGACAGGGTGTGATTCCCGCCCTTCCACAACGCGAGTCCAGTGTCTTAATCATTGCAGCAAGTCTCTCGCTGATCCACTTTGCTTCCAAGGACTGATCGACATGACGAATGCCTCAATATTCAAGGTGACTAAGTTGAGAAATGGACTGCAGTACGTGGTATTGTTAGCATATATCTCTGTGCAATGAGACGTTCACTACTTTTCGAAAGCCCATCAAATGTAACAGGAAAAGATCAAGTGTGTCTTACCCTATTCTTACAGTTTGAGAAGAAAATTGCTTCCTATGGACGACGTTTGAAACTCCTACAGTAATTTCAGCAATTTGTGTTCATTTCATAACCTATAAAACACTGGGCGTACAATCGCCTTAATATATGCGACTGGCGTTGTTCTTAACGATACTGCATTGAGAAGACGCTGTAGTTTGCGTGTCTGAAAAGTGTTAATTTAAAACTACAAGCGTAGGTTGAAGACATTTTGTTGCAGGTGGGCGTACGTTTCGTATACCGAGGAGGTGACAGGTTTAGCACCAGAAAATTGTACCCTGCATCAGAAGTAACTCAGTCGCTCCCATATGATCGTAGAGCGTGTCGGCGGCGATATTGCCACACGTGAAGTTTCTGTTAGCCGTTGCATTCAGAGCATTATTAGTATTACTTTAAAGGATTTCGAACAATAACGCTCTGCAAGTTTCATTAAGTTCTTAGACCTATTCGACGCTATGGCTATTATTAAAATTAAATTTACTACAATCTTTGCAAGCCATTGTCGATTTTTCCGAAAATAATTTCTAGCTTCTTTACCCATTGTTCATCCTCGTTGTTTAATGCAGTGTAAACTGCTGCTTTAGTGTAGATAGTGACACATATCAGTTTTAGTACATCTTGAATATGGCAATATTTACATTAATAAACTATACATTTGCTTTCGATCGTTCTTCTGATACGTAAAAGGGACCGTCAGTACCGAAAGTGCGTATCGAATAACACAGTGACGACTCTGTTTTATCAAAAGATTTCCCAGAGATTTTCAGGTTTTTCTACGTTGAAAGTCCAATTCCCGTGAGCAAATTTTTATTATATGTGAGATCACGTTTCACGTTACTACTTTTCATACCCAAATATGAAACATTTTGAGTTGTTGCACCACTTACTAATGATTATACCAAGTTCAATTAATACTGTAATCAAGATTTATAGCAAACTTATTTTTGTTATTATTCAACAAATAATATCCGACCATAATACTTTGTAACACACTTGCTGTGGAAAGATAACTACACTACTGGCCATTAAAATTGCTACACCATGAAGATGACGTGCTACAGACGCGAAATTCAACGGACAGGAAGAAGATGCAGTGATATACAAATGATTAGCTTTTCAGAGTATTCACACAAGGTTGATGCCGGTGGCGACACCTACAACGTGCTGACATGAGGAAAGCTTCCAACCGATTTCTCATACACAAATAGCGTTGCCTGGTGAAACGTTGTTGTGATGCCTTGTGTAAGGAGGAGAAATGCGTACCATCACGTTTCTGACATTGATAAAGGTCGGATTGTAGCCTATCGCGATTGCAGTTTATCGTATCGCGAGATTGCTGCTCCCGTTGGTCGAGATCCAATGACTGTTAGAAGAATATGGGGTTCAGGAGGGTAATACGGAACGCCGTGCTGGCTCCCAACGGCCTCGTATCACTAAGCAGTCGAGATGACAGGCATCTTATCCGCATGGCTGTAACGGATCTATATCTACAGCTACATGATTCCTCAACAATTCACATTTAAGTGCTTGGCAGAGGGTTCATCGAACCATAATCATACTATCTCCCTTTCATTCCACTCCCGAACAGCGCGCGGAAAAAACGAACACCTAAACCATTCTGTTCGAGCACTGATTTCTCTTATTTTATTTTGATGATCATTCCTACCTAGGTTGGGCTCAACAAAATATTTTTGCATTCGGAAGAGAAAGTTGATGACTGAAATTCCGTAAATACACTCCTGGAAATGGAAAAAAGAACACATTGACACCGGTGTGTCAGACCCACCATACTTGCTCCGGACACTGCGAGAGGGCTGTACAAGCAATGATCACACGCACGGCACAGCGGACACACCAGGAACCGCGGTGTTGGCCGTCGAATGGCGCTAGCTGCGCAGCATTTGTGCACCGCCGCCGTCAGTGTCAGCCAGTTTGCCGTGGCATACGGAGCTCCATCGCATCTTTAACACTGGTAGCATGCCGCGACAGCGTGGACGTGAACCGTATGTGCAGTTGACGGACTTTGAGCGAGGGCGTATAGTGGGCATGCGGGAGGCCGGGTGGACGTACCGCCGAATTGCTCAACACGTGGGGCGTGAGGTCTCCACAGTACATCGATGTTGTCGCCAGTGGTCGGCGGAAGGTGCACGTGCCCGTCGACCTGGGACCGGACCGCAGCGACGCACGGATGCACGCCAAGACCGTAGGATCCTACGCAGTGCGTAGGGGACCGCACCGCCACTTCCCAGCAAATTAGGGACACTGTTGCTCCTGGGGTATCGGCGAGGACCATTCGCAACCGTCTCCATGAAGCTGGGCTACGGTCCCGCACACCGTTAGGCCGTCTTCCGCTCACGCCCCAACATCATGCAGCCCGCCTCCAGTGGTGTCGCGACAGGCGTGAATGGAGGGACGAATGGAGACGTGTCGTCTTCAGCGATGAGAGTCGCTTTTGCCTTGGTGCCAATGATAGTCGTATGCGTGTTTGGCGCCGTGCATGTGAGCGCCACAATCAGGACTGCATACGACCGAGGCACACAGGGCCAACACCCGGCATCATGGTGTGGGGAGCCATCTCCTACACTGGCCGTACACCTCTGGTGATCGTCGAGGGGACACTGAATAGTGCACGGTACATCCAAACCGTCATCGAACCCATCGTTCTACCATTCCTAGACCGGCAAGGGAACTTGCTGTTCCAACAGGACAATGCACGTCCGCATGTATCCCGTGCCACCCAACGTGCTCTAGAAGGTGTAAGTCAACTACCCTGGCCAGCAAGATGTCCGGATCTGTCCCCCATTGAGCATGTTTGGGACTGGATGAAGCGTCGTCTCACGCGGTCTGCACGTCCAGCACGAACGCTGGTCCCACTGAGGCGCCAGGTGGAAATGGCATGGCAAGCCGTTCCACAGGACTACATCCGGCATCGCTATGATCGTCTCCATGGGAGAATAGCAGCATGCATTGCTGCGAGAGGTGGATATACACTGTACTAGTGCCGACATTGTGCATGCTCTGTTGCCTGTGTCTATGTGCCTGTGGTTCTGTCAGTGTGATCATGTGATGTATCTGAGCCCAGGAATGTGTCAATAAAGTTTTCTCTTCCTGGGACAATGAATTAACGGTGTTCTTATTTCAATTTCCAGGGGTGTAGATCTCGCCGCGACGAAAAACGTTTTTGATTTAATGACTTCCATCCCACCTCGCGTATCATATCTGCCACACTCTCTCCCCTGTTACGTGATAATACAAAACGAGCTGTCCTTTTTTGCACCCTTTCGATGTCCTCCATCAATCCGACCTGGGAAGGATCCCACACCGCGCAGCAATATTCTAAAAGAGGACGAACGAGTGTAGTGGAAGCTGTCTCTTTAGTGGACTTGTTGCACCTTCTGAGTGTCCTGCCAATGAAACGCAACCTTTGGCTCGCCTTCCCCACAATATTATCTATGTGGTCTTTCCACTGAAGTTGTTCGTAATTTTAACACCTAGGTACTTAGTTGAATTGACAGCCTTGAGAATTGTACTATTTATCGAGTAATCGAATCCCAACGGATTTCTTTTGGAACTCATGTGGATCACCTCACACCTTTCGTCATTTAGCGTCAACTGGCACCTGCCACACCATACCATTTTCTAAATCGCTTTGCAACTGATACTGGTCTTCGGATGACCTTACTAGACGGTAAATTACAGCATCATCTGCGAACAACCTAAGAGAAGTGCTCAGATTGTCACCCAGGTCATTTATATATATCAAGAACAGTAGAGGTCCCAGAACGCTTCCCTGGGGAACACCTGATATCACTTCAGTTTTACTCGATGATTTGCCGTCTATTACTACGAACTGCGATCTTCCTGACAGGAAATCACGAATCCAGTCGCACAACTGAGACGATACCCCATAGGCCCACTGCTTGATTAGTAGTCGCTTGTGAGGAACGGTGGCAAAAGTTTTCCGGTAATCTAGAAATAAGGAATCAACTTGAGATCCCCTGTCGATAGCGGCCATTACTTCGTGCGAATAAAGCGCTAGCTCTGTTGCACAAGAAAGATGTTTTCTGAAACCATGCTGATTACGTATCAATAGATCGTTCCCTTCGAGGTGGTGGTGGTGCTGGTGGTTAGTGTTTAACGTCCCGTCGACAACGAGGTCATTAGAGACGGAGCACAAGCTCGGGTTAGGGAAGGATTGGGAAGGAAATCGGCCGTGCCCTTTCAAAGGAACCATCCCGGAATTTGCCTGAAACGATTTAGGGAAATCACGGAAACCTAAATCAGGATGGCCGGAAACGGGATTGAACCGTCGTCCTACCGAATGCGAGTCCAGTGTCTTCGAGGTGATCCATAATGTTTGAATACAGTATATGCTCCAAAACCCTACAAACCGACGTCTATGATATAGGTCTGTAGTTCGATGGATTACTCCTACTACGCTTCTTAAAGACTGGTGCGACCTGCGCAATTTTCCAATCTGTAGGTACAGATCTATCGGTGAGAGAGCGGTTGTATATGATCGTGGAGCCACGTCTCGATCCTTGCTAGGACGGTCCCTTTCCGGTGGCGCACGTTTGCCAAGTTTGGAGTAGGGTCACATTTTGCATTAGCGCTATCCACTTTCTGAGGAGCTCACAAGTTGCGGGATTTGCCACGCAACTGGTGTTTCCTGATTAATCGTATTGTTTTGAGGGTCTTGGACCTTTACTTCGCATTTGCGAGCTGCACAGACTAGGAAAGCGTGTAGTGCTTCCCAAGAAGTCTCCCACGCAAATGAAGTACCTCTCCGCATTGCCAGTGGGACAGTGTTGATTCAGTTGAGCTTTTACACAGCTTCGTGTTTTAATAGTTAAGGTGACTTTCAGCTCGTTGAGTTCGAGCAGTTTCTCAGATAATTTTACTAGATTCATTCCGTTGGAAATTAATCTGTCATTGTAATGCAGTATATGCCCAAGATGCCCAAGATGAAATGAGAGATATGGTACTGGGTAAAGAGTTTGACAGAGCACTGAAAGACCTAAGTCGAAACAAGGCCCCGGGAATAGACAACATTCCATCAGAACTACTGACAGCCTTGGGAGAGCCAGGCGTCACAAAATTCTACCATCTAGTGAGCTAGATGTATGAGACAGGCGAAATACCCTCAGACTTCAAGAAGAATATAATAATTCCAATCCCAAAGAAAGTAGGTGTTGACAGATGTGAAAATTACCGAACTATCAGTTTAATAAGCCACAGCTGCAAAATACTAACACGAATTCTTTACAGACGAGTGGAAAAACTAGTAGAAGCCGACCTTTGGGAAGATCAATTTGGATTACGTAGAAATGTTGGAACACGTGAGGCAATACTGACCCTACGACTTATCTTAGAAAATAGATTAAGAAAAGGCAAACCTAAATTTCCAGCATTTTTAGACTTAGAGAAAGCTTTTGACAATGTTGACTGGAATACTCTCTTTCAAATTCTGAAGGTGGCAGGGGTAAAATACAGGGAGCGAAAGGCTATCTACAATTTGTACAGAAACCAGATGGCAGTTATAATAGTCGAGTGACATGAAAGGGAATAAGGGGTTGGGAAGGGAGTGAGACAGGGTTGTAGCCTCTCCCCGATGTTATTCAATCTCTATATTGAGCAAGCAGTAAAGGAAACAAAAGAAAAATTCGGAATAGGTATTAAAACCCATGGAGAAGAAATAAAAACTTTGAGGTTTGCCGATGAAATTGTAATTCTGTTAGAGACAGCAAAGGACTTGGAAGAGCAGTTGAACGGAATGGACAGTATCTTGAAAGGATGGTACAATATGAACATCAACAAAAGCAAAACGAGGATAATGGGATGTAGTCGAATTAAGTCGGGTGATGCTGAGGGAATTAGATTAGGAAATGAGACACTTAAAGTAGTAAAGGAGTTTTGCTATTTGGGGAGCAAAGTAACTGATGATGGTCGAAGTAGAGAGGATATAAAATGTAGACTGGCAATGGCAAGGAAAGCGTTTCTGAAGATGAGAAATTTGTTAACATCGAGTATAGATTTAAGTGTCAGGAAGTCGTTTCTGAAAGTATTTGTATGTACTGTATCCATGTATGGAAGTGAAATATGGACGATAAATAGTTTGGAGAAGAAGATAATAGAAGCTTTCGAAATGTGGTGCTACAGAAGAATGTTGAAGATTAGATGGGTCGATCACATAACTAATGAGGAGGTATTGAATAGAATTGGAGAGAAGAGTATTTTGTGGCACAACTTGACTAGAAGAAGGGACCAGTTGGTAGGACATATTCTGAGCCATCAAGGGATCACCAATTTAGTACTGGAGGGCAGCATGGAGGGTAAAAATCATAGAGGGAGACCAAGAGATGAATACACGAAGCAAATTTAGAGGGATGTAGGCTGCAGTGGGTACTGGGAGATGAAGAAGCTTGCACAGGATAGAGTAGCATGGAGAGCTGCATCAAACCAGTCTCATGACTGAAGACCACAACAACAACAACATATGCCCAAGAGTAAATAAATGACTTATTTAAGTCAGACTTGATTTGAATCGCAGAACCAATCTATTGTCCTACAACTTATCCTGGTTACGTGATGCTCTAAACATGCATGTAGCCCGTTTATCTGCATTTCTAATTTGCTTCTATTGTTGTGAAGCTGTTCCTTTGTAATACAGTGGCCAAACCTTCTGACAATTCAGCTTATACGCAAACACTGTGCTCACTGGTTTAACTGATGTATAACGAGCATTGGACTCGCTCGTCCAGCAATCTACTAATAATATCGTAAATAAACATGCACCAGACAGACACATACTCATGTACATTGCAACGTGCTCCTGTTCGTGTCTTCGTAACGAATGAAGGTACAATAATGGCAGTAATGCTGGCTAATGACCCCTTCGTCATACATTTTTACGCTTCTGTGTTATCAAGATTACTGGCCTGTTTCCACGTAGTCATCAGCTCTGATCGCTAGCTCACGCGTTTCCGAGTTATGGAAGAAGGGATTTTGCGCTCCTATTCTGTCGGTGTTATTGTCCTGTTCGTGTTACTCGCTCATTCTGTGCACCTCTGGACCGGGCGCGCAAGGACGCGGAAAACAGGCTCGGCCAACCGCGACGTGAAAGCTGCGGTGGAAAGAGAGAACACCAAAATAAGCAGGTGGTGACATTCCCACGCCTGGCGCTCGTCTGCCTGCCGAGGCTTCCCGGTAAGCGAGTTCGATGAACGACTGCCGCAGTGCAGCAGGTAGCGGAGGACTTCCTGGGTCATTACGAACGATGCTTGCTGGGGATCAGCGGCCGCAAATGCAAACTCACGGCGGCGCAGGATGCAGCTGTCTCACCCGCCCCTCCTCCTCCCCCTCCTCACTCATCAGATCCTTATCTGCTTCTCTCTCTCTGGCCATTAAAGCGTGTCAATCCCATCTGTGTTTCCTGTTACCACCAATGAACCGCGTGAATTTTGAGGCGTTCTGGAGAACACTGTCCAACAGGATGACTTCGTTACTATGCAATCACTTAGCCGCATCTCATCTTGTCAGCGGTCGCTTGTCCCAGTTTCATACTATGAACAAACGTCCGGAAACTACAGATCTGTGGTGCAAATCTTTTGGCCAGTTCATTGGACTGATGTAGTACGCAATAACTGCCACTCTATCTCTCGCTTATGCATGACACATATCTATCGGGCTTTAACAGCAGAACAGTGCCGAATTTTCGATTTTATTGGCTCTTCCCCAATCAAGAAGGATCATATGTCAAAGACATAAACTTTCAGGATGAGTCAGAATGCATTCAACGGCTGATCCCTGTTTGGACATGCTCTCAATTTTCAACTGTCTCTGATATCAGTTGTATCAGACTGAGTAATACCGAATTGCTGGCCGCTGTGGCCGAGCGGTTCTAGGCGTTTCAGTCCGCTACCGTCGCAGGTTCGAATCCTGACTCGAGTATGGATGTGTGTGATGTCCTTAGGTTAGTTAGGTTTGAGTAGTAAGTCTAGGGGACTGATGATCTCAGATGTTAAGTCCCATAGTGCTTAGAGCCATTTTTTGAATAGCGAATTATTTTACGGTTTTAGTTAAAAGTACACCGTAATGGCATCCAGGGGTAATATTTAAAGTAGATTAGGTACCCGTTCATACAGTCATAGGCACACAGTTAAGTATTTGCCAGGACTGGTTCGAGAATAGTTTTCCACATAAGCGACATATCATTTGGCGCATCTCGCCCCTTTTCTCCCTTCCCTACCACCCTGCATACTGTAGTTGCTGTTCTTGGGCTCTTGGTAAAATCTTTACATAGAAAGCTAATTCTAGTGAGCGTGGAAATTGGTTGTTTTCACTACAAATATTATGATATACCAAGTGTACAAATTATGAGCTAACATTGCAATCTCTAATGGATAGGTGCGATGTTGCAGTGCCTGTATTATTCTGATTACGATAAAAAGTTCCTTTGGACATGCACGCACTGCGGCGATTACTTTGCATCGTAATCAGAATAACACAGGCACTGCAATATCGTATTTATTCCAGGTAAGCGATTTTCAAGTACAACGTCTGACCTGTACGGGAATATACATAATGGATGTACGAGTACAGGTCGTAGACTTACGGGCGGGAATGAGCTCCTGGTCCGTGGCACGAATCTGCCCGGCGGATTTGTGTCGAGATCCGGTGAGCCGACCAGTCTGTGGATGGCTTTTAGGCGGTTTTCCATCTGCCTCGGCGAATGCCGGCTTGTCCCCCTTTTTCCGCCTCAGTTCCATTACGTCGGCGATTGCTGCGAAAACAAGTTCTCCACGTACGCGTACACCATAACACTTCCACGCTAACATAGGGGTTACACTCGTCTGGTGTGAGACGTTCCCTGGAGGGGGGGGGGGGGGGATACCGAACCACACAATAACCGTGGGCTCGGTGAGGGGCGGCGGAGGGGTGAAGTGGTCTGCGGTAGTCGTCGTGGGGTTGTGGACCACTGCGGCTGCGGCGGGGACGGCGCTTCTCCGTCGTTTCTAGGTCCCCGGTTAAAATACAAATACAGATACAGGTCGTAGACGCGTGGTTGATGATATATGGAAGTTTGAGTGTGCTCGTGCGTCGTGCACTGATACACAAATGGTAAGGTTTGCGATAAGCAGGAAATCTGGGTTCGACTCCCGGTCCTGACAAATTTTCACTATCGTCATCCCATTCTACAGCTGACGGTTGTCCTTCTTCGCAGTTGCGAATTCAGTTAATGTTCTAATGGATAGGGACGACTAATTTTATTGCTTGCCGCCTCTGCCTTTTTTACGGTCTCGCGGTTTGACTGACAAATAAACATCACTAACTTGACCTCATATTTTAATGAGAAAGTAGCATACTCGGAAGATATCAGTCCCATGCATGCATGGGACTGATATCTTCCAGTCCATCTCCCGCGAAAGTTTGGGCCATGATCCTGACAGTGTGTAGTTATGGAGTTCCGAAAGAACAGCTTTTTAAACATTCGCGTGCGCGCCGGTTGTTTGTCAGTCGCTGATGCCCGAGCGCGAAGTGTTATACAGAGCAGAGGATAAGAAGTTTGTGAACTACTGTTTTGATGCTGGTAACAAGCTTTGTTCATCGTGTGAAAGAGCGCGGTTTCCAGCCTGTGGTTAGCGTAAAGATCTTTATATAGTTATTCACAATTGCAGGGTCAATGAATCAAACGAGTTATTGGGGTCCTTAACGAAGTGGCGAAGCGGTATTTAATTACTTATATTCTGTACTGGGTTATTTTCTTTGGATTCGAAAGCTGGACTGCTAAAGTGAAGCATATTTGCAGGAGATGCGCTTCTCTTCAACCTGTCAAGTTGTAAACAGAGAGTCATTTATTAACTTCGTTCATAATACTTCATCAGTTCATTATGTTTATTTATTTTGATTTTGAGACGTATGCAGGGTGAAAATCAATAATACAGACAGACTACAGGGATGCATTCCTGACTGGGAATGCAAGAAAAAGGCCCTATGATGATGGGTCCGGAAATAAACGGTCTGCGTGCAACGACAACAAATGGTCCCGAAACAGTACAGAGCTACATCAAAATGGTTCAAATGGCTCTGAGCACTATGGGACTTAACAGCGGAGGTCATCAGTCCCATAGAACGTAGAAATACTTAAACCTAACGAACCTAACGACATCACACACATCCATGCCCAAGGCAGTATTCGAACCTGCGACCGTAGCGGTCGCGCGGTTCCGGACTGAAGCGCCTAGAACTGCTCGGCCACTCTGGCCGGCCAGAGGTGCATCGCATCCATGTCACAACAGATATTCCAAGTGACTCCATGAGTTTTTAGAAGATAAGGACAGTAGCGGTTGTCATGCAGGATACACATATTCGTACTTTGGCTTGCACCATGATGATGGGCCACTTGCCTAGGGCTTGCACTATGGTTCCCGTCCCAATATCCTGTAGAATTTGATCCTCCATATCTAATGCACACACTGTCCGCCGCCTCCCTGTACGTTCGTATGCCTGAAAGGACCCATGATCACACAAACACCCAGAAAGGGCTTGAAATGTGTGAAGTTGTTGGTGTCTGTAAGGTTACTTGTTTTGGTGTAGCCGTGCTGCCTCTCGACCGTTTCCATCCGCTTAGGCCGCGCGGGATTAGCCGAGCGGTCTCAGGATCTGCAGTCATGGACTGTGCGGCCGGTCCCGGCGGAGGTTCGAGTCCTCCTTCGGGCACGGGTGTGTGTGTTTGTCCTTAGGATAATTTAGGTTACTTAGTGTGTAAACGTAGGAACTGATGACCTTATCAGTTAAGTCCCACAAGATTTCACAAACATTTGAACACCTGCTTGGACGTACACAAACACCACCTCGGCATGTTCCCGACATATCTGACCATTCTTCTGCTTACGTTACGCTGCGTCGATCACACATCCTACAGCACACAAAGAACACACAGCACTTGGTCAGTGAAACTATCATTCGTCAGCGCCATTTACCGTGGCAACGATGCATTTCCGGACACATATTCGTAGGACATTTTCTCCTCCATTTCCAGTCGGAAATCAGTCCCTGCAGTTCGTCGGTTTTATTAATGTTCACCCTGTATATAGCTGCAGAATACCAGCACGATAATATTGTTATAATAATACTGAACGCTTAAGCGCGTGAAATTGAAATTTTACATACTCATACTACTTACTGTTTGTTCTCGAACAAGCTTTCAAAACACGCTGGGCAGACGTGTTAACTCCCCTCATCGTCTTCCCCCGCTTTCAACAACCCGAAATAGTAAGAGAGCTCCGTCTGTCCCGCCACTGTACAATATTTCGCGCTCCGGCATTGGTCGTCTGCAGTGGGGCGGAGTGAGTGAGAAAAAAACCGGTTATCTCGGAAGTTTAAAAGCTGTATATTCAGAAGACCATACCGACTGCTGGGGCTGATGTCTCGCAAGTGTGTTTCTTCCATCTTTAAGTACGAGGTCAAGTTGGTGATATTTCCCTGTGAGAAATTTTTATGCAGATGCAGTACAAGAAGGGATCTTGCGAGGTGGCAGCTATCTTACACCTTGTCATGAATGATCCTACAGCCTTACATTCCTGGTTATATTGATTTGTAAATAATAGATTTCAGCTATCAGTCGTCCTTTTGAAATTTTATTGGGTGATCTAGATTTCAGCTAGAAACTAGCCATTCTCAGTGCTAAGAATACAACAGGTACGTAGTTAGATGATATCATAAGAAAGTTGCAATAAATGGCTTAACTCATATGGTTTGCATATTACATACGACCATCATTTTTTATCAAAGCATGTACTGCCTGCTGGTCGGGCTGCATCCACAGTTCATTGAATACTAATGTTGGCGGAAGGTGGGCTGTGTGGAGAACACATCGGTTGGTTACATGGCGCCGTCTATGTGAACTACGTATAAACCTCAAGGGAAGTAAAGTACTTCAAATTTAATTACATAAAATGGAACATACGTAAAATTCTTACATTGTCGTGCGACTTATTTCATATTTAGCATCAACTAATAAAATTTCCATGTTCACTCCTTTCTTTTAAAAATTAATATAGTTTTACCCACCTGAAGTAATTTAAATGTTTTAATAATAATAACGAACTCACAAGGAGCTTTAATCAAATGAATCTATATGGTACCAGAGACCTTTCATAGATATTTGACGTACATTTGCAGACAGAAGTGACGAATGAGAATTTGTATCTAGAGTGGGAACCGAGGTCTCCTGCTCGCTAGGCAGATGCGCTAATTGCTACGCCAAGCTGGCAGGGTGGATTTACACAACTGTACGGGCTACACTAGCACGCTTCCCTCCACAGTCCAAATTCCCATCCATGCCTCTGCCCACTTGAGAGTTACCCCAAACTCGAAAAGTATTGTACAATTTTTCATTCGTCGCTGCAGTCTACATATACACACATAGATGTTTGAGACCTGAAAAAGTCACCGGAACCACAGAATTTCATTTCATTCCTCCGTAGCCACTATCGAATTTCTTTCAATCTGACTTTCCGTGGGGGCTGTATCCCCTTTTACCGACTTCATTGGCAGCATTTTTATAGTTTCTTCTTTCTTCAATTAAATCTAACGTCTCGTGTGTTATCTAAAGATTTCTAACAGATTTTCTCTATTTGCATATTTGATCCTCTGCTGCGCTCACTGTTTCATCTCTCAAAATTACCCATTCATCTTCTATTGTATTCCTTTGTCCTGTTTCAGTCAAACGTTACCTAACTCTCTGTTTACCCGGCCGGATGGCCGTGAGCTTTAAGGCGCCGCTTTCTGGACGGGGAGGTGCACCGGCTCTGAATCGAATTCCCCCGCACGATTAACGACGAGGCTCGGTGTGACAGCCATCCTGGAGGTGGCTTTAAGCGGTAGTATACATCCGATTAGGTGAACACCGGGCTGGTACCAACGTCCTGCCTCAGTTACACATTTCGCCAACATTCAGAAAATTTTCGCTCACTTTCACATTAACAACACTACACTCAAGTTCTCTGCGGGGGGAAAGGGGGGGGGGGTGGAAGGGGTAACAGCACGGCGAAGGGCATAGGCCACCCCCACTAAATTAACTATGCCAAATCCGATAGTAACCATGTCGACGGCGCACCGATGCTAGACAAAGCCACAAAGGCACAAGAAAAAGAAGTTGCCTCTCTCTTTGAAAGACTCAACATATGCTTCCTTCAATTTACCTAGGTCACATGTGCTTAATTTCCTATATTTCTATCGCTGTTATAGCCATGTAATATTCCTGCCCCAGACATCTGAACGACATTTCAGCAGACGTACTTAAGGGGCTCCAGACAAGCTGGAAAATCCGTGTCTTAAACAATGTAAAGTTTATTCATATAAGATGTACCATATTTCAGAAACTATTGAGAAAAAACAATATAAAAAAATATGACTTGTAGGTTACACATTTCTAACTACTTTAACTCAGGGATTACTAAACGTGTTGATTAGTTTTGAGATAGTTATTATTTCTGTAAAAAATGGGCATGAAAATAAAAAACTGTCTTCACTTTTCTATACAGGGTTGTCCATTGATCGTGAGCGGGCCAAATATCTCACGAAATAAGATTCAAACGAAACAACTACAAAGAACGAAACTTGTCTAGCTTGAAGGGGGAAACCAGATGGAGCTGTGGTTGGTCCGCTAGATGGCGCTGCCATAGGTCAAACGGATATCAACTGCGTTTTTTAAAAATAGGAACCCCCATTTTTTACTACATATTTGTGTAGTACGTAAAGAAATATGAGTGTTTTAGTTGGACCACTGTATTCGCTTTCTGATAGATGGCGCTGTAATAATCACAAACATATGGCTCACAATTTTAGATGAACAGTTGGTAACAGGTAGGTTTCTTAAATTAAAATACAGAACTTAGGTACGTTTGAACATCATATTTCGGCTGTTCCAATGTGATACATGTACCTTTGTGAACTTATCATTTCTGAGAACGCATGCTGTTACAGCGTGATTACCTGTAAATACCACATTAATGCAATAAATGCTCAAAATGATGTCCGTCAACCTCAATGCATTTGGCGAGACGTGTAACGACATTCCTCTCAACAGCGAGTAGTTCGCCTTCCGTAATGTTCACACATGTACTGACAAAGCGCTGACGCATGTTGTCAGGCGTTGTCGGTGGATCACGATAGCATATATCCTTCAGCTTTCCCCACAGAAAGTAATCCGGGGACGTCAGATCCGGTGAACTTGCGGGCCATGGTATGGGTATGGTGCTTCGACAACTAGTCCACCTGTCATAAAATATGCTATTCAATACCGCTTCAACCGCAAGCGAGCTGTGTGCCGGATATCCCTCATTTTGGAAGTACATCGCCATTCTGTAATGCAGTGAAACATCTTGTAGTAACATCGGTAGAACATTACGTAGGAAATCAGCATACATTGCACCATTTACATTGCCATCGATAAAATGGGGGCCAATTATCCTTACTCCCATAATGCCGCACCATACATTAACCCGCCAAGGTCGCTGATGTTCCACTTGTCGCAGCCATCGTGGATTTTCCGTTGCCCAATAGTGCATATTATGCCGGTTTACGTTACCGCTGTTGGTGAATGACACTTCGTCGCTAAATAGAAAGCGTGCAAAAAATTTGTCATCGTCCCATAATTTCTCTTGTGCCCAGTGTCAGAACTGTACACGACGTTCAATGTCGTCGCAATGAAATTCCTGGTGCATAGAAATATGGTACGGGTGCAGTCGATGTTGATTTAGCGTTCTCAACACCGACGTTTTGAGCTTCTCGAATCTCGCGCAATTTGTCTGCTACTGATGTGCGGATTAGCCGCGACAGCAGCTAGAATTTGTTGCAAGTCGTGGGTGACGTTTCACATGTGGCTGAACACTTCCTGTTCCCTTAAATAACGTAACTACCCGGACACTTGGATGATGTCGTCTAAGATACCGAGCAGCACACATAGCACACTCCCGTTGGGCATTTTGATCACAATAGCCATACATCAACACGATGTCGAACTTTCCCGCAATTGCTAAAAGGTTCATTTTAATATGGCTGATGTATCACGAAGCAAATACCGTCCGCACTGGCGGAATGTTACGTGATACCACGTACTTATACGTTTGTGACTATTTCAGCGCCATCTATCACAAAGCGAAAAAAGTGGTCCAACTAAATCATTCATATTTCTATACGTACTACACGAATATGTAATAAAAATGGGGGCTTCCTATTTTTTAAAAATACGGTTGATATCCGTTTGACCTATGGCAGCATAATCTAGAGGGCCAACCATAGCGGCATCTGGTTTCGCCCTTGTAACTAGACGAGTTTCGTTCTTTGTAGTTTTTTCATTTGTAGCTTACTTCGTGAGATATTTGGCCCGGTCACTATCAATGGACCACTCTGTATATGTAAGGCTCTAACTTGTTTGAGATTTACAAAATAAGAGAACCCCCTTGTTTAATTATACATTATACTCCAATCAGTACACCCTGTAATTTTGAATAAATTCTGGCAAGTAGAAGCTGAGAAAAAGTACACTTTATTCTTAAAAAAATATAACTTACGGGAAACAGCCATTAGAGCTGTCAATGTACAACAGCTCCGTATCACGGGCTGTCTGCATCTTTTTCCGTCTCATCTTACCATATCCTTTTCCCTGCTTGTCTTCGCTGTGTTGGCCATGTTTCAAGGTCTTTAGCATTTCTTTGATTCCGTAAGTCTTTCTTTGTCTACATTTAACATTTACTTCGCTGCGAAACGACCAACATTTTGTTCACTGAACGTTGTCACTGGATGAAAGACACCAAAATGGAGCGTAAACGTTGTCACAAACACTGTCTTTGGAATCCTGACCCAGAATATGGTGCTGATGGACTCGTTAGGATTTTGGGTGCGGTTCTGAAGACTTTTCTTCAATAGACTTACATCTGACTAAACTTTGGAAGTTTCAAGACCTTCTTTATGCCACAAGGAGTAGCTGGTTTTGAATAAATTTCTCGCCACTTTGCTGTCCTCTGTTGTATTTGCTCAGTGAACAACTATCTGGAAGGCATAGACCGTTTACGGGTTTATTCCTGTTTAAGAGAGGTGAAACAAAACTACCCATACTGCTTTTCTCAGATCATGATGTTAGGAAGAACTTAGCTAACAGCAGGTAAAATTGTTATTTATTAAAACACAACCGGTTTGCGGCCTATGGCCGCAACATCAGTTGCAACAATTTTAAAACATTACAGGCATACCATGGCGAGCGAAAGGTATTGACGATATTCACTGAATAGTTAATTCTGATTAGGAGCTATGGCTAAGCCTATGCTCTTTTAACTTTGTGTCACCTGATGATGCGTCTTTAGGCCGTGAAACGGTTATTTTTTAGTAAACAACAATTTTAGCAGCTGTTATCAGAGTTCTTCCTAACATCATACCTTTCAACAGCTGCGGTTACCCGGAATATAAAATAGTTTTCTCATATATTCGCATATCATTTTGCCTGAGGGGAATGCTATAATAATTTTGAATTCTTTCTCTGATAGATTCTGTGAGTCTTTTTTCACCATCAAACTTTCTGCCATCTTCCAGTTCCTTACCCTGGTATGCAGTCTTCAGCTGTTGCAACCTCGTACTCATTCGCTTTTGTACATGATCTGTGTACTCATGCATAGTGATAGTTACATTTTCTCCATATAGCATCTCTTCCATAACTGCTTAGAAACTCTTTGAATCCTCATCTCCTACATAACTACCCCAGGAGAGGGCGGGGGAGAGATTGAAAAAATCAAATTTCAATCTGACAGCTAACAAATGTACACCGTCACGCCCGCACAGTGTTCTGCTTAAAAGAATGAATAAACGAAAAATAAGGCAAAAATATACACTCCTGGAAATAGAAAAAAGAACACATTGACACCGGTGTGTCAGACCCACCATACTTGCTCCGGACACTGCGAGAGGGCTGTACAAGCAATGATCACACGCACGGCACAGCGGACACACCAGGAACCGCGGTGTTGGCCGTCGAATGGCGCTAGCTGCGCAGCATTTGTGCACCGCCGCCGTCAGTGTCAGCCAGTTTGCCGTGGCATACGGAGCTCCATCGCAGTCTTTAACACTGGTAGCATGCCGCGACAGCGTGGACGTGAACCGTATGTGCAGTTGACGGACTTTGACGAGGGCGTATAGTGGGCATGCGGGAGGCCGGGTGGACGTACCGCCGAATTGCTCAACACGTGGGGCGTGAGGTCTCCACAGTACATCGATGTTGTCGCCAGTGGTCGGCGGAAGGTGCACGTGCCCGTCGACCTGGGACCGGACCGCAGCGACGCACGGATGCACGCCAAGACCGTAGGATCCTACGCAGTGCCGTAGGGACCGCACCGCCACTTCCCAGCAAATTAGGGACACTGTTGCTCCTGGGGTATCGGCGAGGACCATTCGCAACCGTCTCCATGAAGCTGGGCTACGGTCCCGCACACCGTTAGGCCGTCTTCCGCTCACGCCCCAACATCGTGCAGCCCGCCTCCAGTGGTGTCGCGACAGGCGTGAATGGAGGGACGAATGGAGACGTGTCGTCTTCAGCGATGAGAGTCGCTTCTGCCTTGGTGCCAATGATGGTCGTATGCGTGTTTGGCGCCGTGCAGGTGAGCGCCACAATCAGGACTGCATACGACCGAGGCACACAGGGCCAACACCCGGCATCATGGTGTGGGGAGCGATCTCCTACACTGGCCGTACACCTCTGGTGATCGTCGAGGGGACACTGAATAGTGCACGGTACATCCAAACCGTCATCGAACCCATCGTTCTACCATTCCTAGACCGGCAAGGGAACTTGCTGTTCCAACAGGGCAATGCACGTCCGCATGTATCCCGTGCCACCCAACGTGCTCTAGAAGGTGTAAGTCAACTACCCTGGCCAGCAAGATCTCCGGATCTGTCCCCCATTGAGCATGTTTGGGACTGGATGAAGCGTCGTCTCACGCGGTCTGCACGTCCAGCACGAACGCTGGTCCAACTGAGGCGCCAGGTGGAAATGGCATGGCAAGCCGTTCCACAGGACTACATCCAGCATCTCTACGATCGTCTCCATGGGAGAATAGCAGCCTGCATTGCTGCGAAAAGTGGATATACACTGTACTAGTGCCGACATTGTGCATGCTCTGTTGCCTGTGTCTATGTGCCTGTGGTTCTGTGAGTGTGATCATGTGATGTATCTGACCCCAGGAATGTGTCAATAAAGTTTTCTCTTCCTGGGACAATGAATTCACGGTGTTCTTATTTCAATTTCCAGGAGTGTAGAAGTATTACACACTGAAGCGTCAAAGAAACTGGTGTAAGCACGCGTATTCAAATAAGGCATATGTAAACAGGCAGAATACGGCACTGAGGTCGGCTGACAAGTGTCTGGCGCAGCAGTTGTCAGATCGGTTACTGCTACTACAGTGACAAGTTACCAAGATATGAATGAGTTTGAACGTGGTGTCATAGTCGGCATACGAGCAATGGGACACAGCATCACCGAGACAGCGATGAAGTGGGAATTTTCCCGTAGGAGCATACCATGAGTGCACCATGTATATCAGGAATCTGGTAAAACATCAAATCTCCGACATCGCTGTGGCTGGAAAGAGATCCTGCAAGAACGGGACCGACGACGTCTGAAGAGAATCTTTCAACGTGCAACGTGCAACGTGCAACGTGCAAAGTGCAACCCTTCAGCAAATTGCTGCAGATTTCAATTCTGGGCCATCAACAAGTGTCAGCGGGCGAACCATTCAACGAAATATCATAGGTACGGCCTTTTGGAGCCGAAGACCCACTCGTGTACCCTTGATGACTCCACAACACTAAGATTTACGCCTTGCCTGGTCCTGTAAATACCGAGTTGGATTGTTGATGACAGGAAATTGTTGCCTGGTCGGACGAGTCTCGTTTCAAATTGTCTCGAGCAGATGGACGTGTACGGGTATGCAGAAACCTCACGAATCCATAGACTTTGTATGTCGGCAGGAGACTGTTCACGGTGGTGGAGGCTCTGCAGTAGTGTAGGGCGTGTGTAATGAGAGTGATGTGGGTCCCCTGTTGTGTCTAGCCGGCCGGTGTGGCCGTGTGGTTCTAGGCGCTTCAGTCTGGAACCATCCTGGGTTCGAATCCTGCCTCGGGCATTGATGTGTGCGATGTCCTTAGGTTAGTTAGGTTTAAGTAGTTCTAAGTTCTAGGGGACTGATGACCACAGATGTTAAGTCCCATAGTGCTCAGAGCCATTTGAAGCATTTGTTATGTCTAGATACGACTTTGGCAGGTCACTCGTACATAACCATCCTGTCTGATCACTTGAATCCATTCATATCCATTTTGCAATCTGACGGACTTGGGCAGTGCCAGCAGTAGAATGTGACACCCAAAACGTCCAGAATTGCTACAGAGTGGCTTCAGGGACATTCTTCTGAGTTTAAACACTTCCGCTGGCCACCAACTCCGCAGACATGAACGTCATTGAGCTTATCTGGGATGCCTTGCAACGTGCTGTTCGGAAAAGATCTCCACCCCCGATACTCTTACGGATTTATGGACAGCCCTGCAGGATTCATGGTGTCAGTCCCCTGTAGCACTACTTCAGACGTTATTAAAGTCCATCCATGCCACATCGTGTTGCGGCATGCGAGGCCCTACACGATATTAGGCAGGTGTCCCAGTTTCTTCGGCCCTTCAGTGTACGTAATTGGAAAGAGAAAACTCCGTAGATAACTATCAGTGCAAAAAATAAAAGTTCAAAATTTCTAGATTTCGCCCTGTCCGGAGCCCCCTGAATAGTTTACGATTCGTCTGCGAAGACCCTTACGACCGTGAAGCGACGCCGGCACATATTTCAGTTTAGTTTCGCCATAAACGGGAGCGACGGATTGTCTGAGGCGTGCTCGCACTCCCTGTGTGGAGCTGCGAATGAGCCGGGCGCCAAGACACGCACAATGCGGAGCGTAGCGCGTTGCGTGGGCGGCCAGACACATCAAAGTCTCGTCGCAGCGGCAGGGTGGTAGGGGAGGGGGGGGGGGGGGGCGGTCCGCAGACAAAGGCTGCTGCCGCAGGCCTGCCAACACCTGCCGCCTTTCTGCACAAGCCGGCCAGGCTGGGTCACCTTACATCGGCAGACACGACTTTCTGCGAGCATTACAGCAATCGCGCGTGGCCACGAAGTTGCACGTTAAACCTCGCCGCGTAGATAAATCGTAATACAGGTAAAGCCGTCGCCAAGCGGGATGAGGCAGCTAACGTTGACGTGCACGCAGAAGGGATGTCCAACGTCATGAAACACAGAGCTTTTGGGGTAGTACCCATGGAGTAAATATCTCTGCAGTGAGCATGCACATGCGCAGAACAGATTTGCCAACATACATTGTCGGCCTGGTCGCGTGTTATCGGGAAGTCGT
The DNA here is from genome assembly GCF_023897955.1 of Schistocerca gregaria. NCBI lineage: Eukaryota > Metazoa > Arthropoda > Insecta > Orthoptera > Acrididae > Schistocerca > Schistocerca gregaria. The sequence goes on along the minus strand of NC_064925.1, from coordinate 438,586,905 downwards.
GTAGCGCCCTGTCGCCTTGTATATTTCGAATGTCACTACATCCCTAGCACAGACGGATTCGTTTCGCACGTGTCGGGGATTATTTCTATATGTTGCGCAGACATTTTAACAGTATCCATTTGATACCGGGAATAAACCAGCTACGTAACCTTTAAGGGCAAGTGATACTGCATTCCGCTTCTTTGCGATAGGTGTCACAGTTCATATGCACCCGATTTTTAGTAGTTTTCGGTATGATACGGCACTTCATAGTATTACAGAGCGTGACGTACATTTTTGCAGTGATAGTGTTACAAAACGACTTGACATTAAGCTAGTACTTTTGTAAGTGTTCGAAAAACACCGAATTTGCCACACATTAGCGATTATACGCCTGCTAATTCGTCCTTTGTTTCTGCTATTTCTGCGTATTTATTTTTTCATTTTTTGCGACCTAAAGCACAATTTTTCTTACTGGTGGCACTTTGAAGTGTTTATTTAACGCATTTTACGTACCTGCTCCCAGTTTATTAAATAAATAGTAGACTGAGTAAGAAAGGGGGGCAGGGGGAGCGATCGGAGAATAAATGTACTGTAAAGCAAATACAGTTAGTCATGTAACAGTCAATCCATATAAAACCATTAAGGGAAGTGGAAAGTGGCACAAATGAAAGAGTTTGGGGACATGTTTACTAATATTTTACGCTTCTTAATCAAATGGCGAAGAAAATAAACTGAAGGCAAAATATACCAAAGAAGATGAATGTGTACTTTGATTAGCTACACTTTTGTGTTGTTTATTTGATTTGTGCAGCAAATGTATTTAAATTGAATGCAGAAATTGGTAATAGGTGCTGTGGAAAATTAAAAATAGTTACTATAGCATCTATATTCAGCCACACACGTCCAAATTTTTCTCTGTCTAAACATTCATCTTCAAAATGATTTGAACATGCTTTGGAATATTTTGTGGGAACAAAATTACTCCTCCTTATTTTCTGGAGCCACATCTTTTCTTGTTGTTCATATTTGGGGAAACTAAAATATAAATCACACATAATCATTCTCCATACCCTAGACACACTTAACATGGTCTCCTACTGTAACTTCATAGTAAACAAAAAGGTTTGGACACAAATATTATACGAAGACAATTGCAGACTCCCACTCTATTGAATTTATCTGTCTCCCGTCTTTCAAATCTATATAAGTAATCGACAAGTCACTGATAAATGCATGGAGGATAGTATTTGCTGAAACAACTAACCATTCCCTTTCCTGTTCCACTAGCAAATTTACTAGCGGAAGCGATTGTTTGTAAGCTTTTGTACGAGCCGTAATATCTATTATATAGTCATAAAATCGTAGAAAAATAAGTCTACAGAGTCAAGCCTTAATAATAATTCGTCTCGAAATTTTTAAACATAGTACCCATGAAAAGTTACTATCCCTCCTTTCACATATTTTTCTTTGCATCCGTAGCAACAACAGTAATTCACCATCGCTATTACACTATCAACAAAAGGTGAAAACAAAACAAAACTCTGGATATTATAAACTTCAAACTCTGCGGAAAGTACACATGCACAGCGAAGTCCCGAAAACACGTGACAATCCTGGTTTAATGCTGAGAACATGCGCAGAACGCAATGCTCACTCCAGAGATATTTTTTACTCAATGGTAGTACCCACAGTCTAACGTAACAGTCGCGACAATCACTGCTATAAAAGTTGTTACCGTTGGACAGATGGAGCGACACTAGCGCTCCAAGCGGCGAGTAAGGTGAACATCAGACGCGGCGTAAGCATGTTTGTTTTACATCCATTTCCTACGTAATTTACGAAATATTTGAGTTTTTTTCTTGCCTCCAAGGGTTTGTGCAGTATCAGAAGACATATATGTTTCTAAAAATGATCCTAAAATCAGCGCAAGTATGGACAAAAACCATGAATCGAGTGGCAAGCTAAAACACATTTGTGAAGAAACACTTTTGACGTTGGATAGAATTGCAGCTTATCTCGTTGATATAAAAAGAATATAAACACACAGATTCACACGTAAGAAGCACAGCCATGTACCGCTACATGCAAAAACGATCGACAGCTCATTTATCGTTCTGTAGGCCTACTGTGTTTGTCATTGTCGCCGGTTGCCACAAGAACGACCTTCAGATTTATCTTATTCTAAGTGGGACAAGCAACTGCCAAATAGTGGGTGAAATATCAGTAAAACGTTATAATGAGCTGATTACATTACATTTCACGCAAAACCAAATATTTGAATCATCTTCAAACAATCTGTCAGTGAACAAGGTGCTAACAAAATAATGTCATCACACGACTGAAGCAAGGGAAATTATGTGACTAACAACAGAAGTGAATGAAATACAAACGAAACATTACGATTTTGTAAGACACGAATAAATGCATTTAATCTAACCACCTCATCGTCAAAGCAGGTCTGTGTTGATTCACACGAATCTGGCACTGATACATGGAGAGCTGAACTGGTTGCTTCTGTGTCAAAGGACTGTTTTACAGCTTTACATGGATTGTCGAATCTTTGTGGCAGCTTCCTCTTCATCGTCAGTTGAGGTGGCTTATTTGGGATGTCAAACAATGTGGGTACTGCATTCCTTTCGAGTTTATTATTGTCTGCGTTCATGAACGGGTTTTGTTCCAAATGTAGCGGACAATACCTAATATTATTATACAGGTAAAATGGGTCTTTTTTCATAACGTCTTCTCGTCTGCTATTAACTAGCCATTTTCTGCTCCTAAAACGAAACATCACTCATTAATATACACATAGTTTGCAAGTGAATCCTGACGATGCAGTTTAGTAACGTGATGGTATATACCTTTCAGGATCCTTAGGAAACCTAAAAAAAATACAGCTGTGGTGTCTACTTCCTGTTGTTGCTGCAATTTATTGCGCTACAAACGCTCCCGCTTCTAAAAAGCATTGTAGAAATCAAAATAAACAACCACTATTCGCTTTCACGAAGCGCCGAACTCACAGTTTAAGTTACTGGCCGCTTGGGGCGCTGCTGGCGTGGCAGACAACAAAATCGAGGCGAAGAGTCGCAACTGTTATATTGGACTGTGGTAGTACCCGTGAAATGTAGTAAGTCAAATGCGAAAAACACATGTCCGTATCACTAACGACATCAGCTTTTAAAGGATTCTCCAAATCCGAAAAACTCATCCTTTACGGAGTACGCGCTTATATTCACATAACACTAACAAGGGGAGGCCACGACGAAAGGATCATGGAATTACTTCGAACCTTGTACATCTTTGGTAAGCCATTATAACAACATAAAGGGCAAGTAGTAAAGTGTGCTACTCTTGCAATTCCGAGAAAATCGAAGGGAAGTTTTAGGTGTCTATTATGTTACTGATGCATCTGTGCGAAGGTGCCGGCCGTAAGGCGTCAGTGTGGTTAAGTGGTTAGAGTTCGCGTTTTGCAAGAGGGTCACGGAGGAGGCGATGGTTCGAATCGTGACGACATTCATTATCTGCAGTGGTCGAAGAACAGGGAGTCACCTTGATTTTTGTAGTACAAGCGTAAATTCCGTGGTAATCAAAATATTTGCATCTACATTATTCGTTTTGCTACAGTACCAGCATGTCATCGCTACGCAGGTTAATACCAAATGGCGCCTACCTCTGTCTCTGCTGCACGAGGCGTCGAAGTGCAAAAGAGTTCCAGTACACTAGTTAAAACTTCCGGGCTGAGAGGCCGTGGTCGCTCTGTAAAAATTCTTGTTTCTGACGTTTTGTTGCCAGCTGCGGGAAATATCTTCCGAAGTGAGTCAGCGACTGGTTACAACGCCGTGGGGATCCCGTTTATATAGAGCGCATAGAGGGCACCAAAATACGTCACATGGGCCGACTGTAAACCTATCTCTGACTAACGTCGTTGCTGTCGATGGAAGGTAATGGATTATCACGTCGTTGGTGCAAAGTGTGACAATCGATTACCTTCAATCGGGAATAATGACGTTAGTCAGAGATAGATTTACAGTCGGCACCACGTGACGTATGATGGTGTCCTCTATGCGCTCTATACAGGGTGGTCCATTGATAGTGACCGGGCCAAATATCTCACGAAATAAGCATCAAACGAAAGAACTACAAAGAACGAAACTTGTCTAGCTTGAAGGGGGAAACCAGATGGGGCTATGGTTGGCCCGCTAGATGGCGCTGTCATAGGTCAAACGGATATCAACCTCGTATTCTTTTAAATAGGAACCCCCATTTTTATTACATATTCGTATAGTACGTAGAGAAATATGACTGTTTTAGTTGGACCACTTTTATCGCTTTCTGATAGGTGGCGCTGTAATAGTCACAAACGTATAAGTACGCGGTATCACGTAACATTCCGCCAGTACTGACGGTATTTGCTTCGCGATACATTACCCGTGTTAAAATAGACCGTTCACCAATTGCGGAAAAGGTCGATATCGTGTTGATGTATGCCTATTGTGATCAAAATGCCCAACGGTCGTGATCTGTGGATGCTGCTCGGTATCCTGGACGACATCATCCAAGTGTCCGGACCGTTCGCCGGACAGTTACGTTATTTAAGGAAACAGTAAGTGTCCACCCACATGTGAAACGTCAACCACGACCTGCAACAGATGATGATGATGCCCAAATAGGTGTTTTAGCTGGTGTCGCGGCTAATCCGCACATCAGTAGCATACAAATTGCTCGAGAATCGGGACTCTCAAGAACGTCGGTGTTGAGAATGCTACATCAACATCATTGCACCCGTACCGTATTTCTATGCACCAGGAATTGCATGGCGACGACTTTGAACGTCGTGTACAGTTCTGACACTGGGCACAAGAGAAATTACGGGACGATGACAGATTTTTTGCACGCTTTCTATTTAGCCACGAAGCGTCATTCACCAACAACGGTAACGTAAACCGGTATAATTTGCACTATTGTCCAACGGAAAATCCACGATGGGTGCGCCAATTGGAACATCAGCGACCTTGGCGGGTTAATGTATGGTGCGGCATTATGGGAGGAAGGATAATTGCCGGACGGTGTGGCCGAGCGGTTCTAGGTGCTACAGTCTGGAATCGCGCGGCCGCTAGGGTCGCAGGTTCCAATCCTTCCTCGGGCATGGATGTGTATGATGTCCTTAGGTTAGTTAGGTTTAAGTAGTTCTAAGTTCTGTGGGAAAGATGACCTCAGCAGTTAACTCCTCTGGTGCTCAGAGCCATTTGACACATTTTTTTCTTTTTTAATGATAATTGGCCCCCATTTTATCGATGGCAATCTAAATGGTGCAATATATGGTGATTTCTTACGTAATGTTCTACCGATGTTACTACAAGATGTTTCACTGCATGACATAATGGCGATGTACTTCCATCATGATGGATGCCCGGCACATTGCTCGCATGCGGTTGAAGCGGTTTTGAATAGCATATTTCATGGCAGGTGGATTGGTCGTCGAAGCACCATACGATGGCCCGCACGTTCACCGGATCTGACGTCCCCGCATTTCTTTCTATGGGGAAAGTTGAAGGATATTTGCTACCCCGTGATCCACATTACGGGAGGCGAACTACTCGCTGTTGAGACGAATGTCGTTACACTTATCGCCAAATGCATTGAGGTTGACGGACAACATTTTGAGCAGTCATTGCATTAATGTGGTATTACAGGTATTCACGCTGTAACAGCATGCATTCTCAGAAATTATAAGTTCACAAAGGTACATGTATCACATTGGAACAACCGAAATAAAATGTACAAACGTACCTACGTTGTGTATTTTAATTTAAAAAACCTACCTGTTACCAACTGTTCGTCCGAAATTTTGAGCCATATGTTTGTGACTATTACAGCGCCATCTATCAGAAAGCGAAAAAAGTGGTCCAACTAAAACATTAATATTTCTTTACGTACTACACAAATATGTAATAAAAATGGGGGTTCCTATTTAAAAAAAACGCAGTTGATATCCGTTTGACCTATGGCAGCGCCATCTAGCGGACCAACCATAGCTCCATCTGGTTTCCCCCTTCAAGCTAGACAAGTTTCGTTCTTTGTAGTTGTTTCGTTTGACGCTTATTTCGTGAGACATTTGGCCCGGTCAGGATCAATGGACCACCCTGTATGAACCGGACCCCTGACCTGGCAACGAGTCATTGACTCACCCCAGAAGATGTTTCCCGCAGTTGGCAACGAAATGTCAGGAAGAAGTTTTGGCAGATCGACCACGGCCTCTCAGCGCTGAAGTTTTAACGAATGAGGGCGCCGGGCGTGAAAGCCTACACGTTATGAGTTTCACGTACCTTACCAGAGTGCATGCGTAAGGGATTTCGCAAATTCCGACAAGCATACATTATCAGGAAAACTCTTTGCGTTTTTTCGTTTACTTGTCGACAGTTATAAATATGTTGCTTCTAATAATTCAAATGTTCAAATGTGTGTGAAATCTTTTGGGACTTAACTGCTAAGGTCATCAGTCCCTAAGCTTACACACTACTTAACCTAAATTATCCTTAGGACAGACACACACACACCTATGCCCGAAGGACGACTCGAACCTCCGCCGGGATTCTAATAATTAAATTTAATTAAAAATAGTAAGCAATCAAACAACACGAAATCCACTAAAATTCCATGCGAATACACGTTTTTAATAATTATATTTCCTGTCAAATGATATGTAAATTAAATATTACGACCAGTGATGAAAGAAGTACTCGTAGATTAAAACTTGCGTTTAAACATGAATCAAACCGTCGCCTCATACATGTTCACCTTACAAAAACTCGAACGCAGACCACTTGATCACCATCACCTGTAACATCCGGGACCTACGCATAGATACATAAGCCACATAACACTCTAGCGGTTTTCTCGGATTTGCCAGAGTAATGCACATCACTACTTGCACATTATTTTGTTTTAATGGCCTACTAAAGGTATGCTAAGTTTGAAGTAAAACTATGACCCTATCGTGTTAGCCTTCTGTTGTAAGTATTACAGGAATTATTTCTATAAATTTCATAAGAAAGTACCACAATCTTTTGGAAATTGCAAAGGTGAAATCTCTGCACTGCAACGTGGTGTCACTACACACTACGCTAGGCTGTAGCTTCGTTCCAAAATATTTTCTATTTTATCTTTTAGTCTGCTATAGGCTTTAATGTCCAATATGTTATTAATTTACATTTTATTATAACAAACTCTAACAATAATGACACGTTTCTTATGACTTTTTAATGTGCCGTTTCTCTAACACGCGAGTTGTAATCACTATATACGAAATTTCTTTATCCACTAATGTGACGTTTCCCATCGTTTTATTACGACAAATCGTACCAATAACGATTCGTTCTCGAGACATTCAATGTGCTGGTGCTATAACATAAAGCCCAACGAATGTGGGCCTCTGCTGAAGAACACAATATGGCGTCCTGCTTTGCCCGGGCCTAAGGCTTTCTTCTTGTGACGTATGGGGCGTTATTGTTTACTATTGGTTCTACTTTATCTGACACGTCGCCGAAATATCGGGCAATTCATTGTGTCTTTCACGCGAGGAAATGGTTCCTCAATGTGAAATAAAGTCATAGAATTTGTAGAGCGCCACCTCAGCTTCAGCTAACTCGTCCTGTCTGTCGGCGGCTTGAGGGGACCACACCCTGCCTACGTAACCCATGTTAATTCAGGCACGTATTTGACCCATTTCTGAAAAAAAAACTATTTGATTCAGGGCCTTAATATTTTTACTTTACGTTGCATGATGCTAATAGAGTCAAATGTTCTAAAATCTACTTTATCCATTTTGTAGCTTTTAAGACATGCTTTTTCAAATTTATTAACAAAAATATTAAGTTTTTTCTGTAGAAAGAACTTCCTAATGGGGGAATATTAATGAATGTAGCACCAGAGGTGGCTTTTTATGTTATGCAGAGTGTCTGAAAATTTCATTTATTTATCTATGATAGTTTATGATATAATGGGGCATATGTACTGAAAATTTTAGTTTGCGGGAAAATGACTTTAGAGAAAAAACTTTTGAAATTTGTTACTTACAGTTAATTAAAGCTTTCTTGCTGCATATGATAGCCCTTATTTGGCTTCTAGCAGGTCTTCCAGTTTCTTTTTCCCCTTCCTAGATATTTGTCATGCTTTCTTGGCCATATTAGATGTAGACCTGTCTGCATCGGCTATCCTCATTTTATCGCAATGTTGCAGCCCAGTGATCATATTTTCACGAGGATTAATTTCCAACTTTTTCAGTGCTCAACACTTTCCAGTATTACCACAACTGAATGTAATAACAGCATCATGAACTCCTAGTTTCATTGTATGCATGCCTACAAATACAGCTTTAGGAAGGCGGTTCCAAATTATGATGTTGAAACATTCATTTGGGTTCTGTGTTTGCCCATGCACACATTTCCTTAGAAGGTCAGGATGAGACAAGTCTCTGAAAATAGGTTTAATTGCTGTAATAACAGCAGCAGGAAGAGAATGCTGGTGAAAATAAGATTCTCCAGTTGCCTGAGCCCTATTGTGTTTCCACCACGAATTTTCTCCTGACGGACACAATCCATGACATGGCTTATTATCATTAGAGGACTTATGAAGAATATGGCCCAAACATTTCTCTTCATTGCCTCCAGATTTTCTTTATTTATCCTAATTCTCTGCCCATAGTATACCTGCAAGTTTTCTATAATAATACTCGCAATCACACTTGAACAAAACTAACCGCGTGTTTGAAAGCGTGTTGTTTACAAACAGCAGAAACAAAAGAACACCGACCGTTGCATTCCAAGGATAGCCAACACACTCGGGAGTAAAAAACAATCCCTAACGTGCAATATAGGGGATATAAAGATCTAAAATATACGCAGAAAAGTGGGTGACAGGAAGGTGGGCGTGGCACATAAACACACGTAGTAGGAAAATGCTCTTTAAGTGCTCGAAAAAAGTTTTTTCAGCAAAACCCTTTTCAGAGTACTTAAATAAAACCTTAATCTATCGAAATATGGTGGAAACCAAGAATCGATTTTCTTCGACCTGAACCACGGTGTGGTCCCCTTAAAGCCGTCGTCGCACGGGACGAGGCATCTAACGTCGACGTGAACGCGGACGGTGAAGCCCAAATACATTAAATGAATTCGCAATTGCGAATAAGGACAACCATCAGCTGTAGAATGGAATGACAACAATGAAAATTTGTGCCGGACCGGGACTCCAACACGAATTTCCCTCTTATCACGAGCAGTCGCCTTACCATTTGGCTATCATTGCACGACTCACGACCACACCCAACTTCCAAACGTCGTCACCTATGCTTCTACGACCAGTACTCGTACATCCGTTATGTATATTCCCGTACAAGTAAGATGTTATACTTGAAAGTTACTCTGATTACGATGCGAAGTTCCGTTGGACATGCATGCGTAACACAGGCACTGCAATATCGAACAATGAAGTCCAAAGTCACCTTTTTACAGGGCCGTCGGTACACGGGACGAAATGGTTTGAGAGGAGTTTACTGTGGGTCAACGAAAGCCAACGAACGACAGGCAATGGAATCTACCGAACTTTGGTCGCCAACGAATTGGGGTTCTGCCTTTCACCCTCACCAAATCAACGACTCTGTCATGTGGAATCGTAGTTGGCTCAGATAATTTTATCTTCCTCCCATTTTGTTATTGTTATAAAGCAGCGTTTTATTTACAGTTTCACCGGCCGATATTAAGATGTAATAAGGGGGATCTGGCCGTCTTCGCATGTAGAGCATTTAGTTCACGCCAAGTAGCTGATAATCAGAAAAAGAAGCAAAAAAAAAAAAAGACACTGGTGGCCGGTACCTGTTTTAAAAAGTAGGGAGCAGTGCGGTGGGACAATATTAATGCATGACCTTAAAGATAAATTGGAGTATGGGATGTTTAATAATGTTTTTTTTCCTAATGAAGGCTACAGATTTAGAACTGTTACTGAATTATGGGGAGTTACGAGAAGCAGCAGAAGTGAAAACAGCGAGAAGCTTAACATCAGGATTTATAATCACGAAGTAGATGAAGTTAAGATATTCTGGACACAATAAGTTGTCCGATATTTCGGCGACGTGTCAGATAAAGTAGAACCAATAGTAAGCAAGAACGCCCCATACGTCGCAAGCAGAAAGCCTTAGGCCCGCGCAAAGCAGGACGCCATATTGTGTTCTTCGGCAGAGGCCCACATTCGTTGGGCTTTATGTTATAGATTACATACCATGAATATATGCTGATCCTAAGCACCAGCACACTGAATGTCTCGAGAACGAATCGTTATTGTTACGATTTGTCGTAATAAAACGACGGGAAACGTTACATTAGTGGATAAAGAAATTTTGTATATAGTGATTACAACTCGCGTGTTAGAGAAACGGCACATTAAAAAGTCATAAGAAACGTGTCAATATTGCTAGAGTTTGTTATAAGTAAATGTAAATAATTAAATGTAATTTAAAGTTAAGATATTCTGCTGTATAGGCAGTAAAATAACCCATGATTGACGGGGCAAGGAGGACATAAAAAGCAGACCAGCACTGGCAAAAAGGGCGTTCCTAAGTAAGTATAAACATCGGCCTTAACTTGAGGAAGAAGTTTCTGAGATGCACATTTGGAGCACAGCGTGTTACGATAGTGAAACAAGGACCGTGGGAAGACCGAAAAGAAGCGAACCGAAGCATCTGAGATGTGGTGCTACAGAAGAATGTTGAAAATTAGGTGGACTGATATGGGAAGGAAAGAGCAAGTTCTGTGTAGAATCAGCGAAGGGAGGAATATATGGGAACACTAACGAGAAGAAGAGGTAGGATGAGAGGAAATCTGTTAAGACATCAGGGAGTAAGTTCCTCGATATTGTGAAGGAAGACAGACATTAGCATACATCCAGCAAATAACTGAGGAGGTGAGTTGCGGCAGGAAAAAAAAATTAAAAAAGAAAAAAATGTAGGTCCTAAGTGGTAAGACTTTTTAAGCTGGAACAATAGAATTCAAAGTCAACTGGAATATAGTAAGGTTAGTTCATGGCGAAAAGACTTCAGTAAACAGCCATTTTCTTTTCCAGTCGCACACGTTACTTTTTAACAGCTCACTAATTCCCTCCAAGAGTCTAATATTTTCAGTTTATTTTTATAATCACTGTTCGTGGGTCCCATAAACATCCACGTTCACGATAAAATCCTGTCAGCTTGGGCCTCTGCATTCCAGTCAGTACCCCAGAGCTTTTAAACACATCAAATACACACTCGTTCAACAGACAGAGCTAATCACTACTGAAGCAAGGAACATGTGAGCAGATGTCCACACTAGGAGGCAGGTGAACCCATCGCCAAAGCTTTGACGTTACCGCATGCAGTCCAAACCGCAACCAAGCAATAGACCACTCCGTGGCTCCGATATGCCGCCCGTACACACTAAGCACATCTCTGCAGCGAAGCAGTTTGCCGTCGTCTGCTGGCCTTCGCTTGCCTAGTGTGTAGAAGCTTTAACATGATTTTGCGCTTCCAGCGTTCTCCAGCGGCGGTTATCGGCTTTTTTTCGTTCGAAGACTGCACAGTTTGTTTACGAAAATGGGAGGGCCCGCAATTTTTACATTGGATCTATTAAAACGCACATTTCCTCCCTTGTCCATATGCTAGGCATGTTATGTCCGTAATACACAGAAATAAAAAATTCTATATCCCGGTAGAGAGCGCACTTATCTCTAAATAACATAAAATATTACAGGAATTATTTCCATTAATTTAATAAGAAATTCCCACAACCTTTTAGAAAAAGTGGAAGTGAATACTGCAATACAGCTGCCAGCGACCCACCGTTTTGGGAAGTGGCGCCTGTACCAACTATGCTACGCTGAAGTTCAGCAATGAGTGGCCTTCTATTTTAATTTATAGTCTTCTGAAGGCTTTAATCGCCGATATATTATTAAATAAAATTTACTTACATCAAAACCTACTAAGAACGACACTTTTTTCATCAATTTTCAATGTGCTGTTGCCTTAAAACGACTTTCACAATACGCGAGTCTAACACGGAAAAAACTAAATAAGAAAGTTCTTTAATCACCAATATGATTTTTCCCGACATTTTATTGCAACAAATCGTACCAATAACGACGAGTTCTCAATGTGCTGGTGCTCATAATTAGCGAATATTCATAGGACGTAAGTTATAACCTAAAACTCACCAAATACGAGCTTCAGCTGAGCGCAAAATATACAATACGGCGTTTCGGAAGTTCTGCTTGAGTCGTAGAGAGTGTTCTTGCTTCTCGTTGGTTCTACTCTTCGTGGCAGGGTTGCCGAAATGTCACAGAATTTATTTTGTATTTCACGCGACAAAATGTCTCCTTAGCGTGAAACAGCAAGAAGTGACGTCACAACACTCGTAAAGCACCACGTCAGTATTAGCTAACGCGTTCCGTGTGACGACGGCTTAATCTATTGCTACATAAAACGTCGACGCTCGGCACGTGGAAAAACTGTTACGAGTTCGACGAAGATGAGACGAATGTTGTGATGCTGCAAAAATAATTCTAAGGAGCACTGGAAGATCTAACTCAATATACGAGGTGCGACAATAAAGTAATGAGATTGATGTGAAAAAAGCGTTGCTTACCGTTTTAGTCAAGTTTAGTGTTGTCTACTTCAAAGTAGTTTCCTTCTGACTGCACACACTTTTTCTAGCGCTTGTGCCATTGATGGTAACATTTCTGGAACTCATCTTCTGTCATATCCTCCAAGACTCTCGGGACAGCTATTTGGACGTCTTGTGTTGTTTAAAAACGGTGTACCTTGACCACCATTTTGACTCTTGGAAATAGAAAATAGTCACACGGAGCGATATCTGGTGAATAAGGTAGCTGTGGTAGTACTGAAATTTGTTTTGAGGTTAAAAATTGCTGTACTGATAGAGCACTATGGGATGGCGCATTATCGTGATACCAAAATCTTCAGTTATTAGTAAACGAACCGTTTCTCGATTGATATTCAGTCTTCTGCAATCATTTTCATGGATAACCTTCGATCAGATCGTACGAGTTCACGCACTCTGGCCAAGGTGACATCCGACTCTGAGGTTGATGGTCGTCCACTGCGGTATTCATCTTCAACATTAGCTGTGCCTTCACTAAACATTTTATGCCAACGAAAAACTTGAACTCTTGACATAACCTCCTCTCCAAAAGCCTTCTGAAGCTTACCGCAAGTTTTCATTGCGTTTTCACCCAGTTTAACGCAAAAAGAAATGACATACCGTTCCGAAATGTTATGCGGTTCCATTTCCATGATGAGAGACACAAACATGTGTTAACTTATTATAGCACAGCTCACGACTGAGCAGTTGCATCGATGTGACGCTTGGACTAGAAGCAGCTTACAGACCAAAGTCAAAGATATTGTGCCTACGCAAGACTGCAGGGTTCCCACATCTTGCAGAGAAAATCAGTCTCATTACTTTATTGTCTCACCTCGTAAGGCATCCATTGTCCCTCACAATGGTTGAGATCCTAGGGAGTACATACCATGACAAAACTGTTCCGCTAAGAATGCGAAATATGTAAGAGAAAGAGAATACCCATAGATTTAAAAAAAAGAAATATTTATTACTCAAATTCCATAGAAGGCAGTGCTGATATATCTGAACATAATGGTCCAAATGGCTCTGAGCACTATGGGACTTAACTTCTGAAGTCATCAGTCCCCTAGAACTTGAACAATTTGGTTTTCGGGGAAATGTAGGAACGTGCTACCCATAAGGCGCTACAGTCCATGACTGCAGCGCCTAAGACCGCTCGGCTAATCCCGCGCCGCTAAAGAAAGGTAAACCTATGTTTATAGTATCTGCAAATTACGTGAAAGCATTTTGTATCGTTGACTGGGATACACTTTTTGAAATTCTGGAGACAGTAGGTATGAAATATAGGGACGATAGGTTATCTGCATCTTGTAAAGAAACCAGGACGTGAAAGCAAAGTAGGGGTTGAAAAAGGAGTGAGATACGGTTATAGTCAATCCCCAATGTTATTCAATCTGTGTATTGAGTAAGAACTGAAAGAAACCAAAAAGAAATGGAAAAAGGAGCCGGCCGTTGTAGCTACGGTCGTACGTTCGAATCCTGTCTCTGGCATGGATGTGTGTGATGTCCTTAGCTTAGTTAGGTTTAAGTGGTTATAAGTTCTAGGGGACTGATGACCTCAGATGTTAAACCCCATAGTGCTCAGAGCCATTTGAACCATTTCTGGAAGAAGGAATTAAAATAAGTGGAGAAAGAAAAAACTTTGAGGTTAGTCAAGGACATTGCAAATATGGACAAGAGTAGAAGTTTTCGAAATGACGTTCTACAGGTGAATGCCGACTATTAGACGGGTAGATTGGATGGCTGATGACGAGATACTGAGTCACTCTGAAAAGGAAAGAAAATTATGGCACAGTTTGACGAAAAGAAGGGTTCGGTTGACAGGACATAACCCGCGGCATCAGGGATTTGGTAACGAAGGGGAGAATTAGGGTGAAAATTGTTGGAGACAGAGACTTGACTGCAATAAGCATGTTCAAATGGATGTAGGTTGCAGAGATGAAAAGGCTTGCACAGGAAAAGCTGCATCAAACCAGGCTTCGGACTGAATGCTATCTCAACAAAACGTAACAAATGTGCTAGTGACCATGAAGCTGCATCTTAAAACACACCGCGTACGCAAAGTGCTGAAGCTGTTGCTCCATAAATGACTTGAACGTCTTATCATGTGCGAAAATTCTTGTTCCTCACAGTCTGTCCAAATAGCGTAGGTCAGAACTGTATCGCACGCTATAAAAATAGGAGCCAACTGGCTGCGGAATTGTCCTGTGGAGCACTGTTTCCGGTCATTGTGAGAATGAGCTTATGTAGCAGCGACCGCCCCACCCCCTCCGTTTCTTTCCTTTCACGTACATAATATGACACATCTGAGAACGCTGTAGCACGTTGAAGTTTTTTCATTGAATCTCCGGTTAACAGTAGTGACAAGGATGCTTTTGAGCAGTCTTCATTGGGAGGTTTTCTTTCTTGCCCCACTGGGAGGATTTCTTTCTTGGCCGTCTCGAACGGCTCCACCACTCATTAAAACGAGAGCTTATACTGGTTGTCCCAGGAGGAACTGTCAATATTCAGGGATATGGAGGAAAGATTATTTGAAGCGAAAGACTCAGATTGGTTTCCGTGATAGAACTCGTATAATGTACATTGCTATTTGTTTTCGTATTTTTCAGTGCATTGTCAGGTTTTTCACATGTACACGCGTAGGAAGTTGGAAGAATACCTGTTTCTTTCGGCATGCAGCCTCCCTTCAAAAATAAAAATTTTATAAACATCTATTTTCTCCAGGGTAGGTGTCTGGGAACAACATGCACGTATTGTGATTAATACAATTCAGAAAATACTAAAAGCAGTTCGATATTTTATTTCTAGACGTTCTTTCCTCTCACCAGTTCGGTGATATGGGACCTCGACAGTAACATCCCCATCACAAAATGGCTCTCAGTACTATGGGACTTAACATCTGAGGCCATCAGTCCCCTAGACTTAGAGCTACTTAAACCTAACTAACCTAAGGACATCACACACATCCATGCCCGAGGCAGGATTCGAACCTGCGACCGTAGCAGCAGCGCGGTTCCGGAATGAAGCGCCTAGAACCGCACGGCCACTTCGGCCGGCCCCCCATCACACTTATATTGTTACTGCATATGTTGTGTGCCTGTAGATTTGCATGAAATCGTTGATTAAACATTCTGTACATCAGATTATGAATAACGGCTGACAAGAATGTGAATTTGTCTGACCTTCTTCACTGACGAAGTAGAACTGATATCTGCGTTCCTCATCCCCTTCTTACTAAAGAGGAAGTCAAGGGAAGAAATGCGTAGATGAATTATAAATATCATCTGTGGTTTTCGTAATCTTAGACTGAAGTTACCCGTTGATATTCTCTTCAGTTTTAATTGCAAAACTGCCTATCTAGTTCCTAGCTACGATGGAGGCGTAAAATAAATAAATTTTACAAGATGTTTATGTATTACACCACGAGGGCTCAAGTGTGCGATATATGGGTGTAACGCAGTCTTACTAGTAAGCATAGCGATAACGGCTGAGGGGGGTCACAGTTAACGAAGAAAACGCAATGTCTATAAGTAGACGAGACGTTGTATTGTTTAGTCATAAAGCCAGAGGTAAATCATCATAATTTAAATCACTAGGATTAAAGATATCTTTGCTTGATGGAACTGCTCTAGTACAGAACGGGCTGATTCAAAGGAAAACGCCGGATTGTGGTGCGTTGTGAGAATTATGGCGAGATGTAGCATCCGCAAGAAGTAAGTAGGTTACTGTTGTCTTCAGTCCTGAGACTGGTTTGATGCAGCTCTGCATGCTACTCTATCCTGTGCAAGCCTCTTCATCTCCCAGTAGTTACTGCAACCTACATCCTTCTGAATCTGCCTAGTGTATTCATCTCTTGGTATCCCTCTACGATTTTTACCCTCCACGCTGCCCTCCAATACAAAATTGGTGATCCCTTGATGCCTCAGAACATGTTCTACAAACCAGTCTTCTTCTAGTCAAGTTGTGCCACATACTCCTCTTCTCCCCAATTCTATACAATACCTCCTCATTAGTTATGTGATCTACCCATCTAATCTTCTGCATTCTTCTGTAGCACCACGTTTCGAAAGCTTCTATTTTCTTCTTGTCCAAACTATTTATCGTCCATGTTTCACTTCCATACACGGCTACACTCCGTACAAATACTTTCAGGAACGACTTCCTGACACTTGAATCTATACTCGATGTTAACAAATTCCTCTTCCTCAGAAACGCTTTCCTTCCCATTGCCAGTCTACATTTTATATCCTTTCTATTTCGACCATCATCAGTTATTTTGCAAAACTCCTTTACTACTTTAAGTGTCTCATTTCCTAATCCAATTCCCTCAGAATCACCCGTGTTAACTCGACTACATTCCATTATCCTCGTTTTGCTTTTGTTGATGTTCACCTTATATTCTCATTTCAAGACACTGTCCATTCCGTTCGACTGCTCTTCCAAGTCCCTTGCTGTCTCTGACAGAATTACAATGTCATCGGCGAACCTTAAAGTTTTTATTTCTTCTCCATGGATTTTGATACCTACTCCGAATTTTTCTTTTGTTTCCTTTACTGCTTGCTCAATTTACAGATTGAATAACATCGGGGAGAGGCCCAGAAACTCGTATGTTTTCGAAAGCTGCTGTTCTCTATAGCTGAAAGAAAATGGCTCGATTTACAAAGAATTTAAGAGGTTGTTATAAATGCGTTACATGGACCTGTTAAGAAAACTCCTGAAGGATAACAAAAATATTAGAATGTTTCTTAAACATTCGGCGGGGCCGTAGTAGTAAAAAGAAATTCCGTTCTGCATTGGCTCAGGGTAAAATTTATTATTCTTTGGCATATGTCAGACTTAGAAGCCTGCAATGTGCAGCAGTGTAAAAGCTGCAGAAGGTCGTTAACTTAGCACATACCACAGCTTTTTATTACTGTTTTGGCGTCATGATTTTATTAATGCAATTTTCAAATGGACACCAACGCCGAAAGTAATTATCTCTGTTGTTCATGGGGAGAGGTGGAGGATAAACATTTCACACCGGAGAAAGAAAAATTGTTTATACTTGACGACGCGACGTTTACTTAAGGCGGAAACCCATTTGTAGTTGCGTGCTGAGAGAGAATACAGGTAAACGTTCAGTATAAACATAGGACATCAGGGAAAACGTTCGTTGTCACCAAGTGAGTTCCAGACATTACAGTACCCGATTTGTGGCCCTACTGATATAAACCAACAAGTCTTCCTATTGTGAGCTCGTCTGTGTTATCTGATATCTGTGGCTACGATTCTTAAGGACGTAATTACACACAGGTAGGTAATAAAAAACACACTCGTTGATTTTGCGTTGTTGTGTGGGGAAGTAAGGTTTAAACTCCTTGTCGTTAATACCGATGAAGGTGACGAGGCACACTCATTCGATATGCAGAAGTTTTGAATGATTTTCTCACCTTTATGTAATAGCTGTATTTCTTCAGTGTTGGACTATTCTTTAGAAAGTCACGTCTGTGTAATGTTCTATAATATATCTGAAACGGTAACCCGGGCAAGTAGTAGGTTGCTTATCTAACGGCTTCTAATGGCAGCAAAAGTTTGATTTGCTGCATTTTATATTATTATTGACTGGATTTAAAATTATAAAATTCTGTCATAATCTACTCATAAAGAGGTATAATTTTACTGTATAAGTTTAACACAGTAATTCAAGTATTAAAGTTAGAACCAGTGTTTGCGTCTAGAGACAGAGTTACTCGTGGCGCGCTAATTACCCAGACTATATTCATCAGGGATTTGAGAAAGAGAGCACTTCCAACAAAGTAAATTTGTAAAGCAGAAAGACGTTTGAAGCTGTCTGATACATGAGAGCTCGATTCTTGAAAAAATAGGGGGGGAGGTGTAACTATAAATAAAACACTTATGAATGACTAGCTTTTTTATATGTGCTAAATACGGAAACTCTGCCTTCTGTTTAACGTGCAAATTTATTCTTCGTCCAGATATACGAGGCTCGACACAGTTCTTGCAACGATAATTTTGCCTCCTGAGCACACTGTTGGTTTATTCTGTTCTTCTTTGTTACCATTTACTTACGTAAACTGCTAAGACAGCTACCAGAGTAAGAGCTTGCAATAAATTGTAGACATTGGCTCCTTTCCACAGGAAAGAAAGCGCATATCGGCTCGCTACAACCCGGCTCAGCCCTCTTCCAGTGAAGTATCTGTCTGTTCTCCACGTAACGAGAGCACCTCGTTCTGTAGATACATAGCATTTTATTTGTGAGCAACCAGTATGTTATTAGAGCGAACAAGGACGAACGGAATAACACTTAACAATCTGACCTGTTACGTGGGTGTATAGCGAGCGAATTTCGGCCCCTACCCTGATCATCTAACTGCCTCCCGTCAGTCTTATACTCAGCAGAAATGTACAGTAATTTTTTAGCTGATCGTTTTTCCTTGATTTAATTTCATGACTTGGAGCAAATCACAATAAGGAAAATTTTACATGAATTTGTTATCATACATGGCGTGTCAAAAAGAATCATCCAATTTGAAGAAATCATTTGAGTCATGTGCGTAAACAACGTACTGTTGTAAAGAGCAAAAACGCGTTTTGCATGGTTCCCGCCACGTATCAGCAATGTGTACCCACTTCAGTTCTAGTAAAAATGGTGTCGGGACAACAGAAAACGTTTTGCGTTCTACGTTTTTCGCAGTGCGGGTCAGTAATATCTGTTCAGCGTGACTTTAGTATTAGGTATGGTGTAGATCCTCCTACAGCACAAAGCATTAGACGATGGCATGAACAATTCCGAGAAAATGGTTGTTTGTGTAAAGGCAAATCGCCGGACCGTCCCCCATTGTCTGACACAGACATTGGTCGCATCCGCCATAGTTTCACAAAGAGTCCGCAGACATCTGTTCACCGTGCAGCTCGATAGCTCAACATTCCCCCGATTTCAGTCTGGCGTGTGTTGCGTCGACGTTGAAACATGAGACCAAACAAAATTCAGCTAATGCAAGCTCTTCGTGAAGGTGATTGACGACAATGTGTGGAGTTCCATAATTTCGGTCTTGGCAAGATGGAGGATGACAGCTTTCTTCCACGCTTAGTGTTTAGTGACGGGGCAACAGTCGATTTAAATGGAAAGGTGAACCGTCATAATGTGAGAATAACAGCAGCTGTGGAAGCTGTCACTCAGGACATGCTCGTTGCAGTGTGGGAACAATTTGACCACCGTATTGACATGCGCCATGCATCTCAAGGGGGGGGGGGCATATTGGAAACCTATGAAAAGCTATGAAAATATTTTTTTGTGTTTCGTGTTCATCAAAAAGAAAATTCATTCTATACGTTTATTAGTTTCAGAAGTATAGACGTGCCAAACCGGATGGTTCCTTTTGATACACCCTGTATTTTGTCAGTGCAATGATATGTAACGTCTATGTGTTCTGAAGCTTTGGTCTAGTCGGGAACATGCCATCTATAAACGAAAATTTGCAAGTGCGGGCCACGCAGAGTGGCCGTGCGGTTTGAGGCGTCATGTTGCGGATTGCGCGGCCCCTCCCGCCGGAGGTTCGAGTCCTCCCTCGGGCGTGGGTGTGTGTGTTGTTCTTAGCATAGGTTAGTTTAAGTATGTGCAAGTCTAGGGACCGATGACCTAAGCAGTTTGGTCCCTTAGGAATTCACACACATTTGAACATTTTTTTGCAAGTGCGGAAGTAACACGTGAAAGAGTCAGTCCTGTTCGGGCCTAGGATGTACGTCGACGGACGGGCCTTAGCACGGAGTTAATTGCTGAAAAATTATTTTATAGAACGCAAAACGATTTTTGTGGTGGTTAAAAGGGAAGTAGTTTAAGAAGATCATAAAGACACTATATGGAGACGCAGGAAGCAGTTACAACCTGAGGAGCGCGAGAACTCAGAACTTTATAGTACAAGATTGCTTTGCTGTTGTTGCAATAGCGTACCGGAATTTCGAGAGGAGAAATAACTCTGAAATTCTCTGCAAAAGAGGATATCGCAAGAAGTGAAGCAGAAAACAAGAACAATGATTGAAAAAAAGAAGATTTTTAAAGATCCACTGCAGTGCCAAAGAATATATGAAGCAACATAAAAAAAGAATTAGTCTCATCAAGAAAATGCAAACACACCGTGATTTCTCTTGGCAGTCTACAGAGCTGTTTTGCGTGTTATTTTGGACAGAAGGGGGACTGTGATTTTGCCCGTTCTGTGGACTGAGCTGTAAATGAAGGCAGACAGTTGCTCGCGTATTCAACCGTGAGACTTTTCGAAAGCTAGTTTAAACAGTGTAACGGCCAAAGCTTGAAATTGTTAACGAATGAATACCAATAGAAGAGACAGTTCACAATTTAAAACAAAGTTACGCTTTCTTCAATTGCTAAAATAGAAATGATTGTTCGCGTATCTGGTATAATCCAGCCCCGTGACCCTATACAGAAATAGTAAAAAAAAAAAAAAATAAATAATGTTTGCACTCACTTCCGACATGACGCGCTGGAGCAGCAGCAGAAATTTTCTTGACTCTTTGTTAATTAATTTTTCTTGTCATGGTCCAGATATCGTCAAAGATAGATGTAGCGTGCTGGAACCAAAGAGCATCCAACCCGGCGAATACGGAGGGCGAATACAACGCCGGATGAGACAGACGAATATCCGACCGATTTCTACTCCGCGACCATCTTTGTTTTGTAACACGTGCAAACAACAACAAAAAAATTGGCTCTGAGCGCTATGGGACTTCGAGGCAGGATTCGAACCTGCGACCGTAGCGGTCGCGCGGTTCCATACTGACTGCAAACAACATTTTAAAATATTATCTAGAAGTTAATAAAGCCATAAAATCTGTATATCCTAGTCCTTCAGGAAACTAACAAGCAGAGTTTCACTGCATATCATTTCATAATCAGCATAACACTCTCTCGCAGTTAGTACTTGCAATCATACCGCACAAAACGCATTATAGCTTAATTTTCACGCCCCTGGCATCGATATTCGGTTCCCCTAACCATCCTACAGGAATCGGACTCCGACCATGGCTAACGATAGGTCCGACACGCCCACCACGGACGCATCCTTTGGCAAGACTAGCCCCCATTCTACGTCCAATACTTTTCAATCATACCTGCCCACGTTAGGCTAAATATTTTTGCCTGACTCATGTAGTACTGTCACCGTCAGAGGGTGGTACGGGACTACAAGACCCACCGCCACACCTCCAAAGTGAATTGCAGAGACGCAGTCAGTGCCCTGTGGATAAATTTACTGCCTCGCCAACACAGTTAGACCGCAATAGACCGGTGATGCTGTATTGTAACATATCACAAAAAAGTACCTAGATCTTTGGAAAAAAGCACAAATAAATCTTTCTATAATAGCTAAATCTTTCTCTAATAAAAACACATTGAGGGTATGACATCAGGTAACTGTAGCACTATAATAACAGAGTATAACGTTCACTTTCTCCTTACTGTGAATCTGAGATTTTATTGTGAAGTGTTTTGTCACTCATTGATAAAAGTATCCTTTTCATACTTCGATAACTGAATTCACGTTAAATTTTCCAATTTCATACACAATAGCTACTTGAACAGTCAGTGTTTGTTATATTCTTCAGTCACGTTATCTTACCAGTTTACATTGATAATTGTCAGTGATTTACTCGCTGTTAATTCACAACATATGTCATAATTATTATTCTTACCCGTACAGAAGTTTTCAGCAGCAAACAGTCGACCTTTTAAATAGTAGGGTTATAATCACTTCAGATATTCTGATATCCAAATATGTACATACATTTGTATTTTATATATTGCAAGAGTGTGTGCGATATTTCGCGCGTCACAAACCGAAGTAGGTGGAAAGGTAGCCACAATTCGATTATATCGGTAGATTCAGTTAGGACTGAAGCATCCTGAGTTAAACTGAGTTTGACAAAAAGGGACGCAGCACTTTGAGACAGTTTTAACTAGGAGGGTTCAATTGTGGCATTGTTGGGCACTGGTGTACTAAACATTTCGGGCAGTACATCTAACTCTTCCTATTCGTGCATTGTAGTCAAAGACCTGAGAGTACTGGCCTTTTTGTGGCTTACATCAAAGCATTTAAAACCCATTAAAATGTGTGAAATCGCCTTAACCAATCCAGTTTAATTTAGTAGGTCCTGCGAAGGGTACTTTTAAAGTAAATAAGACCGTTTTAAGTGCTTCACTTGTTTGTCAGGCTGTGTAACTGCAGTTTATATTCTTGATGCGCTTAGAGAAATGACACGAAATTTTTAACATTATACAAAAAATGGTTCAAATGGCTCTGAGCACTATGAGACTTAACTTCTGAGGACATCAGTCCACTAGAACTTAGAACTACTTAAACCTAACTAACCTAAGGTCATCACACGAATCCATGCCCGAGGCAGGATTCGAACCTGCGACCGTAGTGGTCGCGCGGTTCCAGATTGTAGCGCCTAGAAGCGCTCGGTAAAATAATACAGTTTCATTGTATTTTTTAAGCTTTTGTATTTGTTTCGATCTATAGTCTATACCTTGTACTGTGTATATAAATGGATTAGGTGCAAATGCGGATTCGGTCATCCTTAATTTTGCTATATATTAATACCGTAACTCGCTTAAGACCAATCTTGGAAATACGTTTCTCTTCAACGCCATGGTACGCTGGCACGTGTTAACCAACTGAGCTATATATGCAGCTTGCTGCCAGTAGGGCTTTGAAGTAGTATGCTTCGGATATTTTACTGAATATGGACTGGCATAGAACTGTAGGACTTCGTACAATTACTACGGAGACAAAATCTGGACTTGTTTACATGTGCCGGCCGGGGTGGCCGAGCGGTTCTAGGCGCTACAGTCTGGAACCGCGCGACCGCTACGGTCGCAGGTTCGAATCCTGCCTCGGGCATGGATGTGTGTGATGTCCATACGTTAGTTAGGTTTAAGTAGTTCTAAGTTCTAGGGGACTGATGACCTCAGAAGTTAAGTCCTATAGTGCTCAGAGCCATTTGAACCATTTTGTTGACTTGTGTAAACTCTACTAGTAGACTTCGAAAGTTTTTTAGAGATGAATGCTGAATACTTTAATCCTAGATTACTAAACCCTCGTAGAATGTACGATTGCAGTAGTAAATAAAACAGGATATTTTGTACTTAATTTGTCATGTAACATATGATTGGACATCTAATATCTGTAATTAACTAATGTATAATCTGTAAATGATGACTTACTTTGAATAAAATGTGGTCTAGTAGCAGTGTAACATTCTTCCCTCCCCGCCCCGCCCCTCGCCATTTGTCGTGGTGTTCTAGGGTTATGGAACTCACGATTTCCAATGCCTCATTACATGGTTGCCTACCATTACACCATCATGAGAGAGTCGATATAAACTAGGGCATTTGGCCATGAAGATCTGTACGCTTTGCTAGCCAGTCAGCAATGGTAAATATTATTTGCATCAATAGAATCTGACATCCACCACATGCCAGTCATCTTGGCTACGCTAATATCCTAAGCGATAACCTTTTACGCTTTTTCGAAATACAGGTGCAACTGTGAGAGAGTTTTAATGCTGTTTCTGACAAATGGAAAAATCGATTAATTATTTCGCCAGCAATAAGCAGTTCAACTAATTGTAAGTAAGGTTCTACACATCCACTCCTCTGTAATTATTCATTTACGAAGCGAAGAAGTTGGTAAAACGTATATACCCTGTTCGAATTATAACTATCTTCCAAGTCATAAAAATATTAAAAATAATGTGTAGCCTAAAAGCTATTGTACTTCTGTGATAGTCATTTGAGGGGCCACCTCGTGTGCCGTTTGATATGAGAGAGCTAACAGTCAAAAGGTGCAACGTTGTCCGAAATGCCCAGTCATTAATGCAGTTAATGTGATATGCTAGTATAGTTTTCGTTTCTTTATTATCGGTTGGAAATAGCAGTCGCGGAGATGTATGCAGTGAACACGTTTTTACTATCACCTTTGTCGTTTAATAATGTTCGAGAAGCACATACTCGCGCGGCTCGTCTTATTAAGTCCACATAAATCTTTACTTTTTATCGGAGATACCAGCACATGCTTTCACTTTTTACCATACGGCCTTCACACCATTATTGGATCCGAAAGAATGGGGATCTCAGAAGGACAGGTAGAGCAAGATAGCCAACAAGATTATGAAGGTGGAAGCAGTTAGAAAAAAAAGTGGAAGGCAGCATCGAAGACCACCCAGTAGCTATGAACGTCGTTGGTTTGAGCCGCCTGTCTTAATAGAGAAGGACGAAAGGGAGATGAGAAACCAGTATTGCAGCCTGCGTCCCCAAATGATTTCTCAGGACACGTAGTTCAGTTACGCCCTTTATCGGCAAAAGTAATTAATTCAAGCATACCTCAGTGTTCGTTGCACATTTTTCATAACCTTAAATGTGTTTCTACTGTATGCGAAAGTACCACCGCTTTTATCGCCGAGTTTGACCCATTTCAGTGCAAGGTCTTTAGCTGATCTGGAGACTCTGGTGGTAATTGGCGATATCCAGTGAAATGTAATTGAACTTAACAATAGGACATGCTATTAACTACTTCATTTTGGTTGAGATCTGGTAGCATACTCATGGAAGCAGGTAGTTCTGTACTTTTAAGGGTGCAATCAGCTGAAGAAAGACATACACACTCGAATAACTGCATGTACTCAAAACTGTGTTTAATTATCTAAAGTAAATGTATGAAGCCTTCCATATCTCTCTATGACTTGAAATAATGGTAGTCTGTAGGTGTATTGTTGGATCTTATCGTTCTTAATATAGCCTGGTAAGGCTGGATCTCACATTGATGAGCAGTCCTCAATAATCGATCGAACTAGTGATTTGTAAGCCACTTCTTTTGTGGATGAAATACTTTTTTTAAAGATTCTTCCAGTGAGTCTCAGTCTCGCATCCGCGATTCGCGCTATTTATTTCGTGTGGTCATTCCACTTATGTCGCTCCGGATGGTTACTCCCGGGTATTTTAGAGTAGTTATTATTTCCAGCTATGATTGACATTAGCGATATAGGCTTGTAACTTTGTGCATCTCTCCTACGACACTCCTTTGAAATGCTCTTTTTCCCAGTCGCTGGGTACCATTCGTTGTCCCAGCGACTTACGATGAACCACTGCTGGAAGTGGAGTAAGGTCTTTCGCATTATCCCTGTAGGATCTTACTTGCATCGCATCTGGCCAGAAGTTTTTTCATTATTAAGGGACTATAGTTGCTTTCCTACTCCGCGATGACTTGAGTCAGTATCTGCCATTTCGGTATTCGTGCGATGGTTGAAAGGAAGGACCGTATTGCCGGCCGGAGTGGCCGTGCGGTTCTAGGCGCTACAGTCTGGAGCCGAGCGGCCGCTACGGTCGCAGGTTCGAATCCTGCCTCGGGCATGGATGTGTGTGATGTCTTTAGGTTAGTTAGGTTTAATTAATTCTAAGTTCTAGGGGACTGATGACCTCAGAAGTTAAGTCGAATAGTGCTCAGAGCCATTTTTTGAAGGAACGTATAACGGCCAATGCAGTGATAATTTCGGAAGACGGAATTCAAGTTTTTTGCCTTCTCTCTGTGCTCATTGAGCGAGTGAATAGACGATTTTGATCTGCTTACTGATTTTTACGTAAGACCGAAACTTCTTAAAATGGAAATTTGTGGTAAGTTCTATGGGACCAAACTGCTGAGGTCATCGGTCCCTAGGCTTACACACAACTTAATCTCACTTAAACTATCTTACTCAAAGGGCAACATACACACCCTTTCATTGTCTCATTCCATTCTATAGCTGATGGTTGTACTTATTCGCAATTGCGAATACACTTAATGTATTTCATAACGGCTGTAGTCGTCGGAGGGTCTGTTCTTTGGACAGTCATGTATGTCCAAAGCAACTTTGCAATATCGTTTAGAAACTTCTTAAGGCTTCTAGTCAGTTCGGTCGGCAAATTTACTGAACACTTCTCTAGATAGGAAAGGTCCTGATGTCGTCTTCTTGCTAATGCAATGCTGGAATTCTGACAGTAAAGTCTGCGCAAAAGAAATAAAGCTTAAGTGACAGTAATATAACTTCTTTGCCCTTTAAGTTATTACTCTTGGAAAGTAAAAGGTACTAACCTATTGGCGATGCTATAAACATTGCCAATAAACATATTGAGTTCTGACGTGAAAAGGCCAAGGATTAACCTGGAAGCACGGCAAGATTATGGCATTCCGACGTCGGTGTTTCACCCACAGTAATCTGCTGTTGACAACACAGTGAAGACTGATTTTTCGTTTTCTTATGTTGGCAGCTGCGAAAAGTAGAAAGGCAGAGAATCGTTTTAGGCAGTTACGAAACAGCAAAGGAGGAAAAAGTATTTCCGCATGGGTGGAATAAAACAGGATAAAACCTTTCGGCCTCGAGACATAAAACAGTATTCGGTAAAATACTTACAGCGGCTTATCGCTATTGCCCGCTTCGAGCTCACAGCCATTTGACCTGGGATGCGGAGGCGATTATTACTGATCAGCGTCTAGATTACATCGCTTGAAGCCTGGCCAGAAACTTTTTGCCTTGTAGCTTAAATCAAATTACACGAGATTACTGATAAAATAAAAAGACCGTAACTCTTTCTTGGGCGATATTATTCACAGAGAAATCACTGTGCCGCTTATGTTCACGAATAGTTGGAAATTCCTAAACAAAAACTTCAAAGCAAGACGCAGACGGTTCTTACCTTGCAGTGCAGATCCAATGTTCATATTACCGCCGCCTAAAGTGCTCTAGTGACGCGAATCGCACGTCTGATGTTTCTGAGATAGACTTGTCTTGAGATCAGTACAACTACGCTTCTAACGTCTCCACTATATGTTTCAGTATGAAATTTAGTCCAACTTTACCTCCCACTCTATAAAAGGTCTACGTGTTACCAAAACTCTGTCCCCATAAACTGTTATGCAACTTAAACTAATATGCTAACATTTGACTAAACATAAAGTTAGTTGAAATGAACTGTATTTGGTCTGAATACAACTTGTTTTTATATAAAATACGCAACTGATGTAAAACAATTATCTAGCCCAAAATTTACACTTACCTCGTGTCTTGACAACACTGTTGCAGTTTTCTCGAAGCACTACAGTAAATAGCAAGCAAGTAGCGGCTAAGCTAGATTTATACTTCTGAAGAAATATTGAAACTGTTGCATACCATGTGGTGCAATGTTGTAACCTTCTTTACACAGCGGAATAGGGAGAGTAACTATTCCCATGAAATGATATTCCAAGGGACGAGTTTAGAACGAAGAATGTATTTAAAAAGACAGAGCAAAATTTCACGTGAGCTTCATACATAAGAGGGCTATTCGGAAAGTAAGATCCGATCGGTCGCGAAATGGAAACTACCGTAAAAATGAAATACATTTTATTTGCAACAGTTAACTACACCTTCAAATTACTTCTTTGCGTAGTTGCCGCTCTGACTTAGACATTTGTCATAGCGTTGTACCAGCTTTCAAAAACCCTCGTCATAGAAGGCAGCCACCAATGCTTTCTGCCAATTCTCTGTGCTCGTCTAAAACTCGGTGTCTGTGTCAAAATTTTGTCTTCATAGCCAGCGGTTCATGTGAGCAGGGATGACACCCAGAGGGAGACAATTATGGGCTGTATTGTGGGTGATCCAACTTTCCCATCGAAAACGCTGCAGTAACTTCGTCCACAGCTCGTGGTCGTGCGGTAGCGTTCTCGCTTCCCGCGCCCGGGTTCGATTCCCGGCGGGGTCAGTGATTTTTCTCTGCCTCGTGATGACTGGGTGCTGTGTGCTGTCCTTAGGTTAGCTAGGTTTAAGTAGTTCTAAGTTCTATGGGACTGATGACCACAGATGTGAAGTCCCATAGTGCTCAGAGCCATTTGAACCATTTTTGTGCAGTAACTTCTTCAACGCCCCTTCAGAGTGCGGCCGAGAATTGTCATGGAAGAAGGAAAAATATGGCAGTTATGTTACGTGGGCTGCGTATTATCAGGCGAAATGTCTCACCACGCCCTCATAAAAGGCATCTTCATGTGCTGAGTGTGCGCTCATATCTGAGAAGAGCGACGTAACACGATCGACAGATATACTAGAGACACTGCTCAACACATATGTCCAAAACTTCATAGGATTCTCAGTGTGGTTTAAATTTTGCACCCAATTGGACCTTACTTTCCCTGGCCGTGCGGTTCTAGGCGCTGGAACCGCGACACCGCTCCGGTCGCAGGTTCGAATCCTGCCTCGGGCAAGGATGTGTGTGATGTCCTTGGGTTATTTAGGCTTAACTAGTTCTACGTTCTAGGGGACTAATGACCTAAGAAGTTGAGTCCCATAGTGCTCAGAGCCATTTGAACCATTGTTGAACCTTACTTTCCTAATAGCCTTCGTGTTGTTGGTCTGAACAATAGCATGCTCAACAGAGTGAACAATGATTAGAAAAAGATACAATGTTAAAAGAGAATTTCTATAAAAACCAAACAGCTTAGTCAGTAAGTATCTTAATGCATGATTCAGGGAAGTGGGGTCGTTTTTCTCTCAGCTCTGAGCAATTTAACTAGTTGACGATAATTATTTTAACAAACTAGGTGCGCAATGCTGCAGTGTTACATCAAATGCCTCTTCAAAATTAACAATATTTTTCAAAATTTATATTCCTCTCTGTTTCCAATATATATATATATATATATATATATATATATATATATATATATATATATATATATATATATATATATTTGCTGTCCTTTACAATAAATCTTTCTTCATCTAACATATACAAACACAAGTCAAAAAAGCACCACTGAATACGTCCTTCACATAACACACTTCAACTGAGAATGTATCAGACTGTGCAGAGACAAAGACTGTTCCACAACGAGACGAAAGACTGTTTAAGAGTAACGTAACTTGCTCTCTCTCTGACGTGCACATCGATGACTTACAGAAACCGAAATGACGTGTCCACCTTACACGCTGTCTGATCAAAAGTACCTGGACACCACTATGTAATGCGGAACTGACCACTAGATGTCACGGTAGGAGGATCCATCAGTATAAAAGGAGGCTGAGAGTATTGTATTTTCTGTAGATAATCAGTAACAGCAGAATGGGTCGATCAGCAGAGGTCGGTGACTGGGTGTTTGTATTGTCCTCATTATTTCATCATCATTTATGACAAGTGGCGAGACTTGGCTGACCAAAGCTTGGGAATTTGTACGGGCGCTGATAACCGCGCAATTCAGCGCCCCAAAAACCGAACATCATCATCATCGTCATCATCAACAACAACAACAAAAAATCTGTCAAGGACATTCGAACTCTTCTACAGCTGCCCAAGTCGACTGTTGCTGATGCAATCGTGAAGTGGAATCTCGAGGGAACAACAACAGCTGACCCAAAACAAGGCAGACCTCATATACGGACGGACAGGGACCATCGAGCAATACTGGAGTTGACTGTAATAAATCGCAGGACATCAGCAGGAGAAATCACTCTTGTGTTCCAAAGTGCTACCAGAAATCCAGATAGCATAATGTCAATGCATAGGAAGTTAAAAATAATGGGGTAAAATGGTAGAGCAGCCACACATTTTTGTAGTCAATATTAAGCGACGCTTGAGATGATGTAAAGAGCTATGAACTGAACAGTGAGTAACTGGAAACAAGAGTAGTGATGAATCACGCTATAACCTGTGGAATGATTTGGTTTTGGCGAATGCCTAGGGAACGTTACCTGCCATCATATGTAGTGCAACCGTGAAGTAAGGAGGAGGTGAAGTTACGGTATTGTGATGTTTTTCGTGGTCAGGGTGCGATTCCATTATTGAACTTAAGAAAACACTAAATATGGTAGAATATGAACACATTTTGCTGCATAGTGTGCTGCGTGCAGTAGAGGAACAGTTCGGAGAAGATGGCATTTTGTATCAGCATGACTATGTACTCTATCATCATGCAGCATATGTTAGGTAGTGATCTGCCCAGAATCCAAATCTGAACTCCGCAGAACTCCTTTGGGGTTGGTTAGAATGTCTTCTTCGCTCTAACCCCAGCTTTCAATACCACAACTGTCTCTCGATAAGGCTCTTGGGGAAGATTGGGCTGCCATTCTCCTGCAGATGCTGAGATACACCAATCTCACTGAAAATATTCCCAGAAGGGTCCAACTCTTCATGGAGGGGAAAAGTGGACACAAAAAAATGGTTCAAATGGTTCTGAGCACTATGGGACTTAACATCTGTGGTCATCAGTCCCCTACAACTTAGAACTACTTAAACCTAACTAACCTAAGGAATTCACACACATCCATGCCCGAGGCAGGATTCGAACCTGCGAACGTAGCAGTCGCGTGGTTCCGGACTGTGCGCCTAGAACCGCTAGACCACCGCGGCCGGCAAAGTGGACACACACCATAGTAATGTCCACTAATGGGTGTCCCGAATCTTTTGACTAGGAAGCGTATATAAAAATATCATGTTGACATTTAACAAGCATAAGCCTTTCTAAAATCTAAATTTCAGTGGTACATCTTGTAAATGAGGAAGAGCAAAAAGAAAAAAGGTATGGGGAGGAGGATGGAAACGGAGAATTCGAGCTTACGTACCCAGTCAGCGGAACGCAAGATGCAGTGTTACCACTATTATACAATGAGACGCTATTCGCTGACGGCTCACCCCTGAATTAAATTTTATTTATGAATTTATCAGTGAGGTATGGGACTTCTGTTGCCAGATTCAATTTACAGACAATCAGTACTTAGGCACTGATGGTTTAAAAAATTGGCGACACAAAGCCTTAAACGTCAGGGCATAAAAAGGTAACGTAAATGTTCAGTCATTAGGTAAGTATTTCCTTAAAATACATTATGAAGGAAGTTTGTCCACTGGCACAATCGTGTTCAACAGAGCAGGGTATATATAAATCTCACGATCATTCCAGTAAATAGTAACTTGGAAGCTATTACTGATAGAAACAGTGCTTAGTTGTAAAATGTTCAGCTGCTCTCAAAGCCTTTTTTCTGTCTTGTTAGAATTTCAGTGTATGCCCCAAACACCGCCCTTAGAACATCAAAGCGGTATTCGAGTTTTGCTCATGTACCGGTCAGCATATCTGCATCAACAATTCCGATTGCTTCATTCATTCATGCACGATGGTTAGCAATGTAATTGACTGTTGTTGTGTGCACGAGATCCTTGACATAATCCCACAAAAAGAAGCCCAATTGTGCGACATCAGAAGAGTGCCATGCGATGGGACCGTCACGTCCAGTTCTCAGGGAATGTCACTCCTGAACGTTTAAACTGCTATGTAGGGCTGCACCATCGTGTTGGATGATGGACGGCTGCAGCTCTTTGATCTGTCGTTGCAGGAACTGTTCGATCGTGCCAAGGTAGAAATTTCCCATTATGGTTCTCTCTCTGTGAAGTAAAAAGTGCCTATTACCCTATCGTGCATTATGCCACATCAAACGTTAGGTTTCGTATTATCAGGGATATGTGGATTTTCGGAGCCCCAAATTCTTATGTCGTGGCGATCCACAGGTCCAGAAATGTGGAATGTTGTTTCATCTGAAAACAGGCGCGTTCTCAGGTAGTCATTTTCAGCATCTGTGAAGGCCAGCATGGAACATTGTATACTGCAGATGACGATCATTTGGCTGCAATGCTTGGACCATTTGCTCTTCGTAAGCAAAAAGGAGCAACCCTTATTGAAACCTATATGGACTGTCAATCTTGCCCCCTCCAGTTCGCGTGGTGCACGAGGAATTCACTTCTGTAAGCTGCGCTGCAATGGATTTTGCATATTGTCAGCACTTGTTTGAGACACAGGAGATGTGCACATTCGAGAAAGGTCTTGACACTAAAGTTTCTGCTGCTGGTGCCCTCCGATACTGGCGTTGATAATCCCACAATACCTTTGTCACAGTTTTGTATTCTGCATACAAGATCACATATTATG
Organism: Schistocerca gregaria; assembly: GCF_023897955.1. Lineage (NCBI taxonomy): Eukaryota > Metazoa > Arthropoda > Insecta > Orthoptera > Acrididae > Schistocerca > Schistocerca gregaria. The sequence continues at coordinate 438,554,252 of NC_064925.1, read as the reverse complement.
CCTTTTCATCGTCAGTCGCAATTTTGGTGCACTCGAAGTCAAATATCCAACAAAAGACAAAGGAAAAGAGCTTTGAGAGCTGCTAAACGTTTTTAACCAACTACTATTATCTCTAATAGTTTCCAACTTATGATTTTATGGAATGATTGCGGGGCTTTAATGGACACCCTATAGTATTCCGTTCATCAAAGGGACCTGCTTATGTCTGGTAATAAAAAATTATCGACATGCTTCAGCGTAAGTCAGGTATTTAAACTCGAATAATCATCAACTGTTAGGCCATGAGTGCACGGGAGATTTTCTCGCCGCCCCTTGCAGCCAGCAAAAATGCACTGATGAGCCAAAACATTATCACCACCTGCTTAATAACTTGTTTGCCTATCTTTCGAACAAAATACATCACTGATTCTGCGTATCAGAGATCTGACGTTTTGTTGGTAGATTTATGGAGGGATGTGGCATTAGACGAAAACGGACAGGTCATGTAATTCGCGTTAATAGCCGGCCGGAGTCACCGAGCGATTCTAGGCGCTACAGTCTGGAGCCACGCGACCGCTACGGTCACAGGTTCGAGTCCTGCCTCGGGCACGGATGTGTGTGATGTCCTTAGGTTAGTTAGGTTTAAGTAGTTCTAAGTTCAAGGGGACTGATGACCTCAGAAGTTAAGTCCCATGGTGCTCAGAGCCATTTGAACTATTTTTCGCGTTAATAATGGGCCGCTGACTTGCGTATGCGGTGATGGCTCCTGATAGCGACCCTGATGGGTTCAGGCGAATTTGGTCGCCGAGACATCAACGTGACTTCACTACGATGCTCCTCAAACCACTGTAGCACGGTTCTGGCTGCGAGACACGGACAGTTATACTGCCTTGAGATGACGTCGCCGTCGGGGATGACATCAAGCGTGAAGGGGTGCAGGTGGTTAGCAGCTGACAGCCTGTCTTGGATTACTACCACAGGTCCGATGCAAGCGCAGGAAAATGTCTCCCGTACTTCTTCCAATAGCGTTTCGAGCCGGCGATTGTGAAAATTTGATTCACCCGAAGAGCCAACACGTGTCCATTGATCAATGGTCGCATCCCAATGATCTTGCGGCCAGTGCAATCGTAGATGTCGTTGGCTCAACATGTGAACACTTTAGGGTGGTTTGCTGAGAAGCTCCATGTACAACAAAGTACGATGAATCCTGTGCTCTGGAACATTTGTGTATGCACCAGCACAGTGCTCTTTCGTCAGAGATGCCACATATTACCATTCATCCCACTTTCCAGAACATACAAGCCTTCAAATCCCTCGTTCTGTGAAAAGTTGTGAACGTCCAACCATTTAGGGCCTCATGGTAGTTTCACTGTCGTTCTACCTCTTCCTATAGATGCCCACGACAATAGCACGTGAACATTCGACCAACTTCGCTGTGTTCGAGATACTCGTTCACAGGCTCTGCACGACAATAAAGTGCCCTTTGTCAAAGTTGCTTATCGTAATGGATTTCCCCATTTGCAGCCCATATCTTCGCTAGGGTAATCCCCCTCCGTGTCCACTCCGCTTATATACTTTTGTTACCGCGTCACTTGCCTTCAGTGCCACCAGGCGGCATCCAACGTCGCGGTGAACAGTGCTCGAAATGTTTTGTTTTACCAGTGTACAACCATGAGGCACGAGCGGCAAGGAAATAGACACAAACTGTATAAATTACTTACTAGTCGTATTTTCACTGAATGAATGAACTGAGAACGTACCTTGAAAACACTGTTAAAAACTTCCTACCGCGTTTTGTTTCTCACTTCAAACGAAAGCATGAAGCGAAAATGTGGGCTGGCACAAGGGGCGGTCACACCCATGGGATGGAAACACCAATTAATACTCCATGAGAAGTCGAGGCCAGTCAACAGTGCGAGAAGGGAACAGGAGTTGAAACACAATCAGAAAACAGCGGCATGGCGGTTATAGCACAACAATGGAAGCCATGCAATTGAGTGCGTTCGAAACCCGGATTTCTGCACGCGTTCATAGGCTGATCGCGAACTTCTGGCGCACTGTGTTCTACCACCACCAGTGGATCCAGAAGCTACTTTACAGAACTTTCAGGAACTCGACCATTTTAGACGTGAGAACGCATTATCTTCCCAGGTGTTTACAGTGCCCTAAAGTCCTAACATGTGTAGTCTCTTACAGTCCATATCACGCAAGTCGATCGTTCCTCTTTTGTGTTTGGCATTGGAGATCAAACTTGTTCTCCGCAGCCAGCATAACGTCATCAGCATACGGAAGTGTCCAGCGTACTGGAATGTGCAGGTCTGATGTGATACTGTCCATCACAAGAATAACGGCAGTGGAGGTAAGGCCGAGCCTTGGTAGACCCCTACTGTGATGCGAAAGTAAGTGGATCCTTCCAGAGCCACTTGGCTCCTCGGTTCAACACAAGTCATACCTAGTTAACTAGGTATTCTGGAATGCCATGTTCTCGAAACGCTAACCATATTAGATCATGTTGTTCCTGATGACAGACTGTCATCTCATGTTACTTGTACAACCGTTAACACTCTTGTCTGTGTGCTATCTATGCACTTCGTTTTCTGACGACGGATATAGTTCCGAAACTTGTCATGCTTACTTCGTGATCAAGTCATTCTTCGGCAGCTGTATGACTTTTTATGCGACTTAACCAGCTTATCTACAGGTCTACGCGCGTTAATCAGAATACATTGTGGAACGAGTAGGACACTTTTCTGTGCTAATAGACTTAATTCTGGCGCCAGTTAAGTAGTAGTATTACATACGGACTTAACTTGAATCGAAAATTTTAATGGCGGCTGCCAACAACGCATCTATAACACAACTGTGCACGATACATCGACTCACTCATAAGACTTCTGAGATATAAGTGAATCTACATTCCATTAACAATGTTAAAATTGATTCGTTCACGGAATAATGCGGCAATCCAAGGAGCTCCGTATCGATTACACACGTATAAGCTGAGCGAATACAATTCTAGACATAATACAAGACTGGACTTCGTGCATTTACCATTTACACACACATTATATATATATATATATATATATATATATATATATATATATATATATATATATATATATATATACTCGTGGGCAAGCGCATGCACATCCACATGCACACGTTCGAAGTTTTAAAGTTTCTCTGGGCTAACATCCTCAATATAAGATGATGTCCCAAAAATTAATGAATATGGTGCCAGTCCTCCGGTTGAATTCAAGAGTTTAGGGATTAAGTCGTATGCCGGAAACGGTAATTTCCTGCCATTTATTCCCAATTAGGATGCTCCGTTTGCCCCACTATGAGTTCGTCTGATAATTGTCTGAACAGAACAGTGACTCGTAATGCCACGGATCTCGAAGAGCTCACACCACTCCTAGGAGTGGAGAATCAAGAGAGTATTTTTAAAGAAAATTAGATATAAAACGATGTTTGTCGTGCAGAAGCGAAATCAACTGCTTAATTAAATGACAATAAATATATTGATCTCACTACATTACATGATATATTACAACTGAAACCATCTCACGGTAAAAGTCCTGAGGAAGACGAAGCGACGACTGTGTTATATTGTCAGAACAATAACAAGAAGGAACAATTATGCCACAGAGACTGCCTAAACCGCTCTTACCCGTTCGCTTGTGGAATACTGCTGGTGCGGTTTCGGATCCTACATAAAATGTTTGTATTATCACGAAACAGGGGAGAGAGTGTCATGTATACGATACGCGAGTTCGGTTGGCAATCATTCAAAACGACGTTTCCCGATGCGGCGACATCTTTTTACGAAATTCCATTCACCAAATTTTTGAACCAAAAATATTTTTTATTTCCTAATTACATAGGGAGAAATGACCTTCGTAATACTCGTAAGGTAAATCAGAGTTCTCACGGAAATATTTAGGCCCTCATCTTTCCCCGCGTGCTGTTCTTTGGTGGAGTGGTTGAGTGGGTTGAGAAATAGTTTGGAAACGTTTCTACAAACTCTTCGCCAAGCACTTACGTGTGAATGGCAAAGGTCCCGAGTTCGAGTTTCGGTCCGGCACACAGTTTTATCTGCCAGGAAGTTTCATATCAGCGCACACTCCGCTGCAGAGTGAAAATCTCATTCTGGAAACATCACCCAGGCTGTGGCTAAGCCATGTCTCCGCATTATCCTTTCTTTCACGAGTGCTAGTTCTGCAAGGTTCGCAGGAGAGCTTCTGTAAAGTTTGGAAGGTAGAAGCGGAGGTACTGGCGGAAGTAAAGCTGTGAGGACGGGGCGTCAGTTGGTAGAGCACTTGCCCGCGAAAGGCAAAGGTCCCGAGTTCGAGTCTCGGTCCGGCACACACGTTTAATCTGCCAGGAAGTTTCATATCAGCGCTGCACTGAAAATATCCCCCAGGCTCTGGCTAAGCCATGTCTCCGCAATATCCTTTCTTTGAGGAGTGCTAGTTCTGCAAGGTTCGCAAGTAAAGCTGTGAGGATGGGGCGTGAGCCGTGCTTGGGTAGCTCAGTTGGTAGAGCACTTGCCCGCGAAAGGCAAAGGTCCTGAGTTCGAGTCTCAGTCAGGCACACAGTTTTAATCTGCCAGGAAGTTTCATATCAGCACACACTCCGCTGCAGAATGAAAATCTCATTCTAGAGTGGCCACGTGTTTATAGATACAGAGGACGATTTGATCTCCAGCGAGGCACTTTGGCACGTCATATACTAAAATGGTCGATTTGGAATTCGATACGGGGGTTCCGCATTCTTTTCACGACGAATGGATCGCCTGGACTTCCTCCTGTGCCTCAGTCCGATCCACTGGAGAGCGGAGAATGTTTCGCCGACGAGGTGACGAAGAGTAACTGCTGTGGCGCCTATTTTAATCGGCGAGGTGAGGAAGGACCAGGAATAGCGATGTGCGTGGCGCGTGGCGCCTGCAAACGAGACAGGAAGCGGAGCGTAGTGGCCGCTGATTTATGGACGTGCCAAACACCGGCGCGGCCGCATACCACTCCCACGCGGACACCGGCAGGTACAAAAGGGGCCGCTTACTCACGTCCGGCGTGCGTGCTGTGAGGCCGTCCAGAGCAGCACACACACAAGGGAAGCAGGACGTCGACCGAAAGTTCAGTGTAACGGACGAATAAGGTGCCAGGCTTTTCGAGTTCAAAACGGGGGAAAAGAGGATGGAGAAGTTCTGGGAAACAAGCTAGTGTCCTTAGTGAGTTTTCACTCTGCAGAGCAGCGTACGCTCATTTGATACTGTGGTGTGCGTACTGTAAGACCTTCAGTACACACACCATCAGATTATTTGACTTGTCGCTCTAACGAAGTAGGCGAGTGTCAGCAATATGTCTCGTGGTCTTAACGTGGCGTGTTTATCTTCTGCCGTTAGGTCAGACGATAGAAATGCCACTTGCATGCTTAGAGTAGCAGATTGACGGTGACCAACTTTAAACAGAACTTGATTAATTTTCACACACATTTATTAAAATAATAACAAGCATAAAAATTACTTAACTTGGTTCTGGATGCTATTTACAATTGACAATCTTAAGTTCCTTTGGTATTGGTATGTTAATCTTATTCTCACATATATCTCTGATACTAGACAAAAGTGTCTATACATTTATCTTCATGGCTATGTACAGGAATATGGTAATCGTATTAGGCGCAGACTGAAACTTGACTATAGACTGGTACAGACAAATGTAGAGTGGTACAGACTAGTGCAGGCAAATGCAGACTGACTAATCGGAGGTCTGTACACTTGTTGTAATACCTCGCGCATTCATGTGACACTGTGCGAGTCTGATCCGCAGAGAGAAAAGGTTCTGCGTTAGCAGCAATCTTATTGGCTGCGTTACATATCAATACGCGGATCGGCGGAAGCAGAATTTGATCCGTCTCTAAGGCAGCGCCATCTCATAGTGTGGAGACGGACGAGCGCTCCGCCTGCGCTGTTCTAAAAATAATGTATCTGTCTCTCCAAGAGACCGATACGTAGAGCCATAAAGAATGTCTCTAGATTTTTCACGTAATACACGTTCTTGATATATTGTACGTATGGTTTCGAGGTAGAAATTGTGACTACCTGCAACTGTCTTCCGATTCAGGTTTTCAACATTTCTGTGACTCACTCCTGTGAGTCAAACAAACCTGTTGTCACCCGATGGCCCTTCTTTGGATACATTCAGTATCAGCTGTTAGTCCTGCCATAATTATGTGTGCTATAATGCAGTGATTTACATGTACAGAGAATTCTGACATTCGCCACGTTCTGCTTCTACTGGAATTTCTATCATAACAGAGAAGGGGAGTCTGTTTCCAGACTGGAGGAAGACCGCACGAACTTCCTTTAAGATCGAATCTGTGACGTTTGCCTTTCGCGGCCAAGTGCTCTACCAACTGAGCTATCCAAGCACAACTCAGAACGTGGCTTCACGGCTTTACTTCCGCAAGTACCTTATCTCCTACCTTACAAGCTTCGCAGTTCTCCTGCATCTCTTCTGGGACTATCGCTACTGGAAGGCAGTCTATTGTGGATACACGCCTTAGCCACAAGCAGGAGAACTTCTCTGAAGTTTGGAAGGTAGGAGATTAGGTAATGGCCGAACTAAGGCTGTGACGGCTCTTAGAGAGTCGTGCATGGGTAGTTCAGTTGGTAGAGCAGTTGGCTTCGAAAGGCAACGTTCAAGGTTCGAGTACCGGAACAGCACACAGTTTTGACCTGCCAGGAAGTTTCACGCTGGTGTCGATTGTTTGTAGATATCTCGCACTGCACTGTGAGTGTTGTGAAAGTTCCTATAAATGGACCTTGTACAAGATTGGTGCTTTGCCCCCCCCCCCCCTCCCCTCATTCGTTCACTGTAACGTTGCTTTCATGTGTGCCTCGGGATTTCTGTGGCGCTCCGCTAAGTCACACTCTCGGCCATTCTCTGTATTCACTTAAGTTATCCGATGATCGGCATGGGATTCTCAGATTCAATCGTAAACATTTACAGGTGGAAAAAGCTGGAATTTAGAGGATGTGTATTTGCGGGAGGTGTACATGGGTACTACAAAAAGTACTACAAAAAGAACTGTCAAAAATGACTCGAGGAGCACGAGGACAATTGCAGAAGAGGGGAGAGCGATAGATCAGCTGTTGGAGAACATGCTTTACTGCTAGATACCACAGCATTCATTCTTACAGGACTCAAGTACTGGCAGCCACAAGCGGATACCACGAAAGGCTCTTCAGACAGGCCATAGAGATTATGAAACACTCCAGGAATTTCAATAGGAAGGAGGAGGAGGGATGAAACTGAATGAAATTTGGATTCCGTTGCTGAAGAAGATGTGTAACAACCTTCCACCATGGGATGATAGCAACAGCGAACGACAGGAGTCGACAACGGCCAGTTGCGCTCGCGTATTCAAAACATGTGACTTCACGCCTTCGCGCGGAAGCTGGCGGAAGCGGAATTTTGCTGTAGTCAGTAGCTAACCAGGGCGTGCTTCGTACATTCAATAAAGCTATTGTCCCCCTTGAAAGTGTCCTCCACAAATGGTGACGAAATATCGCGTTTTAAGGTGCAATCCATTCAACCACGGCATAATAGCCCGGAATAGTTCATTAACTGAGATATTCAGATGTAGATCGTTCTTCCCAGAAACCACACTGATAAGGGGGACAAACAGGTCTGCGATTCGAGAACCCAGAAAATCTATGGCAACCAAACTTTCAAGCAGTTTACGCAGCACGTTGTTGAGGTTAATCGTACACTAGCTATCGATTGATATTTTTTTGCAAATTGAAGACACAATAAAGCCAAATATATTTGAAGACCCAGAGGAGAGGGAGCTATTGGGTAACATTCAGGTGTTGAATCATCTGACTGTGAATGTAAGCAGGGTTTGGAAGTGTATTGTGAGACGCGGCAAGATCCTGATTTGATTACCATTCACTTAAAGGTTCTTTATATAATTCGGCATGGTGAGGGGTGAAGGAGAGGGGGGATGTCCTTAGTTTGTCATTTACATATTCGGGAGAAAGATGCATAGGTATAAGACGGGGAAGCTGTCACAAAGTGGATCGCAAGGTGTTCAGCAAGAGCGGCGCATTGTTACATAGAACACCCTGCAGCATGCGATCTGGCACAGTTGTAGTTCTTTGCAGCCCAGAAGACTACAGATCCTGGCCCACTGTTGGCCTGAAGAAGTATACACTCCCAGGAAGGAAACATATCACTTCTAGAATTCCTTCTTACTGCGTTTGAGTAGACAGAGAGCCTTGGCACAAAGTCGCTTAAAAATGAGACGGTTGGCCTGAAGGATATCACATGAAACGTTGCAGGGTTCATTGACGATCCTGAAGAGCTACGACATTGTCTTTGGTCTACTATGCACTAGCCAGCGTTGGACGGGACCTGTAGAACGGGGAATAACAGTTTCAGCAGTGCGAGCGATCGCGTTTGAAACATCTTGCACTACCTCATCGATACAATCGGAGAATGGGAAAAGATGGTAGCAGAGACATACAAATGCCAGGCGGCTCTTCGAAGCACCCAGGGTCGTAATCGTTCCATTGGGCGGTGGCAAGAAAACGGCAGGACCACCGAAGCGGTCACAAAGATCATCGTATAGTGATCGATATAGCGTGGTCACGAAAATGAGGGTGGGGGGTGGGAAGGAGGTCGTTATGTCGACAGCTGGAAAGGTGCCATGGGTGACTCTGAAAGTGGACAGGAGTACCATGGCTAGGAAGTAGACCAATGTCTGTAAGAAACTGGTCAATCTTAAGGCCCCTACAAGATGAACTCACTCACAGGGAGTATCGCGCACTGAAATCCTCAAGTACGAGAAAAGGCGGGTCAAGTAGTTGGAGGAAGGTGGCTAACTCAATGTAAGTGAGTTGCCTGGAGGTAAATGTTGTTGTTGTTGTTGTTGTGGTCTTCAGTCCTGAGACTGGTTTGATGCAGCTCTCCATGCTACTCTATCCTGTGCAAGCTTCTTCATCTCCCAGTACCTACTGCAACCTACATCCTTCTGAATCTGCTTAGTGTAGTCATCTCTTGGTCTCCCTCTACGATTTTTACCCTCCACGCTGCCCTTCAATACGAAATTGGTGATCCCTTGATGCCTCAGAACATGTCCTACCAAGACTGGAGGTAAATAAACCTTACAAATAGTGATCGCTGGGATCGTTTGCACCTGCACCGCTATTGCTTAAATGTGGTATGAAGAGGAATCCTCTCACTGACGGCATTTCTGCAAACTATTGTACAGACCTCTCCAGATGCCTTGTCGGGCCCAGCTCAGTTCCGACAGAATGCACAATAACCATGGGGCGTTGGGGAATGTAGCATGTTTTTTGTGAAGCAAAGAAAATTGCAGAAGAGGAGGAAATAGATGTTCTGGCAGATGACAGTAACATCAATTACAGTTCCACTGAATGAACACACTGCAGGTGTCCAGGTGAAGTGTGAAGGGGTCGGGAAGACCCATCATGCCCCAGGAGCACGTGCATGTGGTGCAGGTGGAGCCACATCAATGAATATTGGTTCAGAATTCGAGTGCGTGGAGGAATCCGGTGACCGCAAGTTCATCGGAGTAGCCTTGTTCCGATTTTCCTTCTTCTCCTCCTTTGCAACCTTGGGTGGCCTAGGTTTTTCCGAAAGCCACAGGTGGCAGTTGCTTCGGCCATTGGCAGGTGTTGGGCCTCTGATTTGTCAGTTTCCAGGGAGAGAGGTCCTGAAAGGGAAGAAGGCATTCATATTATTTTTCGCCCCTCAGCGTGTAACAGGCAGTCGGTAGATTTTTATTCTTGTGTCATCTTTTCTTTCTTAAAGATTGGTCACACTGGCGAAAGTGGAAGGTAGTGTCTGCATAACTCACAAAGGCGGTTGTTCATATGGACTACTTTCATGGGGTGATCGCTTGCAGTTTCTGTACTTTGGGGCTGCCAAGAAGCAGCATGTCAATGACCAGAGTGTAAACATCAGAGACACCTGATGAGTGGGGGTACATAAGGTTTCATCTCGCACATGTATACCATTACTAACTTCTTCTAAGAGGAAATTTCATTTAAATGAAAGTACTTGTCTGTTCGATTATCCTTGGAACCTTTTTATATCAGCCAGGAGAAATATACGCCTTGTCATTCGAGATTAGCTCGTAGCTCCTCATCTGCATGAAATGTATTGTCTCTGTAGATGACTCGTTGGACCCTATTCTGAATGTTATGTGTGACAATGATCACTGACGCATCACCCAGTGGTTCACACATCTGAAGATTTGTTGGTTGTGTAACAGATGCGACTTTAATCAGTTAGCTATCCACTACACATTTTCCCCAACGACTCAATTTCTCAAAATTTATCTTCATTGTGGTCCACAAAACATAAAGGTTTCATTACAGAAAAAGTGTCTTCATATGTTGGAGCACATAGAAAGTATTGGATAAAAAGTTTCATTTCCAGTCGCTTGGCTTGTCCCTCTTCCCATGAGGTAGCCACCGGAGAGAAAGCAGTAAGATTATTGCTGTCCGCATTGAAATTTCAGACCAGTCTGATGAGACTGCCAGATCCGTTGTTTTGGTTTAATTTGACACATTTAATGTTTGAGATGTCTGCCCTGATGGCATCTCCACTACGATGTAGGGCTCTCCCCATAGGTGCTACTAAGGCACAGCAAAGATCATGTTGCACGACGGACTTTGTCGGGACTCGTGATGTTCCCGGAGATAGGCATCTACTCCTTGGCATGTCAGGCATTAGGAGTGTGATCGCTGTGTTGTGAGGAGAGGTAGGGGGGCTGTACCGAAATGGCACGTAATGACCCCACCACGTAAGATTGGGTACTGTTTGCCTTTGAGTGCATAAATGAGTCTACACATTTACTGTGCATAGATGATCTTTAATACTGCATGCATACTATTTAAGGCATTCTCCCTTACATCTACATCTACATCTACATCCATACTCCGCAAGCCACCTGACGGTGTGTGGCGGAGGGTACCCTGAGTACCTCTATCGGTTCTCCCTTCTATTCCAGTCTCGTATTGTACGTGGAAAGAAGGATTGTCGGTATGCTTCTGTGTGGGCTCTAATCTCTCTGATTTTATCCTCATGGTCTCTTCGCGAGATATACGTAGGAGGGAGCAATATACTACTTGACTCTTCGGTGAAGGTATGTTCTCGAAACTTTAACAAAAGCCCGTACCGAGCTACTGAGCGTCTATCCTGGAGAGTCTTCCACTGGAGTTTATCTATCATCTCCGTAACGCTTTCGCGATTACTAAATGATCCTGTAACGAAGCGCGCTGCTCTCCGTTGGATCTTCTCTATCTCTTCTATCAACCCTATCTGGTGCGGATCACACACTGCTGAGCAGTATTCAAGCAGTGGGCGAACAAGCGTACTGTAACCTACTTCCTTTGTTGTCGGATTGCATTTCCTTAGGATTCTTCCAATGAATCTCAGTCTGGAATCTGCTTTACCGACGATCAACTTTATATGATCATTCCATTTTAAATCACTGCTAATGGATACTCCCAGATAATTTATGGAATTAACTGCTTCCAGTTGCTGACCTGCTATTTTGTAGCTAAATGATAAGGGACCTATCTTTCTAAGTATTAGCATCACATTACACTTGTCTAAATTGAGATTCAATTGCCATTCCGTGCACCATGCGTCAATTCGCTGCAGATCCTCTTGCATTTCAGTACAATTTTCCATTGTTGCAACCTCTCGATACACCACAGCATCGTCTGCAAAAAGCCTCAGTGAACTTCGGATGTCATCCACCAGGTCATTTATGTATATTGTGAATAGCAACGGTCCTATGACACTCCCCTGCGGCACACCTGAAATCACTCTTACTTCGGAAGACTTCTCTTCATTGAGAATGACATGCTGCGTTCTGTTATCTAGGAACTCCTCAATCCAATCACACAATTGATCTGATAGTCCGTATGCTCTTATTTTGTTCATTAAACGACTGTGGGGAACTGTGTCAAATGCCTTGCGGAAGTCAAGAAACACGGCATCTACCTGTGAACCCGTGTCTAAGGCCCTCTGAGTCTCGTGGACGAATAGCGCGAGCTGGGTTTCACACTATCGTCTTTTTCGAAACCGATGCTGATTCCTACAGAGTAGATTTCTAGTCTCCAGAAAAGACATTATACTCGAACATAATACGTGTTCCAAAATTCTACAACTGATCGACGTTAGAGATATAGGTCTATAGTTCTGCACATCTGTTCGACGTCCCTTCTTGAAAATGGGGATGACCTGTGCCCTTTTCCAATCCTTTGGAACGCTCCGCTCTTCTAGAGACCTACGGTACACCGCTGCAAGAAGGGGGGCAAGTTCCTTCGCGTACTCTGTGTAAAATCGAACTGGTATCCCATCAGGACCAGCGGCCTTTCCTCTTTTGAGCGATTTTAATTGTTTCTCTATCCCTCTGTCGTCTATTTCGATATCTACCATTTTGTCAACTGTGCGACAATCTAGAGAAGGAAGCACAGTGCAGTCTTCCTCTGTGAAACAGCTTTGGAAGAAGACATTTAGTATTTCGGCCTTTAGTCTGTCATCCTCCGTTTCAGTACCATTTTGGTCACAGAGTGTCTGGACATTTTGTTTTGATCCACCTACCGCTTTGACATAGGACCAAAATTTCTTAGGATTTTCTGCCAAGTAAGTACATAGAACTTTACTTTCGAATTCATTGAAAGCCTCTCGCATAGCCCTCCTCACACTACATTTCGCTTCGCGTAATTTTTGTTTGTCTGCAAGGCTTTGGCTATGTTTATGTTTGTGTGAAGTTCCCTTTGCTTCCGGAGCAGTTTTCTAACTCGGTTGTTGTACCACGGTGGCTCTTACCCATCTCTTACGATCTTGCTTGGCACATACTCATCTAATGCATATTGTACGATGGTTTTGAACTTTGTCCACTGATCCTCAACACTATCTGTACTTGAGACAAAACTTTTGTGTTGAGCCGTCAGGTACTCTGTAATCTGCTTTTTGTCACTTTTGCTAAACAGAAAAATCTTCCTACCTTTTTTAATATTTCTGTTTACGGCTGAAATCATCGATGCAGTAACCGCTTTATGATCGCTGATTCCCTGTTCTGCATTAACTGATTCAAATAGTTCGGGTCTGTTTGTCACCAGAAGGTCTAATATGTTATCGTCACTAATCGGTTCTCTGTTTAACTGCTCAAGGTAGTTTTCAGATAAAGCACTTAAAAATATTTCACTGGATTCTTTGTCCCTGCCACCTGTTATGAACGTTTGAGTCTCCCAGTCTATATCCGGCAAATTAAAATCTCCACCCAGAACTATAACATGGTGGGGAAATCTACTCGAAATATTTTCCAAATTATTCTTCAGGTGCTGAGCCACAACAGCTGCTGAGCCCGGGGGCCTATAGAGACATCCAATTACCATGTCTGAGCCTGCTTTAACCGTGACCTTCACCCATATCATTTCACAATTCGGATCTCCGTCAATTTCCTTCGATACTATTGCACTTCTTATCGCTATAAACACGCCTCCCCCTTCACTGTCCAGCCTGTCTCTGCGGTATACATTCCAATCTGAGTTTAGGATTTCATTACTGTTTTCATGTGGTTTCAGCCAACTTTCTGTCCCTAGTACTATATGGGCGTTGTGACCGTTTATTAATGAGAGCAGTTCTGGGACCTTTCTATAGACGCTCCTGCAGTTTACTATTAGCACATTAATATTGTTATTCCTTGTTGCATTTTGCGTACTCCTGCCTTGGCGCGTCTCAGGAGGCGTCTTGTCGGGCCTAGGGAGGGAATTCTCTAACCTAAAAAAACCCCATGTGCACTCCACACGTACTCCGCTACCCTCGCAGCCGCTTCCGGCTCCCTTAGTCGGTCCGCCCTACAGAAAAAAATTGAGAGTGCATGTGAAATTCAGAAGGGGACTAAAAATGATGTAAAGTATAGGAATGGATATGTCGAGAAAGGAAAGCACAATCTAGGGGATAGCTGGGTTAACGTAGAAGGTTTCCATCATGAAAAATTGAGTAAGAGAAAAAAGGACGGTCGGAAATGAGAAATTGCATAATTTGGGGCCCTGCGCTTGCCGTGAATATACTCACGAAAGAGTCATCAGCACCCTGAGGAGCATACGAATATGATTTAAAGATTTATTGAGGGGGACAGTGCAACCGTGACCCTTATGTAACAGACCACCCAGAGACTTTATTCAGTGGTCAGACATTTATATCGTGATGCACAATGTGTCTAGATAGGAATGTCTGAAATCAGGGTGCGTTATTTGGATGTATGGCAGCAAGACATAGTCTTTAATCACTGAAAAACTTATTATTACTCAACGATCAACGGAAAGGTGCATGTTGAGAATAGCTAATAACACATACTGAGATGAAAGACGTTATAATGAATGAAATGAAACTGAATTACGTGATATATACTGCCAGATGATGATTGATAGTGGTCCATTGAAGTAATTTGCCGGATTCCAAGATATCAGAAAAACTCCACGCGAAGATATAATTGAAGGTTGATAAATTATTACTTACATTAGAAAGGTTCCAACAGCGTTCCTGAAGACAACATTCATGGAGTACCCAGGTGAAGGACTTTACCCAGTAATACACTTCAAATGGCCGACTTTGCTGTTGTTGCTGCTGCTGCTGATGATGATGACGATGATAATGACGACGACGACGACGACGACGACGATGATGATGATACACAGAGTAAAAAAAATCTCAACGGAAAGATGGCCATACAACTTTTGTGCCATAGATTAAGTAGAGGATGCGCCATTGTGAAGGTGGTCGAATAGTGCAATATCACGCGATAAGCAGCATTGAATGTGTTAAATATGGCAATACTTCGGAAATAAAATTTTGTGTTTGAAAGTGATCTTCAAAGAGCTTTAACATCCAACACCTCTACTCATAAGTATTAAAGGCGTTTCTCGTGAAAAAGCTTTAACGCCGTCTGATGAGAATTAAATTTCAAAGAACAACCTACTTTCACTAAAAAGGTCTTTTATAATATACCTACACAACACATACACTATCGAAGGAAAAGAAAGACAGCCTCTGTATTGGCTCTAATTTATCGAATTTTCTCGTCGCTATATGCTGCCCGACTCTTACTGGAAGTTGCTCTCTCGAAATTTCGGTAATAAATCTTTCAGTGATACCTACCACCTCTCTTGTAACGTGTGCCAAAGGAGTTTGTTGAGCATCTGGGGAAACCTCTCGCGCCGACGAAACGCGCCACTCTTAAGTTTGATCTTCTGATTCGCTTCTGTCAGTCTTGTCTGGTAACGTTCCCATATTGATGAACAATACTATTGATGAATAATACTCAAGAATAGGTCGAATACGCATCTTATAAACCACTTACTTCGTGGATCCTTAAGATTCTTCCTGTGAATCCCAGGGTGGCATCTGCTTTTCATACTATTTGTTTTAAGTGTAAAATGATATGAGGGTAATAGCATCGTTGGCCGGGAGGCCCAAATTGGGGAAGTTCGGCCGCCAAGTGCAAGTCTTATTTCAGTCGACGCCACATTTGGCGACTTGTCGGCCGGTGATGAGGATTAAATTACGATGAGGACACCATACACTCAGTCCGCGAGCGGAGAAAATCTCCATCCCGGCCGGGAATCGAACCCGTACCCGCTTCATGGGAGGCGAGCACGTTACCACCCAGCTAAGTTGGAGGACTTAAAGTGGACATGAATACAGGGTGACAATGAATAATGGGAATGTTTGAAATGAGTAGTGGCAGCAATGGGTAGATGGTAGCACTGCGGGTTCGTGAGAGTAAGCGAGTAAATAGTCCGCCATGTCAGTAATCACGGATCAACCGAATGGACAACAGAATGCGTTACCTATAAAAACAATGATAGTTTGGTAGCGGTACAGAGGGGTTTCGCGTTATTTTATAATTTAGGACGTCTTGATGCCGTTCCGTCGAAACACGAGGTGAAAAGTTGGATTAATAACTTTGAAGAGACTGGATCTGCCTTCAAGAAGAAAGCAACAAGACGACCAAGAAGTGCGCGTTCTCCGTCGAACATTCATGTTGTACGCGAGTCTGTCTTACGGAGCCCACAGCTTTCAGTTCGTAAGCAAGCAGCAGTGGTTGGAATGTCCCGGGAGAGTGCTCGCAGAATTCTTCATATTGATTAATAATTTCATCCGCACAAAATACAGATGGCGCAACAACTGAAGGACAACGATTACCGGTTACGATTAGGATTCTGTCAACAAATTATAACAAAAATAAATAATGGAGATGAATTTCTAAACAAGTTGTGGATGTCAGATGAGGCACATATTCATCTCAAAGTTTATATGAATAAACATAAATACCGTTACTGGGCAAACACAAATCCTAATAACGTCGATGAGAGCTAGTAAAGTGACAGTACGGTGTGGTGTTTAATCAGATGGGATTGTCGAACCGTATTTTTTTGCAAATGAACAGGGAAACACAATAACTGTCAATGCCGATCGTTACGTGGAGATGTTACGAACTTTCGTTACACCTGCAATGAACAACTTTCCAAAGGTTCAAGAAGCCTGATTTCAACAGGACGGAGAGACATCACAATCAATGGCATACGTGAGAGATTCAGTAACATTCCCTGGCCCTCTAGGTCGCCAGATTTATCCAAAAAATGGCTCTAAGCACTATAGGACTTAACATCTGAGGTCATCAGTCCCCTAGGCTTAGAACTACTTAAACCTAGCTAACCTAAGGACAACACATACATCCATGCCCAAGGCAGGTTTCGAAAGTGGGACCGGAGCAGTCGCGCGGTTCTGGACTGAAGCGCCTAGAACCGCTCGGCCACAGATTTTTCCGTTTATTTTTCCGTTTATGATTTTATCTTGTGGGGCTACCTCAAGAACAAAGTCTACACGAATCGACCAAGAAACCTAAATGAGAGAATTCGGAACGCAATTCACGGTATCCCAGCTGAGATGTTGCAGCGGTCAGTGAGGAATGTGAACAGCAGATTTCACGAATGTGTTCGTACAGAAGGATGCAGTCCAAAGGAAGTAATTTAAAAAAAAAAAAATGATGAATGCCATCAATGTTTCGCAAATGGAAAAGTTGTAAGGTTTCAATGACTATGAATGCAATTCATTTCCTTCAGCACTTCTACTTATATTGGATTGTGGAAATGTTCCCGTTTTTCTATGTCACCCTGTACATCAGTACTATGGAGTTCTTTCTGGTCATACATCAGTATTATGTTCGTTATAGCACACACCTGAGAACGGAATACTAACAAATGGTAAAACGGACGATTTATTAGGATGGAGTATTCGTGCATGATGTTCCATTTCCTTGACAGTATATTCATGAAGGCAGTTACTGATCTCCTGAAAATCATCAGGATACGTAATAAGGATTCTCCATTGCCAGGTGGTCTTTAGGCCAAGTGACAACAGCTTCATAAATCTTCCCAGTATGCCCTAGAAACGAAGCTGTTAGTTCTGGCATTGACTTATCACTCTGCTTTTTGTTAGCTCGTTTTAATCCGGACGTATATTTTACGAAGCGGCAGGATACTGTGAGTAAAAGCGAGCGTGAATCATTGCCTTGGGACTGATTTAAGCCGAGACAAATCATTCGCATGTATCAAGAGTTTCGTGAGCCGTTCCCGGAGTCCTAATTAAGCTCTGGAAGCGTATCATCCGGCAGCGGCAGTGCGGAAACAAACTGGTGCGCGTTTTTCGCGGCGCCCGACAGCTGTTTATTGTGACGCTTCTCGGGGCCGATGATTCTGCCCAGCCAGCCTACTCTGGAATGTCGCGGGCGGGGGAGGGGGAAGGAGGAGATAGGGGAGGGAAGGATTCGCAAAAGCTATTCCGGACGTCTGGCGGGCCGCTGCTACCTGCGCCATCTCCGGCAGAGCGGGGAGTTACTGAACTGGCGAGGGGAGAATCGCCTTGTGAGGAAGGAAAGGGTTAAGAGCACTGGTTGAGACCACGGACAGTTTTATAAAGGCAACTTCATTGGCCCCTTACTTAGCTTGGATTTATCGTGAATCTCTCGCACAGTCCACAGTCCCAAAGCGACTGGAAAAAACCACAGATTACTCCTGTATATAAGACTATTTCATCTCAGATTCAAGAGAAGTATACACCTAGATGACAAACGATAGCTGAACGAAGCGAAAATGAGCGTAAGGAGAGCAATGAGAGAAGCGTTCAATGATTTCCGCGGTGGCCAAGAGGTTCTAGGCGCTTCAGTCCGGAACCGCGCAACTGCTACGGTAGCAGGTTCGTATCCTGCCTCGGGCATGGATGTGTGTGATGTCCTTACGTTACTTACGTTTAAGTAGTTCTAAGTTCTACTCATAGTGCTCAGAGCCATTTGAACCATTTATATGAGAAAACTATTCTATATTCCGGGTAACCGCAGCTGTTGAATGATTTCGAAAGTAAGACGTTGTCAACCCACCTGAGTAAAAAGTTTTGTGTTAGCAGAAGAGCCAACACCGTGTTACGAGTGGAGGCCGAAATGCACGCGTTTTAGCTCACGCAGGAGGAGGGAAGAACTACACTGGTCTGAGGTCTGGAACATGATAAGGAATGAGAATTCAGAAAGCAGACGTAATTAGTTTGATACTTAACTTTAATCCATTAATGATGAACGTCGCTCTTGGCGGTACATGATTCATAATATTATCTCTTCAGAATACATTCTTGAATATAGTAATTATAGTAACCGAATAGGGCGCCTTGCTATGTAGTAGCAAATGACGTAGTTGAAGGCTATGCTAAACTGTCGTCCCTGCAAATGAGAGCGTATGTAGACAGTGAACCATCGCTAGCAAAGTCGGCTATACAACTGGGGCGAGTGCTAGGGAGTCTCTCTAGACTAGACCTGCCGTGTGGCGGCGCTCGGTCTGCAATTACTGATAGTGGCGACACGCGGGTCCGACGTATACTAACGGACCGCGGCCGATTTAAAGGCTACCACCTAGCAAGTGTGGTGTTTGGCGGTGACACCACAAAAACCCTAAGTGATTTTGGTCGTATGTAAAATCAGTAAGGCTCAAAACCACCTATTCATTCTCTCAGTGACCACACCGGCACAGAAACGGAAGATAACAGAAAGAAGGCCGAAATGCTGAATTCGGTCTTCCGAGGTTGTTTCACCGCGGGAGATTGTAACACTGTCCCTCCTCTCAATCGTCGTGCGAACGTCGAAATGGCAGATATTGAGATGACCGATCGCGGCATTGAAAAGCAGATACAGTCGCTTAGAAGCGGAAAGGCTCCAGGACCAGATGAGGTACCTACAAGATTGTATAAAGATTATGCGAAAGAACTTGCTCCCCTTCAAGCAATAATTTATCGTAGAACGCTTGAGCAACGAAAGGTACCTAACATTAAAAAAAAAAAATCAGGTCATTCCCGTTTTCAAGAAACGCCGTAAGACAAATGGTTCAAATGGCTTTGAGCACTATGGGACTTAACACCTGAAGTCTTCAGTCCTCTAGAACTTAGAACTACTTAAACCTAACAGACCTAAGGACATCACACACATCCATGCCCGAGGCAGGATTCGAACCTACGACCGTAGCGGTCGCTCGGCTCCAGACTGTAGGGCCTAGAACCGCACGGTCACTCCGGCAGGCGATGCCGTGTTTTTTTATTTCAGTAAGGTATTTGACACCGTCCCGCATTGCCGTTTGATGAAAAAAATACGAGTTTACGGAGTATCGAAGTAGACCTTCGATTGGATTCAAGACTTTCTTGCCGATAGAACTCAACACGTTGCTCTTAACGGAACTAAATCGACAGTTGAACAGATAATATCCGGAGTATCACAGGTAAGTGTGATAGGACTGCTGCTGTTCATAATATGTAATATCTAGCAGAAACCTTCGGGTGCTCTTTAAGGCTATTCGTAGATAGTGCATTTGTCTATACCAAAGTAGCAACGCCAGAAGATAGTAAGAATTTGCAGAACGACCTGCAGAGAATTGATGATTGGTGCAGGCTCTGGCAGTTGACCCTGAACGTAAATGAATGTAACATATTGCGCATACATAGAAAAAGGAATCCACTACTGTACAGCTACACTATTGATGACAAGCAGCTGGAGACGGCGTCTGCCGTAAAATATCTAGGCGTAACTATCAGGTAGGGCTGATAGAGAAGATATAGAAGATCCAACGAAGAGTGGCGTGTTTCGTCATGGGATCATTTAGATGGCAAGAGAGCGTTACGGGTATGCTAAAAGAACTCTACTTCAGGCTTTACAAGAGAAACGTTGAGCATCACGGAGAGATTTAGTATTGAAATTTCGGGACAACACTTTTCAGGAGGAGTCAAACAACATATACTTCGCCCCACATACATCTCGCGTATTGACCACGAGGAGAAAATTCGAGAAATTAGAGCCAGTACAGAGGCTTACCGACAATCATTCTTCCCACGCACTATTCGCGAGTGGAACAGGTTTGGTGGGATCAGATAGTGGTACCGAAAGTACCCTCCGCCACACACCATTAGGTGGCTTGCGGAGTATGATGTAGATGTAGATGAAGGATAAACGGACTCCCAGAATTACAGAAGAATATCCCTGACGTTACAGTTTGTACAGAAACCAAATGACAGTTATAAGAGTCAAGGGGCACGTTGCTTGAGAAGGGAGTGAGGCAGGGTTGTACCCTTCCCCGATGTTGTTCAATCTGTATATTGAGCAAACATTAAAGGAAAGAAAAGAAAAAAATTGGAACAAGGTGTAGTGGAGCTCACGAAGAACACTGTTGTTGTTGTTGTCTTCAGTCCTGAGACTGGTTTGATGCAGCTCTCCATGCTACTCTATCCTGTGCAAGCTTCTTCAACTCCCAGTACCTACTGCAACCTACATCCTTCTGAATCTGTTTAGTGTATTCATCTCTTGGTCTCCCTCTACGATTTCTACCCTCCACGCTGCCCTCCAGTACTAAACTGGTGATCCCTCGATGATTCAGAACATGTCCTACCAACCGATCCCTTCTTCTAGTCAAGTTGTGCCACAAACTTCTCTTCTCCGCAATCCTATTCAATACCTCCTCATTAGTTATATGATCTACCCATCTAATCTTCAGCATTCTTCTGTAGCACCACATTTCGAAAGCTTCTATTCTCTTCTTGTCCAAATTATTTATCGTCCATTTTTCACTTCCATACATGGCTACACTCCAGACAAATACTTTCAGAAACGACTTCCTGACACGTAAATCTATATTCGATGTTAACAAATTTCTCTTCTTCAGAAACGCTTTCCTTTCCATTGTCAGTCTACTTTTGATATCCTCTCTAGTGCGACCATCATCAGTTATTTTGCTCCCCAAATAGCAAAACTCCTTTACTACTTTAAGTGTCTCATTTCCTAATCTAATTCCCTCAGCATCACCCGACTTAATCCGACTACATTCCATTATCCTCGTTTTGCTTTTGTTGCTGTTCATCTTATACCCTCCTTTCATGACATTTTCCATTCCGTTCAACTGCTCTTCCAAGTCCTTTGCTGTCTCTGACGGAATTACAATGTCATCGGCGAACCTCAAAGTTTTTATTTCTTCTCCATGGATTTTTATACCTACTCCGAATTCACTTTTGTTTCCTTCACTGCTTGCTCAATATACAGATTGAATAACATCGGGGAGAGGCTACAACCCTGTCTCACCCCCTTCCCAACCACTGCTGCCCTTTCATGCCCCTCGACTCTTATAACTGGCATCTGGTTTCTGTACCAATCGTAAATAGCCTTTCGCTCCCTGTATTTCACCCCTGCCACCTTCAGAATTTGAAAGAGAGTATTCCAGTCAACAATGAAATATTATAGTAAAAAGAATAAAGACAGACAAATCAACTAAACATTATTCTTCTTGAAACAGAACAGGAAGTATTTTGTTTCTCACAGAGAGCAGATTTTAAAAATATAATTTCTGTCCTAATGAACGAAAATATGACAATAAATAACGCTATAAGGAAATTCAATACGAAATACACACCAAGAAGTGGCGCCACATCAGCCGTTACCATTCTATCCAAAGTCAAAGCCGCAAATTAACCCGTTTTTCTATGTTTGTCATTCCTCTCCTGTGTTTATCATGTCTCACAACTGAATGACGTGGGTTTGTATCGACACTAGTCACGATGAGAGGCGATGAGAATTTTGCCATTCATGTTTGGAAAGTAATTTCTCAATTTATAGTGAGGAAGAAGAGAGCACGAGCAGCGAGAATCGGGTGGCAGGAATGGAAGTGTGAATGAACTCTGTCAGATAACTCGGTAACGCGTAGCCATAATCGGCTGAGTTACGGCGAGTCAGATAAAGTCAAGCAGATAGGGGTACTTGTGGCGCTAAAGATGAAACGGCATTAATAGGTTGCAGGGCAACAGCTCGCGTAAACAAGTTGGCGATGGGGCAGAAGGTTAAAAATTTTCACACAGAAGTATCGGATTAGTAGTCAGATGGTGAAACCTACTGCAGTGTCACGTCATGCACTGTTATAATCGAACCAATCTATAGGGTGTTTTCAAAAGATCCATTCAATTTCACTAGACCATATCTTGAAACTGGGAACATTTTTCGTCTTCTACACAGGTTACGTAGTTTTTTATTTCTAGGATAACCGTCCGATTTTACGAGTATTCGCTGGACGCAGTCAAAGAATCAGACGTCAGTCAATCTCGTTTCATACTTTAGCGAGATTATGTGGAATAGCTCCATACACAGCTGATGCCATTCTGCGTCGCAGTTCACTCAGATTTGGTGGAAGGGGAGCCACGTACAAAAAATCAAAACGATTAAGGTAAAAAGTGCTATTTTTTGATACGTTTATATGTATATGTTACTAGCAGATTTGGGCGTCATTTGTCCTATTGTTTCATTTAGCAGCTTTTTGCCATACGAACTTTGTCAAGAGCATCCATTAAGAATTTCAATTTAGCCATTAACAAACTCTATCATTGCCATTTCCTTAAATCTGAAACAAAGTGTTCCGACTTTATGTAGCATGGATGATATCTCAAAACTCACTTTCTTTTCCGGCACTGGGGTAGGCAAAACGTTTTTGCGTTGACTTCCAACTAGTGTGAACGCAACATAATGTGGCAGTGACGGCGCGTTCCGTTTTGTTCCGTTGACGCCCAGTTTGCATCGGCCTTTAATCTGTCAGGAAGTTTCAAATCAGCGCCCACTCCACTGCAGAATGAGTGACTCATTCCCAAAAAATGAAACTCTTACTGTGCCACTCTATCTTACACAGAAGCGCCAAAGAAACTGGTATAGGCATGTTGTTGTTGTTGTCTTCAGCCCTGAGACTGGTTTGATGCAGCTCTAGATGCTACTCTATCCTGTGCAAGCTTCTTCATCTCCCAGTACCTACTGCAACCTACACCCTCTGAATCTGCTTAGTGTACTCATCTCTTGGTCTCCCTCTACGATTTTTACCCTCCACACTGCCCTCCAATACCAAATTGGTGATCCCTTGATGCCTCAGAACATGTCCTACCAACCGATCCCTTCTTCTGGTCAAGTTGTGCCACAAACTTCTCTTCTCCCCAATCCGATTCAATACTTCCTCATTAGTTATGTGATCTACCCATCTAATCTTCAGCATTCTTCTGTAGCACCACATTTCTAAAGCTTCTATTCTCTTCTTGTCCAAACTATTTATCGTCCATGATTCACTTCCATAAATGGCTACACTCCATACAAATACTTTCAGAAATGACTTCCTGACACTTAAATCTATACTCGATGTTAACATACTTCTCTTCTTCAGAAACGCTTTCCTTGCCATTGCCAGTCTACATTTTATATCCTCTCTACTTCGACCATCATCAGTTATTTTGCTCCCCAAATAGCAAAACTCCTTTACTACTTTAAGTGTCTCATTTCCTAATCTAATTCCTTCAGCATCACCCGACTTAATTCGACTACATTCCATTATCCTCGTTTTGCTTTTGTTGATGTTCATATTGTACCATGATTTCAAGACAATGTTCATTCCGCACAACTGCTCTTCCAAGTCCTTTGCTGCCTCTGGCAGAATTACAATGTCATCGGCGAACCTTAAAGTTTTTATTTCTTCTTCATGGATTTTCACACCTACTCAGAACTTTTCTTTTGTTTCCTTTACTGCTTGCTCAATATACAGATTGAATAACATCTGGGAGAGGCTACAACCCTGTCTCATCCCCTTCCCAACCACTGCTTCCCTTTCGTGCCCCTCGACTCTTATAACTGGCATCTGGTTTCTGTACAAATTGTAAGTAGCCTTTCGCTCCCTGTATTTTACCCCTGCCACCTTCAGAATTTGAAAGAGAGTATTCCAGTCAACATTGTCAAAAGCTTTCTCCAAGTCTACAAATGCTAGAAACGTAGGTTTGCCTTTTCTTAATCTTTCTTATAAGATAAGTCGTAAGGTCAGTATAGCCTCACGTGTTCCAACATTTCTACGAAATCCAAAATGATCCTCCCCGAGATCCGCATCTACCAGTTTTTCCATTCGTCTGTAAAGAATTCGCGTTAGTATTTTGCAGCTGTGACTTATTAAACTGACAGTTCGGTAATTTTCACATCTGTCAGCACCTGCTTTCTTTGGGATTGGAATTATTATATTTTTCTTGAAGTCTGAGGGTATTTCACCTGTCTCATACATCTTGCTCACCAGCTGATAGAGTTTTGTCAGGACTGGCTCTCCCAAGGCCGTCAGTAGTTCTAATGGAATGTTGTCCACTCCGGGGGCCTTATTTCGACTCAGGTCTTTCAGTGCTCTGTCAAACTCTTCACGCAGTATCTTACCTCCCATTTCGTCTTCATCTACATCCTCTTCCATTTCCATAATGTTGTTCTCAAGTACATCGCCCTTGTATAAACCTTCTATATACTCCTTCCACCTTTCTGCCTTCCCTTCTTTGCTTAGAACTGGGTTGCCATCTGAGGTCTTGATATTCATACACGTGGTTCTCTTCTCTCCAAAGGTCTCTTTAATTTTCCTGTAGGCAGTATCTATCTTACCCTTAGTGAGATAAGCTCCTACATCCTTACATTTGTCCTTTAGCCATACCTGCTTAGCCATTTTGCACTTCCTGTCGATCTCATTTTTGAGACGTTTGTATTCCTTTTTGCCTGTTTCATCTGCTGCATTTTTATATTTTCTCCTTTCATCAATTAAATTCAATGTTTCTTCTGTTACCCAAGGATTTGTAGCAGCCCTCGTCTTTTTACCTACTTTATCCTCTTCTGCCTTCACTACTTTATCCCTTAGAGCTACCCATTCTTCTTCTACTGTGTTTCTTTCCCCCATTGCTGTCAATTGTTTCCTTATGCTCTCCTTGAGACTCTGTACAACCTCTGGTTCTTTCAGCTTATCCAGATCCCATGTCCTTAAATTTCCACCTTTTTGCAGTTTCTTCAGTTTTAATCTACAGGTCATAACCAATAGATTGTGGTCAGAGTCCACATCTGCCCCTGGAAAAGTCATACAATTTAAAACCTGATCCTGGTATAGGCATGCGCATTCAAATACAGAGATACGTAACAGGCAGAATACGGCCCTGCGGTCGGCAACGCCTATATAAGACAAGTGTCTGATGCAGTTGTTAGATTGGTTACCGTTGCTATAATGGCAGGTTATCAAGATTTAAGTGAGTTTAAACGTGGTGTAATAGTCGGCGCACGGACGATGGGACACCGCATCTCCGCCGCTCGGGATTAGCCGAGCGGTTTTGGGCGCTGCAGTCATGGACTGTGCGGCTGGTCCCGGCGAAGGTTCGAGTTCTCTCTCGGGCATTGGTGTGTGTGTTTGTCTTAAGGATAATTTAGGTTAAGTAGTGTGTAACCTTAGGTACTGATGACCTTAGCAGTTAAGTCCCATAAGATTTCATACATACACAGCATCTCCGAGGTAACGATGAAGTAGGGATTTTCCGGTAGAATCATTTCACGAGTGTACCGTGAATATGAGGAATCTCCGACATCGCTGCGGCCGCAAAAGGATCCTGCGAGAACGGGACCAACGATAACTGAAGAGAATCTTTCAACGTGACAGAAGTGCAACCCTTCTGCAAACTGCTGCAGATTTCAAAGCTGGGCCATCAACAAGTGTCAGCGTGCGAACCATTCAACGAAACATCACCGATATGGGCTTGATTAGCCGAAGGCTCACTCGTGTGCCCTTGATGATGGCACGACACAAAACTTTTCGCCTTTTGTAGGCTCGTCAGCACCGACATTGGACTGTTGATGAACCGAAACATACTGCCTGGGTCGGAGTAGTCTCGTTTCAAATTGTATCGATCGGATGGACGAATACGGGTAGGGAGACAACCTCATGAATCCATGAACCCTGCATGTCTGCAGGCGACTGTTCAGGCTGGTGGATGCTCTGTAATGGTGTGGGGCGTGTGCAATTGGAGTGATATGTGACCCCTGATACATTTAGATACGACTCTGATAACTGCCACGTACGTAAGGATCCTGTCTGATCACCTCCGTCCATTCATGTCCATTGAGCGTTCCGAAGGACTTGCGCAATTCCAGCAGGGCAATGCGACACCCCAGACGTCCAGAATTGCTACAGAGCGGCTCCAGGAACAGTCTTCTGAGTTTAAACACATCCGCTGGCCACCAAACTCCCAAGACATGAACATTATTGAGCACATCTGGGATGCCTTGCAATATGCTGTCCAGTAGAGATCTCCACCACCTCTTACTCTTATCAATTTACGGGAAGTCCTGCAGGAATCGTGGTGTCAATTCCCCCCATATTGCTTCAGACATTAGTCGAGTCCATGATACGTCGTTTTGCGGCATCTGTGTGTGCTCGCGGGGACCAAACGAGGTATTAGGTAGGTGTATCAGTTTCTTCGGCTCTTCAGTGTATACCCATGGACAATAACAGAGGAATAGTCCTCATTTGTTTACTGCATTCTGAACGTGTTTTATAACAGGACGTGCTTCACAGTACTGGAGATGAACAAGTGCTCATAGCTTTTGTGATATGTGTTTTATAGGTAAAAGGAAAAACCTTATTGAATATTATTCTGCCATAAAAGGGTAACTAGTTTACTGTTAAATCGATATTAAGAGATTTACCTATTCATCTTGTAGTTCGAAGCGTTTCACAGTGCTCCGTGAAGGACGATCAGGCGAATTACCGCTGTGAGGGTACACTTTGGAATTTCACTTGACTCGCAGCAGCGTGAGGAGGCAGAGGGATTTAATACTGGCTCTTACGGGCGGCACGTTCTCCTCTGAAAACCGGCTGCGCCGCGCGCGGCGTGGTACTTTGCTCGCAGATAATAATCGCGAGACTTACGGCCCAGTATTCCTCTTTTTAACAGCGGCCGGGTGCGAGAAAGCCGAGCCGGATTTTTATGCAAAGTAAACGCGGGCGGGCAACGCGATCTCTCGCGCGAAACAGCCTGCGAGGGACGACGGGTGAAAAGCGCGCCACAAAGTAGAGGCACCGGAGGTAAAGGAGGCTGTGGAGGGAGGCCTGGTGGGAGGGCTCAGGGGGTGGTGGCGGGGGACCGAGAAGGAGCAAAGGCTATCAGCGAAATCGCGATGCGACCCTGCGATAGCGAGCGGCACGATCTCGCGCGGAGGAGTGTGTGCAGATAACAGCCCGACACCGACGCACACCCCGACGCCTGCTGTTCGTGTTTGTCGGCGCGACAACGACGTGCCAATGGAGCCAGCTGAGACTCCTTTTATAGTCGCTTTTAATCGATTCACACGACGCTTTCAGGCGAAAGCGATTCATGGGCCAGGTAATTGGAAACAAGTTCTCGCGCTCCACCAATGGCCACTGGGTCCAGCCAAATGATGCAACACTTTTCTTTTTTACTCCTCTCGTCTGTTTACGAACGTTGTTGCACATCTATAGGAATTTAATGTGTTATTCTTCTTATTATTATTTTAGGACACAAATAACAACAGTAGCCGGCCGGAGTGGCCGAGCGGTTCTAGGTGGTACAGTCTGGAACCGTGCGACCGCTACGGTCGCAGGTTCGAATCCTGCCTCGGGCATGGATGTGTGTGATGTCCTTAGGTTAGTTAGGCTTAAGTAGTTCTAAGTTGTAGGGGACTGATGACCTCAGATGTTAAGTCCCATAGTGCTCAGATCCATTTAAACCATTTTTTTAACAACAGTAAACACAGCAGACGAATTCACTATGCTGAATTTCGTACGTTAACATAAGGCGGACATTTTACCGAGCGATGTGGCGCAATGGTTAGCCCACTAAACTCGATTTCGAGAGGACTACGGTTCAGATTCGTGCCCGGCCAACTAGCTTTAAGTTTTCCGTGATTTCTCTAAATTACTTCTACATCTACATCTACATATATACTCTGCTAGCCACCAAGCGGTGTGTGGCGGAGGGATTTGCGCCAGAGTTATAAACCCCCCCCTCCCCTCTCTGTTCCACTCGCGGATCGCGCGAGGGAAAAACGACTGTCTGAATGCCTCAGTACGAGCTTATATTTCCCTTATCTTTGAATAGTGATCATTGCGCGATCTGAAAGAAGTTGGTGGCAATAATATATGCTCTACATCCTCGGTGAAGATCCGATTTCGGAATTTAGTGAGCAGCTCCTTCTGTTTAGCGCGCCGTCTATCTGCAAGTGTGTCCCACTTCAAACTTTCTATGAGATTTGTAACGCTCTCGCGATGGCTAAATGTACCAGTCACGAATCTTGCCGCTCTTCTTTGGACCTTCTCAATCTCTTGAATCAGACCCAACTTACCAGTTCCATACAGACGAACAATACTCCAAGACTGGACGAACTGTAAGCAATTTCCTTTGTTGGAGGACTGCATCGCTTCAGGATTCTACCAATAAACGGCAATCTAGAGTTCGCCTTACCCGTTACTTGTGTAAACTGATCATTCCATTTGAGATCATTTCGAATTGTCACAGCCAGATACTTGACGGACGTTACCGCTTCCAAAGACTGGGCATTTATTTTGTAATCGTACTTAAGACAAATGCCGGAACAGTTCTTGGACATGGATTCCGCCTTTTTGCAGACATACTGCTTTTCCTTTTTACCCAAACATGTTTCAGCACGTCTGTGTATCCTCAGTGGGATTTTGTTTATTGAAACGTGATTTTACGTTACATGTTTTTGCAGGACCAACTAATAGCTTGTCACGTTTTGTTGTGACTGCTCTTTGTTATTTTGCGTTCTGGGTACACTGCACACACGTATCACTGTGCTTTGTGTAACTTCGTCCTTCATAAACGTTTTTTTACTTCGGAACGTTCCCTTTGAAAGGACACAGCCAGTATATTTCCAAATCCTTTCCTAATCCGAGCTTGTGCTCCATCTCTAACGACCCTCTTAGTCGACGGAACGTTAAATACTAACTTTTAAATGAGAACCTCTTAGGTTAGGCTTTACCGTGACTGTTACTGATATCGAATGAAACAACAAGTTTTGTGTTACAAGTCACGGTTTATTTATATTCATAATGTTTTTCAACGGTTTAAATCTTCATCATCAGGTAGATTTATATGTACATATGTTTGTATACATGCAGTGTCTGTTTTTTTTTCGGAAATATCCAAAAGAACAGACACCATTTTGATCCTGCAGCTTCATCAAGACACAAAGGAATCAAATACATAAATGTGTGTGATGCCTTAGGTTAGTTAGCTTTAAGTGGTTCTAAGTTCTAGGGGACTGATGACCTCCGATGCTAAGTTCCATAGTGCTCAGAGCCATCTGAACCATTTGAGCATATTGCCATACAATTCCTAGAGCTCTGGATGTTTGCCAATGAAAGTATGAATATACTTTATGTGCATCTCGAGGTATTCATTCTTCGTCAAGACAGGACAGCCTGATATTACGGTCACAGAATGTACTCCACGATATCGACTTCTGTCTTTATTTCTCATAGCGGAGATTACACTGTTGGAGAGAGAGAAATCTGCTCCACACTAAATCCAACTTTCTCTAGAGCAGACCTGGTGGCTGGTAAGTTTTTACAGAGCTTAATGCTACAACCGGCAATATGCCTAAACACAACAAAAATATTAAAACAAATGAGCGTAACTCAGTTATTTGAAACAGAAATTGTTCTTAGACAAGTAAGCAGCTTGTCATCCTTACTGCTTAACTGTGTTTTAGAAAAGAAAAACAAGCAAATGGTTCAAATGGCTCTGAGCACTATGGGACTTAACATCTGAGGTCACCACCCCTAGACTTGGAACTACTTGAACCTAACTAACCTAAGGACGTCACACACATCCATGCCCGAGGCAGGATTCGAACCTGTGACAGTAGTAGCAGCGCCGTTCCGGACTGAAGAGCCTAGAACCGCTCGGCCACAGCGGCCGGCGAAAAACAAGCATCTCGAACTCGGAACTGAAGAAATCACAAAACTGAACCAATAATTCAGTAAGGAAACCAAATAGAATTAAGGTAATTGCCTAGCTTTTGGAAACTATTTTGCAATAATTTCAGAAAATCTGACACAGTGTCCCTAAAATAAACCTGGAAAGAAGAACCAATAGAATTGGTCTCAGAATTTCAGCTGAAAAAAAAACGTTTCATGAAAAATGTGACAATAATGAAAAATGTCAAAATGCATCAAAATGTATACAAACACAAACAGAAGAAATACAGCGAGTCAGTAAATTTAAATACCTTGGAGAAACCATACAGCAGAATCCACTACAAAAATTTGCAATAGATGTAAGCGTTAGTGAAATGAAAATAGCAAATCATTTAACTAAAAGTGTTTATAATTGGAAATTCATCTATGAAAATCTATAGCGTGCTGCGTGCTGGAGTGTAATGTCTCCGAAATTTTTAGGTGAAAACTCTTTTTTAAATAAAGCAAATGTGACTAGAATGCTACATATTTGTTCTTCATGTCTACATATTTATTTCTCAACATAATCAACGTGGCGAAGAACCCATTTCTCCCAACGTGAGACCAGTTTGTTGATACAGTTACTGCAGAACGTTTGACTTTGTTGATGCAGCTACAGCCTCACTTCTGCTTGCAACGCCTCATCGCTATGAAAGTGAACTCTTCGGACGTGTCCTCTAAGTTTTCGGAAGAGAAAATAGTCGGATGGCGCCAAGTCGGAACTGTATGGAAGATGATCGGTGACAGTGAACCCAAGGCTTCGGAGTGTTACTGATGTGTGTGTGGTCTGGCATTGTCACGCGGAAGGAGAGGGTGCTCCATGTGTGAATGTACTCTTCAGATCTATAGCTAGATTTTAGCACACTGTTTCTCACGGACCGAAGTAGTTACGTTGCACACGGCCATGTTACACGCTGCAATTCGGAGCCCTCTAGCGGCAGAGGGTGCAAGGATATACACTCCTGGAAATGGAAAAAAGAACACATTGACACCGGTGTGTCAGACCCACCATACTTGCTCCGGACACTGCGAGAGGGCTGTACAAGCAACGATCACACGCACGGCACAGCGGACACACCAGGAACCGCGGTGTTGGCCGTCGAATGGCGCTAGCTGCGCAGCATTTGTGCACCGCCGCCGTCAGTGTCAGCCAGTTTGCCGTGGCATACGGAGCTCCATCGCAGTCTTTAACACTGGTAGCATGCCGCGACAGCGTGGACGTGAACCGTATGTGCAGTTGACGGACTTTGAGCGAGGGCGTATAGTGGGCATGCGGGAGGCCGGGTGGACGTACCGCCGAATTGCTCAACACGTGGGGCGTGAGGTCTCCACAGTACATCGATGTTGTCGCCAGTGGTCGGCGGAAGGTGCACGTGCCCGTCGACCTGGGACAGGACCGCAGCGACGCACGGATGCACGCCAAGATCGTAGGATCCAACGCAGTGCCGTAGGGGACCGCACCGCCACTTCCCAGCAAATTAGGCACACTGTTGCTCCTGGTGTATCGGCGAGAACCATTCGCAATCGTCTCCATGAAGCTGGGCTACGGTCCCGCACACCGTTAGGCCGTCTTCCGCTCACGCCCCAACATCGTGTAGCCCACCTCCCGTGGTGTCGCGACAGGCGTGAATGGAGGGACGAATGGAGACGTGTCGTCTTCAGCGATGAGAGTCGCTTCTGCCTTGGTGCCAATGATGGTCGTATGCGTGTTTGGCGCCGTGCAGGTGAGCGCCACAATCAGGACTGCATACGACCGAAGCACACAGGGCCAACACCCCGCATCATGGTGTGGGGAGCGATCTCCTACACTGGCCGTACACCTCTGGTGATCGTCGAGGGGACACTGAATAGTGCACGGTACATCCAAACCGTCATCAAACCCATCGTTCTACCATTCCTAGACCGGCAAGGGAACTTGCTGTTCCAACAGGACAATGCAGGTCCGAATGTATCCCGTGCAACCCAACTTGCTCTAGAAGGTGTAAGTCAAGTACCGTGGCCAGCAAGATCTCCGGATCTGTCCCCCATTGAGCATGTTTGGGACTGGATGAAGCGTCGTCTCACGCGGTCTGCACGTCCAGCACGAACGCTGGTCCAACTGAGGCGCCAGGTGGAAATGGCATGGCAAGCGGTTCCACAGGACTACATCCAGCATCTCTACGATCGTCTCCATGGGAGAATAGCAGCCTGCATTGCTGCGAAAGGTGGATATACACTGTACTAGTGCCGACATTGTGCATGCTCTGTTGCCTGTGTCTTTGTGCCTGTGGTTCTGTCAGTGTGACATGTGATGTATCTGACCCCAGGAATGTGTCAATAAAGTTTCCCCTTCCTGGGACAATGAATTCACGGTGTTCTTATTTCAATTTCCAGGAGTGTAGTTATGAAGAATGAAAAAAAAGAGACTCCGTCTTCAGGCCACGAGTGGCCTACCGCTACCATCCGACCGCCGTATCACCCTCGGTGGAGGA
This sequence comes from Schistocerca gregaria, assembly GCF_023897955.1. Lineage (NCBI taxonomy): Eukaryota > Metazoa > Arthropoda > Insecta > Orthoptera > Acrididae > Schistocerca > Schistocerca gregaria. The sequence continues at coordinate 438,521,366 of NC_064925.1, read as the reverse complement.
TGCGGATAGAAGGGGCGTGGGGTCAGCACAGCGCTCTCCCGGTCGTAAGATGGTATTCTTGACCGAAGCCGCTATTATTCGGTCAGGTAGCCCCTCAATTGGCATCACGAGGCTAAGTGCACCCCAAAAAATGGCAACAGCCCATGGCAATTTCGATGGTCACCCATCCAAGTTCCGACCACGCCCGACAGCGCTTAACGTCGGTGATCTCACGGGAACCGGTGTAACCACTGCGGCAAGGCCGTTGCCTTATGAAGAATAACGTTTGTTTCATTTAAAGGGTTTGAGTTTTCGTATAAAAAATTTGGGTGTATTGTTTTTCAGAAAGCCCTCGTAAAATCCTGAAACACTAACCACAATGGAAAGAGCAGGATGTTCGTATTCATAAGACTGTTTAAAATGAGCTGCAAGCAGAGCAGAATACAGATCCCTTAAAGAGAAACTAATACACTCCTGGAAATTGAAATAAGAACACCGTGAATTCATTGTCCCAGAAAGGGGAAACTTTATTGACACGTTCCTGGGGTCAGATACATCACATGATCACACTAACAGAACCACAGGCACATAGACACAGGCAACAGAGCATGCACAATGTCGACACTAGTACAGTGTATATCCACCTTTCGCAGCAATGCAGGCTGGTATTCTCCCATGGAGACGATCGTAGAGATGCTGGATGTAGTCCTGTGGAACGGCTTGCCATGCCATTTCCACCTGGCGCCTCAGTGGGACCAGCGTTCGTGCTGGACGTGCAGACCTCGTGAGACGACGCTGCATCCAGTCCCAAACATGCTCAATGGGGGACAGATCCGGAGATCTTGCTGGCCACGGTACTTGACTTACACCTTCTAGAGCACGTTGGGTGGCACGGGATACATTCGGACCTGCATTGTCCTGTTGGAACAGCAAGTTACCTTGCCGGTCTAGGAATGGTAGAACGATGGGTTCGATGACGGTTTGGATGTACCGTGCACTATTCAGTGTCCCCTCGACGATCACCAGAGGTGTACGGCCAGTGTAGGAGATCGCTCCCCACACCATGATGCCGGGTGTTGGCCCTGTGTGTTTCGGTCGCATGCAGTCCTGATTTTGGCGCTCACCTGCACGGCGCCAAACACGCATACGACCACCATTGGCACCAAGGCAGAAGCGACTCTCATCGCTGAAGACGACACGTCTCCATTCGACCCTCCATTCACGCCTGTCGCGACACCACTGGAGGCGGGTTGCACGATGTTGGGGCGTGAGCGGAAGACGGCCTAACGGTGTGCGGGACCGTAGCCCAGCTTCATGGAGACGGTTGCGAATGGTCCTCGCCGATACCACAGGAGCAACAGTGTCCCTAATTTGCTGGGAAGTGGCGGTGCGGTCCCCTACGGCACTGCGTAGGATCCTACGGTCTTGGCGTGCATCCGTGCGTCGCTGCGGTTCGGTCCCAGGTCGACGGGCACGTGCACCTTCCGCCGACCACTGGCGACAACATCGATGTACTGTGGAGACCTCACGCCCCACGTGTTGAGCAATTCGGCGGTACGTCCACCCGGCCTCCCGCATGCCCACTATACGCCCTCGTCAAAGTCCGTCAACTGCACATACGGTTCACGTCCACGCTTTCGCGGCATCCTACCACTGTTAAAGACTGCAATGGAGCTCCGTATGCCACGGCAAACTGGCTGACACTGACGGCGGCGGTGCACAAATGCTGCGCAGCTAGCGCCATTCGACGGCCAACACCGCGGTTCCTGGTGTGTCCGCTGTGCCGTGCGTGTGATCGTTGCTTGTACAGCCCTCTCGCCCGGAGCAAGTATGGTGGGTCTGACACACCGGTGTCAATGTGTTCTTTTTTCCATTTCCAGGAGTGTATGTGTAGAACGAACGATAGATGGTTGTAAAATACAAGTAATGAGATATATCAAAATACACAGAAACTTTCAGAAGATGAGACGAATGAAAATACATAGAAACCATCAGAAGCAATGGAAAAGTGTACGTTAATCATCTTTGGATACATGACACTGAATGAGAATAGGCTGTATTCCTGTATATCTGGAAAAGAAATCGTCTTCACAAAAGAACTAGATGGATGGACAGAAAGAAATTTATTTAAGAATAAAATACAAAATTTAGAAGTCTTTCAAGGCAGAATAAATAAGAATTCACAAACAACATATATAGACAAAAGGAGAAGACAGTGTGGGGGTAAGGTGGAGCAATACAGGAAAATAGGAAAAAAACAAAGGAAGAAGAGGAACTGAAGCTGTTACATGATCCTAGCTGTCCAACACGAAGAGTTAAAAAATAAGCATATTAAAAATTAAATGTGCTATGGTATTGTTGGCTGGGAAAATCTACGGGATGGATTCAGCTGCTGAGTCGGGAAGGCTGTTCTTCCACTGCGCACACTGACCCCTTTTCTTGCAGATATATGTATTTGTGGAGTGTGGGTGAGTGTAATGGATGCTTGCATATTGTTATGTTTGTATCGTGTGATGGTGGTGGTGGTGACGATGATGATGATAATGAAGAAGGGAGAGTGTGAAAGCCGGTGCCGTATATAGCCTACTCGTCTGGAATGGCAACACGGGAGGGGGTGCGCCGAGCTTAACGCCGCCCCCCCCCCCCCCCCTTCCGATGGTCTGATCTTCTCTAACAGTGTCGTATGTCCTTACGTGACACTGCAGAAATGTTTGGAATTAAAGCAGGGCTTTCGTCGAAAGACTGTTGGTTAGGAACTGTACATCTCCAAGTTATCACCTCTCCCCCCTTACCGATCAAATACTGGCACTAAAAATTTGACCAAGTAGTATTTCCTACTCCTTACCAGAAGTCACAACTGCAACAACAGCGATATAGCGATATTGTAGGTTTTTCTTCTTCTTTTGTGTCATTGGTCATCTGACCAGCGAATGCGGCCCACCAGAATTCCTTTCCTGCGTAACCTCTTCACATCACTGGCACCTGTACCCTACGTCCTCATTTATGTATTGGATGTATTCTAATTTCTGTCTTCCCATACAGCTTTTACCTTCTTTAGCTCCCTCTAGTACCATGGAGGTATTTCCCTGATGGCGTAAAACATGTCCTGTCATTCAGTGCCTACTACTTGTCAGTGTTTTCCATATGTTTGTTCTTTCGCCGTTTCTGCGCAGCATTTCTTCATACGAGGGTCACTCCAAAAGAAATGCACACTATTTTTGTAAAATTACAGTTTCCATTCTGCATGTGTGAAAGTTTTACAGTGTGTAGATACATCCTTCCCACTTGTTTTCAAACTTAGTTCAACCTTATGAAAAAGTTTATTTAAATAACCGCTACCAGTCACAAAATTTGTTACTACTGTATTATTTATTGAGCAACATGTTTCGGGGAATACCCCATCTTCAGGCTCAAAGGCCTTACAAAAACATATTTTAACATTAAAGTCATATTAAAGCCTTTTATAAGAGCTGTTGGTGTCTTTGTTCTTCAGGCGCCTGAAGAACAAAGACACCAACAGCTCTTATAAAAGGCTTTAATATGACTTTAATGTTAAAATATGTTTTTGTAAGGCCTTTGAGCCTGAAGATGGGGTATTCCCCGAAACATGTTGCTCAATAAATAATACAGTAATAACAAATTTTGTGACTGGTAGCGGTTATTTAAATAAACTTTTTCATAATTTTTGATACAGTCACGGTCGAAATATAGTCATAATGGCTTTAAATTGTTAGTTCAACCTGTTACCGTGAGTGGCGCTGTCACAGCATGTCTTCAAGATGGCTACTACACTTGACGTTAATCAGAAGCAACGTGCTGTCATAGAATTCCTGTGCTGTGAAAACGAGGCAGTGGGAAACATCCCCAAGAGGTTGAAAAAGGTGTATGGAGATGCTGCTGTCGATCGCAGTACAGTTAGTCGGTGGCCAAGCAGGTTACGTGATGAAAGTGGGCACGGCAATATTGAGGATTGTCCTCGCAGCGGCAGTCGTACTGCACACACTCCAGACAATGTGCAGAGAGTTAACGAATTGGTGACTGCTGACAGCCGCATCACAGTGAACGAATTGTCGCGCTTTGTTGTGATAGGGGAAGGAAGTGTTTGCAGAATACTGAAAGTGTTGGCGTTAAAAAAGGTTTATGTCAGGTGGGTTCCCAGGATGATAACAGTGGCCCACAAAGAAACAAGAAAAACGGTTTGCAGCGAACTTTTGGAACAGTACGAGAATGGTGGAGATGAATTTCTTGGAAGAATTTTTCACCAGAGGCGAAGAGGCAATCAATGGAGTGGTATCATGCAAATTGACCCAAGAAAAAAAAAATGAAAACCGCACCTTCTGCTGTAAAGGTTAGGGCTACGGTGTTTTTCGATTCCGAAGGACTCTTGCTTGTGGATATCATGCCATTATTAAATTCTGATGCATATGTGACGACACTGAAGAAACTTCAAGCTCGACTGAGTCGTGTTCGACCACATTGGCAAAAGCAGGATGTATTACTATTGCACAACAATGTACGATCACATGTCAGTCAAAAAACCATGGAAGCGATCACAAAAGTCGGGTGAACAACACTGAAACACCCACCTCACCGTACTGACCTGGCTCCATGTGACTATCATCTCTTTGGAAAACTGAAAGACTCTCTTCACGGAACAAGGTTTGAATTTGATGACTCCCTTGTGCACGCTGCCAAACAGTGGCTCCAACACGTTGGTCCAGAATTTTACCGTGCGGGTATACAGGCGCTGGTTCACAAGACGGCGTAAGGCAGTTGAGAGGTATGGAAATTATGTGGAGAAATGAAAATATTGTTCCTAAAGGATGTATCTACACTTTGTAAAACTTTCAAACATGTAGAGTAAAATATGGATTAAAAAAATAGTGTGCATTTCTTTTCGAGCGGCCCTCGTAATTTACTTATCAGACCACTTTATTTTCAACATTCTTCTGCAGCACCACGTTTTAAATGCTACGGGTCTCCTACGTTCCGATTTTCCCACATTACCATACAATGCTGTGCTCCAAATGTACATTCTCAGTAATTTCTTCCCCGAATTAAGACTTCTGTCTGGTGTTAGACTTCTCTTGACTACGTCTGACCTTTATTTACAGCCGGCCGCGGTGGTCTCGCGGTTCTAGGCGCGCAGTCCGGAACCGTGCGACTGCTACGGTCGCAGGTTCGAATCCTGCCTCGGGCATGGATGTGTGTGGTGTCCTTAGGTTAGTTAGGTTTAAGTAGTTCTAAGTTCTAGGGGACTAATGACCACAGCAGTTGAGTCCCATAGTGCTCAGAGCCATTTGAACCATTTTTTTTTCTTTATTTACAGTCCAAGTAGACTCGAAACGAGGTCAGCTTTACTCATTGCAGCGAAGAAAAATTAGGAACGGGATAGGACCCGACTGCGTGGAAGCCGTTTCCAGTTTCTGCGGGACAGTAGCGGTGTCGGCGCAGCCGCCGTCTGACGGCGTCGTAACTCTGCCGGAGACGATGCGAGTGGGCGCCCTACGGAGACGAGACGGGCTTCCGCGTCCCGTAAAGCCGGCCACTCGCTTATTTATGAGAACAAGGACGCCCCCGACACGGGCATCGATCCGGTTCCGGAGGCGCGTAGGCGGCAGACCCATCAACACACTGCGCCCGCAGCCGGGGGCCGTCGATTCGTCACCACGTGCGGCTCTTACGTCTAACCGATTCGCCCTCATCCAAGGACTAGCTGCTAAGTCTATACAAGTTAATGAGTAATCTCCACCAGGATCTGGCTCAGGAAGGCAAAGCGGGACTCCCGAATTTGACCACAACGTACATTTCCTTAAGTACAGGACACAATGACACAATTTTAATTACTTTCTAGTGATGAAAGGGATGATAGTGGCATTGAAAATGGGGATGACACGCGTACAGCTGAAATACTAAACACCTGAAACTTCCTGGCAGATTAAAACTGTGTGGCGGACCGAGACTCGAACTCAGGACCTTTGCCTTTCACAGGCAAATGCTCTACCAACTGAGCTGTGAGGACGGGGCGTGAGTCGTACTTGGGTAGCTAAGTTTGTAGAGCACTTGCCCAAGAAAGGCAAAGGTCCCGAGTTCGAGTCTCGGTACGGCACACAGTTTTAATCTGCCAGGAAGTTTCATGTCAGCGCACACTCCGCTGCAGAGTGAAAATCTCATTCTGGACACTAAACACCTCTTTCCAAAGCTGTTTTACAGAGGAAGACCGCACTGCAGTTCCTTCTCTAAGCCCTCGCACGAAAGAAAAAATGGCTGACATCGAAATGAATGTCCAAGGAATAGAAAAGGAACTGAAATCACTCAACATAGGAAAATCCACTGGACCTGACGGGATGCCAATTCGATTCTACACAGAGTACGCGAAAGAACTTGACCCCCTCCTAACAGCCGTGTACCGCAAGTCTCTACAGGAACGGAAGGTACCAAATGATTGGAAAAGAGTACAGGTAGTTCCAGTTTTCAAGAAGGTCGTCGAGCAGATGCGCGAGGCTATAGGCCTATATCTCTGACATCGATCTGCTGTAGAATTTTGGAACATGTTTTTTGCCCGCGTATCATGTCATTTCTGGAAGCCCAGAATCTACTCTGTAGGAATCAACATTACGCTAGAATGCACGATGAAAATAACCAAAATTGACTGGGGTTTGGTGAAGAGCAATAAAAAAGGAGTGCACTATTAAAACAGTTCATAACTCTGCAGTGGCTGATCAACCCTTTTCGTTCCTTCCATTAAGCCCAACAACTGTGAGTATTTTTAACTACAGGTCATGGCTGAATGTACGCAAATTAGGAGAGATGGAGACGACCGAAATTGTGAGTGTCAATTGAACATCACTTGCTAGAGTAACGCGAGCTCTGAGAACCTATTGTAAACCTCCCTCGACTTTTAAACACCAGTCTCCTACACTTCGTACATCTTTGGCGAGTGTTGAATTTTCGTTGGTTAATCAATATTTCTCTCAAGGTTACTTCCCCCTTGGCAGTTTTCCACCAGACCCCCCTCCCCCCCCCCCCTAGATGTCCGAATGGGGGACTGATCTGGAATCTTTTACCAGTGGAGGGATCATCAATACACTGTTTCAATTACAGGCAGCATATCCTGTGGATACACTTCAAGTGTCTTTAATGCAATGATATTCATTGCCTTCTGCAGCGTCATACCCTTGACCATTCACGATTTTTCCGCGTTTTAGGGGCAGTTTCTCAGCCCAAGGGTAAGAGAGTGCTCTGAACCTCTGTCCACTCCTCCATCCTGTTTGACAAAGCCGCTAGAAGAGCAAGGGTGACTTGTTACACCGGGAGTCACTGCTCGCCATTTCTGATGATTTGTATTAAAAATTTAAGCACTGGTTGGGTTCGAACCAAGGACTGAGGACATTTTAATGCTCACCAGAATGAAACAGATATGACAAGATGAGCAGAACGTGAGGATCCTCCAGCTCTACCACACACAAGACCAGTGAAGAGATCTAGACCCAGGATGCTGTAGTCTGCTCAAAAGAGAACTTCTGAAACAGCGGCTCGCTGTTTGGGAGCAATAGCATGCAGTGTGGTGTAGGGGTTAATGTCGCTGGTAATCATGCCGCAGTTCGTTAGTTCGTACCCGGTCAACGATATTTGTTAATATTTATCATTTCTAGAAGGTTCTTCATGTTTTTTTATTTTTATAATGTATACTGGAGTATTCTTCCGCCCCTGGTAGCTGAGAGCCCATCGCGACGGAATGTCATACCTAACGGGCCGGGTTCCATTCCCGGCTGGGTCGGAGATTTTCTCCATTCAGTGACTGGGTGTTGTGTTGTCCTAATCATCATCATTTCATCCGCCGAAGTGGCGTCAACTTGAAAGACTTGCACCAGGCGAACGGTCTACGAGACGGGAGCCCCTAGCCACACGGCATTTACTGGCGTATTCGATGTTTGTATAAGTAACACCACACCCCGTCCAGGAGGCACCTCTGTTCTGTGTCTGTAGTAAACATGATTTCAATGCTAAGTATTGTATTTCATTGACGACTCTCCTTTCGGAGTTGGACTTGATAGCGATTACGACGTGTCAGTACCTTACTCATTAGACGGTTGATTCCATTCGAAAAGCTCCGTAGTTGTTCCTCGCTTTCACTGAGGATAACACTGTGACCAGCAAATTTTATCAGTAAATTTTAATCCCACTGTTGGACAGTTCTTTCATTTTCGTCATTGCTTATGTTAACAGAACGCTAGGGGCGTAAGGCTGCATCATTGTCTAGCATCTTTTTAATCCGAACACTTCATACATTGTCTTCCGTTCTTATTCTTCCGTCTTGGTTGTTGTACATACTATCACCCGCCGTTTTCTGTAGCTTACATCCGTTTTTATGAAAATTTCGAACATACTTCACTGTTTTACATTGTCGAACACCTGTTCTTGGTCGGCAAATCCTACGAACAAGTCTTTATTTTTTTAAGTCTTGCTTCCATTATCGCGTGAACATCAGAATTGCCTCTGTGGTTTCTTTTCTTTTTTTGATCGCAAACTGATCGCATCCTAAATTTTCTATGTATCTTATAACACAAATTTATCGTTATGCGTACTGAAAGGACAATAGTAATGATATCTGCGAATAGGCGCTGCCAAACTGGAAAAGCTTGGTACGAATTGTAGATACAAATGTCATACTGAGTATGAGAAATTTTGTAAACGTAACATCAAACTGAACGTTAACCGGTTAGGAAAGCGAATAGGAAAAGAATAAATTGAAGTCGAAGAAGAAACTGGAGTAGCGACTGTTTCCAACACTGGATAGCCACTTTGCGGAAAACAGGAATACATGAAGCTCTTCTTACAGTATTACGTCAATTTTTTAATGCAATCTATCTACATCTACATCCATACTCCGCAAGCCACCTGACGGTGTATGGCGGAGGGTACCCTGAGTACCTCTATCGGTTCTCCCTTCTATTCCAGTCTCGTATTGTACGTATACACAGTTAATAGAACATTTGTGTGTTTTCAGTATAACCTCAAGGAACTGTAAGTAAACTTCATGGTGTAGAACAACATGATCAAATAACAGTACTGCCTCATGGATTTTTTTAAAAATTTATATCAACATATGGCGTACAATTGCTTCAAGAAATGGTCTTATACAGTATACACTAATGGAATACTGATATGCACATATACAGAGGTCAGTAGTACCACATACACAAGGTATAAAAGGGCAGTGTATTGGCGAAGCAGTCATTAGTACTCAGGTAATAAATAAATGTCGTGTGGCTAGGGCCTGCCGTCGGGTAGACAGTTCGCCTGGTGCAAGCCTTTCGATTTGACGCCATTTCGGCGACTTGCGGCGTCGATGGTGATGAAATGATGATTAGGACAACACAACACCCAGCCCTTGAGCGGAGAAAATCCCAGACCCAGCCGGGAATCGAACCCGAGCCCTTTGGATTGAAAGTCTGTCAAGCTGACCACATTTTTTTAAAAAAAATTTTAATCTCATTTTGTTCGTTTTTGATCGTTGTATCTGCTCGGTGCGGACGTCGCAAGACACCCGTTTCAGTTCGTCGTTGATCTATTAACTCAGTATTTTTTATTACAGAGGGCAGCTAACCCTCTGACCGAACACGCTGAGTTACCGTGCCGGCTATCCACTCAGCTACCGGGGGCGGACAGTACTCAGGTGATCCATATGAAAAGGTTTCCGACGTCATTATGGCCGCGCGACGGAATGATAGTTGGAGCTAAATGTATCGGTCATTCCATTTCGGGAATCGTTAGGGAAGTCAGTATTTTGAGATCCATGGCGTCAAAGCTGTGCTGAGAAAACCAAATTTCAGGCATTACCTCTCACCAAAGACAACGCAATGGCCGACTACCTTCACTTAACGATCAAGGGCAGCGGCGTTCCCATAGGGTTGTCAATGCTTACAGACAAACAACACCGCTTGAAATAACCGCAGAAATCAATGTGAGAAGTGCGATGAACGTGTACGTCAGGACAGTTCTATGACAGCACACGATCGACGCATGTACCTTTGGTAAGAGCACGACACTGGCTACAGCGCCTCTCCTGACCATACCGGCTAGACACTAGACGACTGGGAAACAGTGGTCTGATCAGACGAGTCCTAGTTTTACATTGTATTGTACTGTATGTCAACCGGGGGCCTAGAAACGACGGAGAGGCTCCGTCCCCGTCGCAGGCGCAGTGGTCCACAACCCTACAACGACTACCGCAGTCCACTTCACCCCTCCACCGCCCCCATACCGAACCACTATTTCAGAGTTATTGTGCTGTTCGGCTCCCAGTGGACCCCTCCCCCCCCCCACCCAGGGAACGTCTCATACTAGACAAGTGTAACCCCTATGTTTGCATGGTAGAGTAATGGTGGTATACGCGTACGTGGGGAACTTGTTTGCGCAGCAATCGCCGACGTAATGTAGCTGAGGCGGAATAAGGGGAGGCAGCCCGCAATCTCAGAGGCAGATGGAAAATCACCTAAAAGCGATCCACAGACTGACCGGCTCACCAGACCTCGATACAAGTCCGCCGGGCGGATTCGTGCCGGCGACCAGGCGCTCCTTCCCAATGCGGAAAGCCGTGCGATAGACCGCCCAACTTATCGGGCGGGTCTCCTGAGTTTACTTGGTAGGGTTCGAATGTGGTGCAGACCCCACGAAGCCGTGGACCCAGGTTGTCCATAAGACGCTGTGGAAGCTAGCGGTGCTCCACAATGGTGTGGGCCGTGTTTACATGGAATGGACTGGGTCATCTGGTCCACCTGAACCGATCATTGACTGGAAACGGTTATGTTCGGCTACTTGTAGACCCTTTGCATCCATACAGCGATGGATGACAATGCGCCATGTCAGCGGGTCACAATTATTCGCCATTTGTTTGAAGAACATTCTGGACAATTCGAACGAATGATTTGGCCACCCAGATCGTCAGACTAAAATCTCGCCGAACATTTTTGGGACGTCATCGAGATGTCAGTTTGTGCACAAAACCCTGCACCGGCAACATTTTCGCAATTATGGACGGCTATAGAGGCAGCATAGCTCACTATTTCTGCAGGGGACTTCTAACGACTGGTTCATGCCACGTCGATTTGCTGCACTACTCCGGGCAAAAGTAAGTCCCATACGATATTAGAACGTATCCTATGACTTCCGTCGCCCCAGTGTACAATAGAAAAGAAGAATGTTGCAAGTCTTTCGTAAATATCCCTGGGAGTTACACGAACTATGTTGAATGTTGTGAATACACCCACAAATGGGGATGAGAGAGATAGGCGAGTAAGTAAGTGGAAATTATGAGCTAAAGATGATGTCTTTATTCTAATAAACAGTCTCTGGGGAAGTGGGAACTTGAAGAGAGATTTTCCTTATAACAGTGTTCTCAGTGATGAGCTGTAGCCAGGCGGCATGTTTAATCTCTTAATAAGGCTGGGCTGTAAAGTGCAATGAAAACCTTTGGAGTTACTAACGAGGCTATTAGCGGTGGCACGTAGGCGTCTGAGTTAGTCGTCGTGTGTTGGAGAGATAGAGATAGATTGAGAGAGAGACAGAGAGAGAGAGAGAGAGAGAGAGAGAGAGAGAGAGACATTATGTGTGTAAACCGGTAAGGTGTGCTTCGCGTGGTAGAGTCATGGTATCTGATCAAAGCAGAGTTTATTCCGATGAGAACGGTGTAATAGAGGGAAATAACAAGCGTTGGCATGCGATTACTTCCTTCAGAGGAATAAAAGGCAGTCTTCGTACCTGCATAAGCGCCATACTTGTCATAGGACGCACTCATTGCGTGCTGCAATAGATTTGGAGAGGACAGTTTCTTTTGCTATATCTGACGCCAATACTCACGTGAACAGTCATACGTTCTGCAAAATGCAAATACGCCACACGAAATAAAATTACAAAAGGTGACATGTCACAGTTGTTAAGTTCGATGAAGTAGTTAGGTCTGTACATGATTTCATTTGTCTCTTTTGAACTATAACAATATTCAGTGTTTCCTTATGTGAACGAGCTGTGTGAATTTTTTTGGACGAATCGTCAGAGTGGTACATTTAATCAAATTTCTGAATTTACTGAGGAATAATTACATAGGCAGTAAACAGTATTAAGGCGAGGATTTTACGGTGATGGCTTTACGTTATTTCTGCTTTACTCACAGCGCAACTGACGCTGCCTACCGTGAGAACTTCAGAAATGCATAGCGTAGCTGTCAGTCAATACGAAGATTCATACCCTCTACGAATCTGAATAATCCATATTAGTTATTATCCGATTTTGTTCAAATTTGGTACAGTATCAATGGAATGATACTGTCAAATTTTCAGATTTTTGTTTATTATAGTGCCGGAGATACAAAAATTACCTAAAAGTCCTAAAACAAATGCTTGTTTTCTAAAACCATGTACCAAAAAAATACAGATTTACTTGCATTATCATTTGGAGCCATTAAAAAGTTACCAGTGCATAAAAATCAATTAATCAGAATTTTCTTTTTTAACACTTTAGTCACGTGATACAAAAATCGGTCAAAATTATTATTTGACTATATTTTGTTGTGTGAATGTTTGAGAATGATTGAGAGAGTGTATGTATGACATACGTTAAAACTTAATATGTCATTTTTAATAAAACCTTGTATAAATAGACCGTGGGAAAGTTATGGTGCAAGGATGACGTATGTCGGTGTGAGCTTGCTTTTGTATAAAAGCAGCCAGAATAAAAGTTAGAGGCGAAATAAGTTTATTTATCAATTTGTAGAATAATTCGTACTTGGCTTATTGTGATTAAAAATATACTAAAAATTGAAGTTCTAATGATGTTAATTACTATCAGATTATTGATTAGATAAGGCAAATTTTGGCGCGAGAATGATCTGTAAGGAACATTCTGATTGGTCGTTTGCATCAACAGTCAGTCAGAATTAAAGCTGTTCCCCGCGAATATAGTGGAGTGGGCAGTGAGTAGAATACTTCAAGCTAGTCGCTTGCTAACCGGCCTACGGATAACACCATCTTAGATACGCTGAAAATGAAGAAATGGTGAATTAATTGCAGTTCGAATACCTCATGACCGAAGCGACTGGAGTTATGAACATTTTAATGAAAGTTTGGTGTTTCTAAATTAAATAGTTTGAGAGTTATGAGCGTGTGAACTTTCTGGTCGTAAAAAACAGTTCCGCGTGCCATGTTTCGTGCTCTGTACGGAATACTTTTGCGAGCACTTCTTTCGAAGAAGACCACTGAATCGACCCAATGGTTAACTCGCGAATAGTTGTGGGTCGGTACCTGGTAGAACGTGAAAATTTGTCGGGTCGGACTTGCATAAATTCTGGCTGCTTTTCGAGTGAACTTCGAATGATAGAGCTTTACCATATTAAATACGGTCTTGATAGCCATTTCATTTGTTTCCGTATGAATAAAAAGCAGATTCAGTATAATTTTAAATGCTTTCTGAAAACAGACTGCATCCTCCTAACGCACGATTTTTTTAAAAATGGGCTTTCAGGATCTGACTTTCAACTTGAGTTACGCGGCCTGTATGTGGTAGGTATTAGGTAGAGGTTTCATCAACGCTGCTTTACGCTGCCTAGCACGTATCTGCTACTACAGAGCGAAGGGGTGTCGGAAAGAAGCAAATCGAGGTAGGTGGGCTTTCGGTAAGTGAAAGAGAAAATGCAGACGACCGACCCCAGCCTGCCGCACTAGGCTTAGCAATTTTCGTGAACGGTAGTGTTTTAGCACTAGTAGCCATAGTTGTAATAGTTTCATTCATCCATAAATCGCTTTTACAAGGATATTGGAAATGTTTTGGTATTACTATATAAAATAACAAAGGTAACATAATTTGTATATAGAGGCATTTACGAACTTACAGGTTCATTTTGACAGGAATGGGGCAGGTAGTTGGAGATGGCCTTGTATTAAGAAACATCCTGGTATTTTCCAAAAGTAAATGGTTCAAATGGCTCTGAGCACTATGGGACTTAACATCTGTGGTCATCAGTCCCCTAGAACGTAGAACTACTTAAACCTAACTAACCTAAGGACATCACACACATCCATGCCCGAGGCAGGATTCGAACCTGCGACTGTAGCAGTCACGCGGCTCCGGACTGAGCGCCTAGAACCGCGAGAGCACCGCGGCCGGCGCAAAAGTAATGTAGGGAAACTGCAGAATGAAGTTTCGAACCTCCACCCTCCCAAAATACGATGGGGCAAATGAAACTGTCGCAGACGAGTGGATACGAGGGGCCCCGCTTAATATTTACCAAAGATGTGAGTGTAGGCTTCGGTTTAGAACGCCACTTCCCCTCCATCGTTCGGCATTTCCCCTACAGCGCTCTGAGCGGCCTCTCACCGCTGCCAGTCCCCCCCCCCCCCCCCCCCCCCCCATGCTCTGCTCACCCAACAGACTGCGCAGCTGGCGGCACGGCATTTTGCGCGCGCTTTAATGTTTGGTGTTCGTGGTTACATCGTTCATCTGCAGTTCTTGTATCTTGGTTTCTGCATGATTTGTGTGAATTATTAGTTCAATAGAAAGGTGTACAGGCTCACTGTCACAAAAGGCACGTACATGGTTATTGAATGAATGATTCGGTTCATTAGAACTGTATTGTTGTTGTTGTTGTTGTGGTCTTCAGTCCTGAGACTGGTTTGATACAGCTCTCCATGCTACTCTATCCTGTGCAAGCTTCTTCATCTCCCAGTATCTACTGCAACCTACATCCTTCTGAATCTGTTTAGTGTATTCATCTCTCGGTCTCGCTCTACGATTTTTACCCTCCATGCTGCCCTCCAATACTAAATTGGTGATCCCTTGATGCCTCAGAACATGTCCTACCAACTGATCCCTTCTTCTGGTCAAGTTGTGCCACAAACTTCTCTTCTCCCCAATCCTATTCAATACTTCCTCATTAGTTATATGATCTACCCATCTAATATTCAGCATTCTTCGGTAGCACCACATTTCGAAAGCTTCTATTCTCTTATTGTCCAAACTATTTATCATCCATGTTTCACTTCCATACATGGTAACACTCCATACACATACTTTCAGAAATGACTTCCTGACACTTAAACCTATACTCGATGTTAACAAATTTCTCTTCTTTAGAAATGCTTTCCTTGCCATTGCCAGTCGACATTTTATATCCTCTCTACTTCAACCATTATTAGTTATTTTGCTCCCCAAATCGCAAAACTCCTTTACTACTTTAAGTGTCGCATTTCCTAATCTAATTCCCTCAGCAACACCCGATTTAATTCGACTACATTCCATTATCCTCGTTTTGCCTTTGTTGATTTTCATCTTATATCCTCCTTTTAAGTCCTTTGCTGTCTCTGAAAGAATTACAATGTCATCGGCGAACCTCAAAGTTTTTATTTCTTCTCCATGGATTTTAATACCTATTCCAAATTTTTCTTTTGTTTCCTTTACTGCTTGCTCAATATACAGATTGAATAACATTGGGGAGAGGCTACAACCCTGTCTTACTCCCTTCCCAACCACTGCTTCCCTTTCATGTCCCTCGACTCTTATAAGTGCCATCTGGTTTCTGTACAAATTATAAATAGCCTTTCGCTTATCAAATTTCTTTGTCAAAGATTTGATGAAATATGTGATCAAATATCCGGTCAAATATATTTGACAAAGATCTTTGACGTAGCACTAGAAGGGGTATTACACTGTCATCGAATTTTTCGTCAAAGTTCAAGATGGCTGACAACAACTTGTTATTAACCGCAGCACTTGGACGTACCACAATTGCATTGTGTGCACATGCGGAAAAGAAGTGGGAGGAAAAAAGGAACCATACATACGACGTTGACAGTCTGATAATAAATTCAGTTGGGAGGAGCACACCATAGAACTGCAGAAATGCCTTAACAAATGTGCAATTGCAATTCGAGTGTTAGCAGACATAGGCAATATAAAAATGAAACAGCTTTGCATACTTTGCCTACTTTCATTCCATAATGTCATATGGTATAATATTTTGGGGTAAACCTTCAAGTCAAACAAAAGTTTTCAGAGTCCAAAAGCGTGTAATACGTATTATTTGTGGAGTAAATTCGCGGACGTCCTGTAGAAACCTCTCGATAGAACTGGGTATACTAACTACTGCCTCTCAGTATATTTACTCCTTAATGAAATTTGTCCTAAATAATAGATCTCTTTTTCCAACAAACAGCTCAGTTCATACATACAATACCAGGAACAAAAATGATCTGCACAAGGACTTGAAAGCACCTACTTTAGTTCAAAAAGGGTTCCACTACTCAGGAAGACTCATCTTCAATAATTTGCCAGCAAACATAAAAACATTAGTTACAAATAAAGATCAGTTTAAAAGGAGCCTGAAATACTTACTAGTGGGCAACTCCTTCAACTCCATTGACGAAATTTTTAATAGAAACAAATGATGTATTGTATTTATTTATACTATTAGTACTGTTATTTCAGCTTTAAAAAAATTGACAAGTTCCACATCCACGAGGATCTCCTCAGCACGGGTTTATGGAACGAAAAACTAATCTAACCTGGGTGAAGCCGTGGGTTTTATGACGACACGATAAAGGCATTCAAGAAAACTTGTTAGGGGAGCTTACAGTGGAAGACGTCAAGTCGTACATCAATTACTTAAGAATGGATGAGCATACATTTCTGTATGTGCTCAGTGGAGTGTATCCTCATATCACAAAGCACAATATTCACTTGCGAACAGCTACATCTTCAGAAGACAGGCTCACTCTAGCACTCCGATTCCTTGCTGCAGGAGAGGGTTATGTTAGGTTAGGTTAGGTCAGGTCAGGTCAGGTTAGGTCTCCAATCTTCTTAATCTATTTTTGTATTCAGGGTGCCTCACGTTGTAAATCGCCTCATCAGCTTCATAAATCTCTATTAATTTTGTTGTTGTCGGCGCACACCAATTGTATTTACCGGCAACGTTTATAGAAACACTACAGACGACAGAACTCTGCAGAGATGCTAGCGCTCCAGGTGATAACATGTCACATTGCAGTGAACAGAAGACAAGCGATTTCTTTGATCAAATCTACAGCGATTCCCTAGATTTGATCAAATATTGGACGACATTTGACAAAGTTCCTATTACACTATCAAATATCGTTGACAAAGATTATTGGCAAAGATATTTGACAAAGAAATTTGACAGTGTAATACCGGCCTTAGGTCGTGCTGATTCGGTTTGTGGCTTGACTTGGTTTTCCTATTTTTTAGTTCAGCATCTTCGCCACTGTTGGTGGTACTTTTCTGTAGACACGCTGTTGTTGGCGAAATTGTCAATAGTGTGCAGTGTGGATTGAGTCCAGCATTGCTGTTACTCAAAGTTCCGTGACTTCGCTGTTTTCGAGCATATTGACTGTTAGAGAAGATATAGTGAAAAGAGGTGCTATTGCTTGCGAAGGACCTATGGCTGGAATTATGTGGAAGCTGCTGGACAGTAGACGCTACAAATTAACTGTGGACTTTGTCTAGTGGTTTATGTGTACCATCAACATGCACGGAACAAAGTCAGTCTTTTCTGTGTCTGACCCTACGTGCTATCACAGAAGCGTGGCCGACCTCACTTGTAACAGCACTGCCGCGTGGTGTTGCTGTTAATCTGTTGACTTGAGAGTAATAGCAACCTGTGAGTCATTAATTACCTCCGTCTCTGTGCTCATTTGCTGTAAGTGTCCTACAGTTACGTTTTACACTCCTGTGGCGGGACGTCATTATAGATTTATGCATGTGTACTGATCATGCAAAATTGCATTTACGGTGCTCGTTCAGGAAAGGTTTTTACGGCCCCATATGCGACATAAAAGCGGAGGATTGCGTCGTTAAAGGTAGTGCCTGTAAAAGTATTACACGCTTTCTGTATCCTCTTTAAGTGTACCAGGAAGTATATTGGAAATTTGCCACATTCATTGTGAGCGAAGCACTTATTATTTGGATAATTGCGATAAGCCACTGTCGGTGTGACCTTTTGATAATAGTTTCCAGTATGTGTTTCATTAAAATTAAGGGTATAAAAAATTTTAATGCTCCAAACAGGGCTGCCCCATAAGTTAGATGTGGTTTACCACGCTCCCTTAGGCTAGTTTACTAATTAGTTATCTAGCATAAGTGGTATCTATGCAAAATATAGATCCGTTAAGCTAGCCCATTTCAAAATATATCGTGATTAATGCTCACTAAGCTATATATATTCAGCTGTGCGGGAAATAACTGGTTGGGCTGATGCTTTTGCATATAGAAAGCATAGTGCGTAAAGCTGTTCAAATGGTTCAAATGGCTCTGAGCACTATGCGACTTAACATCTGAGGTCATCGGTCCCCTAGACTTAGAACTACTTAAACCTAAGTAACCTAACGACATCACACACATCCATGTCCGAGGCAGGTTCGAAACTGCGACCGTAGCAGCAGCGCGGTTTCGGACTGAAGCGCCTAGAACCGCTGGGTCACAGAGGCCAGCCGTATCGCTGTATCGCTAAGGTGATACACTGTGCACTCGTAGTTCTGTGTTGTGTTGTCTTGTGGTAATTGGTAACCAGAGGTTCACTAGCTGTCAAAAGTAGCGTAACTTGTTACGATCTGCTAATATTGGGTAATTTGAATCTTTCTGGCAGATTAAAACTGTGTACCGGATCGAACTCGGCAGAATTTAAGCTGTCAGGACGGGTCGTGAGTCGTGCTTGGGTAGCTCAGATGGTAGAGCACTTGCCCTCGAAATGCAAAGGTCCCGAGTTCGAGTCTTGTTCGGGCACACAGCTTTAAACTGCCAGGAAGTTTCATATCAACGCACAATCCGTTGCAGAGTGAAAATCTCATTCTGGACTGGTTAATTTGTTGTGGTGGAGCAGTTTTTGTTGAAGAGAATAAATTGAATGCGATTGGAATTCATTTGCTTATAGTATTTTAAGGCGGTAATGAGTAATAACCAAGTGCTGACAATGATAATTTAAACTGAGTTTTTACTGTCAGGCGATTAAAGTTAACTTTTCAAATAGTGGTAGAATATGGAGTTAATTATACTTTTTTTTATTAAATGAGAATCTGTCTACTTTAGAGTTCTCTTTCAAAAGTTATATTAATCCGTTAATTATGAATTTGTGGCATTTCAAAAGTAACATTTCTACAAAATATCTTTGATACATAAAACTCTAACCTTGCAGTGTTGTCCGTCGTATCTGAAGAGTGGTAACGAAAGTAGACCCTGGTTCTTGTACTGATCTCAGTTACAGGAAGGCGTCTGTGGCTCGTTAATGGGGGATCGGAGGTGCCTGACGTCGGCTGTCGAGCTGGTGGCACCGCCGTCACGAGGTAACCTGAGACATTACTGTTTCAAATGAATCCATACATATTATAAGTGTGTGTATGTGTTCCACATCTCGTACTGAGCCACTGGACCGATTTCAACCAAACTTGGTACACACATCCCTTTTCTGCAGACGACAATCACTGTGGAGGTAAATACCACGTATCTATCATAGATCAAGAGATGTTACGTCATAGCTGCGTGAAAAAATACTGCGTCATGCTTGAGGTTTTGATATATTTATTCTTTACTGCTAAGACACTTCTACAATCTTGTCAACTTAAGGAAATCCCTGACACCTGGCAGCACTTTTGACATCTTCCAACTGTGAAGTGCAACGGCTGTAGGCGAAAGCAGTAGCCGTCTTCAGAGCTATGAAGAGGCTTTGCCACAGAGATATTCAAGAAATTTTGTTACAGGGTACAGAAGCTGTCTGGGATCAACTCTCACCGAATCTACTGCTGGAGTACGTATGAGGTTTCGTTTATACTAGAAAATTGGCAAAGTGAACACCTGGGCAAAGTTGGGTTTGTCAGCTAGTTCTTCAGTACATGTTATTTACGTCAGACACGACAGTTACAAAAATGTCAACCCTCCATTCCGAACCACTAACATTTCGGTCCGTTATCTTTACTATTTACTAAGATCTCAGACATCCACTCCCAACCACTAAAATATGGGTTCACTATCTTTGCTATTTTTGGGAATCATGTGGATGATATTTTACCGAAAGTCGGGTCCGCAGCTCGTGGTCTAGTGGATAGCCGGCACGGTAGCTCAGCGTGTTCGGTCTTAGGGTTAGCTGCCGTCTGTAATAAAAAAAAAACTGAGTGAATGTATCGATAACAAACTTTAACGGGCCTCAGGGGACGTCCGCCACGAACAATTGCAACGAACTATAACGAACAAAATGAGATTAAAGAAAAATAATCATCTCATCATCATTGGGGTAGTGGCGAGACTGGAAATTGAAAGATTGGAACTTGTCCGGGCGCTGATGACCACGATGTGGAACGCCCCACAAACCAACGTCATCACCATCACCGAAAGTCGGTTGTTATGTCTTCTCCAGTCTTATAGATACAAAAGTTAATATACAACAAAAGTACAGACCTCTATGTGTACTCGAGGATTATTCAGAAAGTAAGGGACGATCGGTCGCGAAATGGAAAATACAGTGAAAATCCGATGATGCTTTGTACAGAAGCGTTGGGCAGTGCTGAGATCACAGTGAGAACGTAAAGATAGCTGGAAATTAGCATCTCCCGCCAAGTATGAGGGCCCTCTCGAAAGATTTCGCCTGAAGCTATGCAATCCACATAATATAACTCTCATGCGGTTCGTTCTACACGACAATTCTCGGCTGCACTCTGCAGGGGCAATGAAGATGCTCCTGCAGCGTTTTCGATGGGAAGTGTTTGATCACCCATAATACAGCCCGTAATTGGCTATCCCTGAAGTTCATCTCTGCTCAGATGAGCCGCTGGCTATGAAGACAATATTTTGACACAGGCAACGAGCTGCAGTCCAGAGTAGATAGTTGTCGAAAAACATTGGTGGCTGTTTTCTATAATGAGGGAGTTGAAAAGTTGGTACAACGCTACGACAGACCTCGAAGTCTGAGCGGTAACTGTGTAGAGAAGTAGTTGGAAGGTGCAAATTAGGAGTGTAGCGCTTGACACAGTCACGTCGATTAAATATTTGGGCGTAAAATTACAGAGTGATATGAAGTGGGACAAGCATGTTATGGCGGTTGTGGGGAAGGCGGAGAATTTTCGGAAGATGTGGTTCATCTGTAAAGGAGACTGTTTATAAAACACAAATACGACCTAATCTTGAGTACTGCTCGAGCGTTTGGGATCCCTATAATGTCGGATTGAGGGAGGACATAGAAGCAGTTCAGAGGCGGGGTGCTAGATTTGTTACTGGTAGGTTTGATCATCACGCGAGTGTTACGGAAATGCTGCAGGAATTCGAGTTTGAGTCTCTGGAGGAAAGGAGGCTTTCTTTTCGTGAATCGCTACTGAGGAAATTTATAGAACCAGCATTTGAGGCTGACTGCAGTACAATTTTACTGGCTTCAACTTATATTTCGCGGGAAGACCACAAAGATAAGAGAGATTAGGGCTCGTACCGAAGCATATAGTCATTTTTCCCTCGCTCTGTTTGGGAGTGGAACAGGGAGAGAAGATGCTAGTTGTGGTAAGAGGTACCCTCCGCAACGCACCGTATGGTGGATTGTGGAGTACGTATGTAGATGTAGATGTAGAAATAAAACAGTTTTTATTTTCCCTGTGGTTTCCATTTCGCGACGTATCGCTCCATATTTTCCGAATAGCCCTCGTACTGCCTGCCGGAAACCTCATTCCGATATCTTGAACTGGTGATAGAATGAGGAAGTTATTACTTCTTAAGCTACTCACACTGTGTAAAAGAGATAAAGTTTATCTGGCTGACGAGATTCTCCGAGGGAGGTAGGGTGCACGCCCTTGGAGCACAGTCCGTGGGCGCTGCCTGCTTCTCGCGGCAAGTGGCTGGCTGCGACGGAGCAGCGCGCGGCCGCTCCTGCGCGCTTTTAATTAGGCCAGCCGGCCCGCGGGCTAATGGGGGCTCGCCGCGCTCCAGCGCGCATCTCCAGCATCTGCAGCGGCGTGCAGGAATCCCAGCCGCGAGTGCCGTCCAAGGGCCTGCCCTGGTGCCGGACACTCCTCAAAAATGAGGAGATCTCGGCTCCAGCGCGTTCCAAAAAAATGTTCAGATGTGTATGAAATCTTACGGGACTTAATTGCTAAGGTCATCAGTCCCTAAGCTTACACACTACTTAACCTAAATTATACTAAGGACAAACACACACACCCATGCCCGTGGGAGGACTCGAACCTCCGCCGGGACCAGCCATACAGTCCAGGACAGCAGCGTCTCAGGCCGCTCGGCTAATCCCGCGCGGCAGCGCGTTCCAGACCTGATTTCTGGAACTGGGATAAAACAAGCGAGAGCTGGTCTTCCCATTCTAGGTCACGTGTCGGTTCGTCACGGCGGCACTAGAGACCACAAGTTGTTTTTCCTCGTAAAAGTTCTCCTGTAGGGGAAGGTGGGGTAGTGTAACATGGGGCAGAGTGTAACATTTGGATCTGCGAGTCATTTTATGTTGATAGCCTTGTGTTGATACTATTTACAGTTCTCATTTGTTACCAGATTGGCTAATATTATTGGAAGTGACTAAAATTTTTCTTTAATGCGTACTGGAAAAAAATATTTGACGTATGTGAAGTAAGTTTTTATCAAATTATTGTGTTCTTTCTATTGTTTATAGTCATAAACAGTTGCTGTAATTCTGAAATTCTAAACACAGTCATATACAGGGTGGTCCATTGATAGCGACCGGGCCAAATATCTCACGAAAAAAGTGTCAAACGAAAGAATTACAAAGATTGAAACTCGTCTAGCTTGAAGGGGGAAACCAGATGGCGCTATGGTTGGCCCGTTAGATGACGCTGCCATAGGTCAAACGGATATCAACTGCGTTTTTTAAATAGGAACCCCCATTTTTATTACATATTCGTGTAGTACGTAAATAAATATGAATATTTTAGTTGGACCACTTTTTTCGCTTTGTAATAGGTGCCGCTGTAATAGTCACAAAAGTATAAGTCAGTGGCATCACGTAACATTCCGCCAGGCTGGACGCTATTTGCTTCGTGATACGTTACCCGTGTTACAATGGACCGTTTACTAATTGCGGGAAAGGTCGATATCGTGTTGATGTATGGCTATTGTGATCAAAATGCCCAACGGGCCTGTGCTATGTATGCTGCTCGGTATCCTGGATGACATCATCCACGTGTCCTGACCGTTATTTAAGGAAACAGGAAGTGTTCAGCCACACGTGAAATGTCAACCACGACCCGCAACAAATGATGATGCCCAAGTAGGTGTTTTAGCTGCTGTCACGGCTAATCCGCACATCAGTAGCAGACAAATTGCGCGAGAATCGGGAATCTCAAAAACGTCGGTGATGAGAATGCTACATCAACATCGATTGCATCCGTACCATGTTTCTATGCACCAGGAATTGCATGGCGACGTCGTGTTCAGTTCTGCCACTAGGCACCAGACAAATTACTGGACGATGACAGATTTTTTGCACGCGTTCTATGTAGCAACGAAGCGTCATTCACCAACAGCGGTAACGTAAACCGGCATAATACGCACTAATGGGCAACGGAAAATCCACGATGGCTGCGACAAGTGGAACATCAGCGACCTTTGCTGGTTAATGTATGGTGTGGCATTTTGGAAGGAAGGACAATTGACCCCCATTTTATGGATGGCAATGTAAATGGTGCAATGTACGCTGATTTCAAATGGCTCTGAGCACTATGGAACTTAACTGCTGAGGTCATCAGTCCCCTAGAACTTAAAACTACTTAAACCTAACTAACCTAAGGACATCACACACATCCATGCCCGAGGCAGGATTCGAACCTGCGACCGTAGCAGTCGTGCGGTCCCGGACTGAGCGCCTAGAACCGCTAGACCACCGCGGCCGGCTATGCTGATTTCCTACGTAATGTTCTACTACTACTATGTTACTATAAGATGTTTCACTGCATGACAGAATGGCGATGTACTTCCAACATGATGGATGTCCGGCACATAGCTCGCGTGTGGTTGAAGCGGTAATGAATAGCATATTTCATGGCAGGTGGATTGGTCGTCGAAGCACCATACGATGGCCCGCACGTTCACCGGATCTGACGTCCCCGGATTTCTTTGTGTGGGAAAGTTGAAGGATATTTGCTATCGTGATCCACAGACAACGCCTGACAACACGCGTCAGCGCATTGTCAATGCATGTGCGAACATTACGGATGGCGAACTACTCGCTGTTGAGAGGAGTGTCGCTACACGTATTGCCAAATGCATTGAGGTTGACGGACATCATTTTGAGCATTTATCGCATTAATGTGGTATTTACAGGTAATCACGATGTAACAGAATGCGTTCTCAGAAATGATAAGTCCAGAAAGGTACATGTATCACTTTGCAACAACCGAAATAAAATGTTCAAACGTACCTACGTTCTGTATTTTCATTTAAAAATCCTACCTGTTGCCAACTGTTCGTCTAAAATTGTGAGAAATATGTTTGTGACTATTGCAGCGCCATGTATCACAAAGCGAAAGAAGTGGTCCAACTGAAACATTCCTATTTTTTCTTTACGTACTACGCGAATATGTAATAAAAATGGGGGTCCCTATTAAAAAAAAACCGCTGTTGATATGCGTTTAACCTATGGCAGCGCCATCTAGCGGGCCAACCATAGCGCCATCTGGTTTCCCCCTTCAAGCTAGGCAAGTTTCGTTCTTTGTAGTTTTCTGTTTGACGCTTATTTCGTGAAATATTGGGCCCGATCACGACCAATGGACCACCCTGTATACTGAGGTGACAAACACAGATGCCCGTTCCATCTCGTACACAAGGTGTAATGACGCAGTGCACCGGCGGAACTGTCGGTTGTACGCAGGTGGTTCATGTAAAAAAAGTTTCCGAAGTCGTTATGACCGCACGACGGGAATTAACAGACTTTGAAAGCGGAACGGTAGATTGAACTAGACGCATGGGACAATCCATTTCGGAAATCGTTAGGGAATGCAACCCACAGTGTTAAGAGTGTAGCGAGGATACCGAACTTCATGCATTACCTCTCACCATGGCCAACGCAGTGGCCGACGCCATCACTTAACGACCGAGGGCACTGGCGTGTGGTTCAAATGGCTCTGAGCACCATGGGACTTAACTTCTGAGGTCATCAGTCTCCTAGAACTTAGCACTACTTAAACCTAACCAACCAAGGACATCACACACATCCATGCCCGAGGCAGGATTCGAACCTGCGACCGTAACGGTAGCGCGGTTCCAAACTGTAGCGCCTAGAACCGCTCGGCCACTCCGGTCGGCACTGGCGTGTGCGTAGAGTTGCCAGTGCTTATTGAAAGCAACACTGCGTGAAATTGTTACAGCGTAAAGTTAAGTGCCGGAACGCCAGAGAGCAGAGGGGGCTGTGAAGAAGACGTCCGCCAATTGCACGCCGACCGACCCCTCTCCAGGACGACAGCGCGACAACTAGCGGCCTCTACGTGAAGAGGACATAAGCGCCGCTTCAGATTGGTGGCGGTCCACTTCTACAGCAGCATCAGCATTAGACACTTCAAGACCAGCGACTCAGAAATTGTGTATATTTGCATGTCGCCCTTTGCTTGCGACACATCTGTGTTATTGTCAAAGATGAGGATTGTCATTGTTCATTTCGTAATAAAACGCATTAATACCGTTTGTCTGAATGTTGTCTAGCGATCCGAGAAGGCAGGTTCCCCATACCATACATATTTGACATCAAGGCAGGATTCAACAGAATCAATGAGGGACGACGTAAGACGAACGTATCCATTAGGACAGCGCGGCGAAATTTAGCGTTAGTGGGGTACGGCAGCAAACGACAGACGCGAGTCTCTTTGTTAAAAAAACAATTCAAGGCCAAGGCCGCATGAAATACTTTCTATTCAAGACAATCGGCTTTAACAATCTTAGCTGTCATCTTCAAGTCTTAAATATTCTTTTCTAGTAAACCATGTCCAATTTTCGCTGATCTCATGCACAAGATGTCAAGTGAATAAAACTCAGCACATTATAAACGTTTGTTCATCGCTAAAATATTGAAAAATACACAGTATCTTGTTCAAATGGCCATGTCCATATGCATGTTGCTCACAGATGCTTGTTACATAATACACATATGTACACAATAGCACATCTGTTTACATATGGTGGATACATACAACATAGGACACGAACCTCCCCCAGGAACAGCCGCACAGTCTATGACTGCAGAGCCTCAGACCGCGCGGCGGTCGAAGTAGAGAGGATATAAAATGTAGACTGGCAATGGCAAGGAAAGCGTTTCTGAAGAAGAGAAATTTGTTAACATCGAGTATAGATTTAACTGTCAGGAAGTCGTTTCTGAAAGTATGGAGTGTAGCCATGTATGGAAGTGAAACGGGGACGATAAATAGTTTAGACAAGAAGAGAATAGAAGCTTTCGAAATGTGGTGCTACAGAAGATAGGTGAAGATTAGATGGGTAGATCACATAACTAATAAGGAGGTACTGAATAGAACTGGAGAGAAGAGAAATTTGTGCCACAGCTTGGCTAGAAGAGGGGCACGGTTGGTAGGACATATTCTGTGGTATCAAG
Source organism: Schistocerca gregaria (assembly GCF_023897955.1). Taxonomy (NCBI): domain Eukaryota; kingdom Metazoa; phylum Arthropoda; class Insecta; order Orthoptera; family Acrididae; genus Schistocerca; species Schistocerca gregaria. The sequence continues at coordinate 438,494,791 of NC_064925.1, read as the reverse complement.
GGATCAAAAATCGTAGAGGGAGACCAAGGGATGAGTACACTAAACAGATTCAGAAGGATGTAGGTCGCAGCAGGTACTGGGAGATGAAGAAGCTTGCACGGGATAGAGTGTCATGGGGAGACCTGCATCAAACCAGTCTCTGGCTGAAGACCACAACAACAACAACATATTTGTTAGAAAAAATTAAGCCCATCCTCCAAATTCTTAGCATATGTGTCAAAAGAACCATTTTCCCCTTCTTTGCCATAAACAAATTCAATGTTAAATGCATTAAGAAATTCTGTCTTCCATCCACACATTCTCCCAAATACAGGAAATTTGGGTTTAACATTCTTACGCCGTAGGCAATGCATTGGCCTCATCCTCCTCTGACGATAAATCATACGTGTCCGGTGTATCAATGGACTCACGATCCTCCTCCACGTCCATTTCTTTCTTTATAAAATTGCACTGTGATATATGACAATCAGTATATAAATACGCAGAGTAGATAGGATAGCCTCGTCATTGCCGTTACTATCAGATATAACTAAACCCCTGTACGTTATTGTTATGCCGAGTTTATTCTTTACATTGACTGTACCCGGCTTAACGTCAATAATACGTTTTAATGTTGCAGCATACGACTTCCACAGGAACCACTCGAACTCATCAAATAGAATTACGTTATGCAAACAACTATTGTATCCTCCAAACCCAAATTCACTAAAATATGTCATATAAACATTATGACGACGAAATTGGCCTCTTTGCTAAGGAGGCCTTCTTATCAGTGTGAAAAGTACAGTCAGTTTTGGCAGTTCTGTCAGGGAAGCAGGATCAGCTCGGTTCGGCTATGACTGCAGTTACTCTGCTCATTTACATCTTCGAGTATCTGTCCTGAGACTTTTCTTTGATGATACTGCCTACGACGATACAAAGAGCGAGAGGCGGGATGGACGCACGTTGTTAGTTTTGTACATGTCTAACCTCACTAGGACACGTGACCTCCTAGCGTCAAGCCGTGTTTCCAAGGCTGGTACATTCAGTCCAGAGATCACATTGTCCAACGTCCGCCCCCGGTAGCTGAATGGTCAGCGCGACAGACTGTCAATCCTACGGGCCAGGGTTCGATTCCCGGCTGGGTCGGAGATTTTCTCCGCTCAGGGACTGGGTGTTGTGTTGTCCTAATCATCATCATTTCATCCTCATCGACGCGCAAGTCCCCGAAGTGGCGTCAGCTCGAAAGACTTGCACCCGGTGAACTGTCTACCCGACGGGAGGCCCTAGTCACACGGCATTATCCAACCGCTTAGGCAATATGTTCACACAGTTTAATTGAGTGCTACAGGCCACAGAAGATCGACAATAGATTGCCTGTCAGTTGTAGGAACACGAAATGATGTTGCTGACTATTTGCTCTCTATATGCGACGAGAAGATTGTCCGGAATTACGATGGCAACTCGCAATTACGATTGCATCTAGACGACATCTGAGTCGATGTCTCTGCTAATGTAAATGCCACATAATACTGCGGCTTACCATCATTAGGCAGCATCTCTCTCGCTCTTCCTCAATAGTGTGTTTTATTTTCTCCATTTTGTGCGTCCTCTTGTTACTTCTTGAGTGACCGAGCGTTGTCGCTCAGCCCGGTAATAGCTATCTTTTATTCAGGCATATTTCCTACATGTTGCAGCGCCTTTACGCCTTTTCAGCCATGTGAGCTTCATTATTAATGTATTTGTGGGCCTTTATCGGATTAGTCCGCAGCTCGTGGTCGTGCGGTAGCGTTCTCGCTTCCCGCACCCGGGCTCCCGGGTTCGATTCCCGGCGGCGTCAGGGATTTTCTCTGCCTCGTGATGAGTGGGTGTTGTGTGATGTCCTTAGGTTAGTTAGGTTTAAGTAGTTCTAAGTTCTAGGGGACTGAAGACCATAGATGTTAAGTCCCATAGTACTCAGAGCCATTTGAACCTTTATCGAGTCATACATATTTTACTGACTCCGTAGTCGACTATTATTTAAGTAGCGTTGTGCAACCTACCCCCTTCCGTCCTTAATCTATCATGACGTCTGATCTGCTCCACTGTTATTGTGAAGACAAGGTCGAATAACACCTGTAGTATGAGATGAGCTCAATGCAATCAGGTTAGTGGGTAGGGTAAAGAATGTTTCCAAGCCACAGGGCTGGGTACACGGATACATCTTTTCACAGCGTCCTTATATAATTTATTCGAATTAAAATGTGTGTGCACTGTTTCTCTTATGTCAGTATTGATGCTTACCTCTTGAAGCAGCGCCTTAGTTGGTCTCATGAAACTAAGTGAACACAGTTACATATCTTACCATCCTGTTAAAATCCGCGTTTAACACGGAGACTAAAACAAAGGACCTCAGTGTCAAAGGACAGCAACCCTTATCAGCTTGATCATGGACATTATCAAAGGATTTAGTTGCAGCTCGAGTACAAAGAACTGAAATTCTCGCACTTGCGTCGTAAAAGAACGTACGATTTTGAAAAATTACATGATACGAAAGACCCAAACTGCGGGAGATCTTAGACAAATTGTGAATTCCAAGTACACTGGTCATATCAAATCTCTTATGAATAAGATAGATAAAACTTTAAAGTTTCGTCGAAGTCGGAGGATCTTCAGAGAACTTAGCAGTAATATGCAGATGAAGGGTGAGAAGTCTTTTTTCTTAGAAGAGAGACCTACGATGGGAAACATGTGCTTCTCTTTCGTCATCGCGGTTGGAGATGTTGAAGTTTCTCCCAGAAGTGCTCCACTAGTGTTAATAATGTTGCCGTCTCTACACGACAGGTTTACACCGCAGTTCAAATGGTTCAAATGGCTCTGAGCACTATGGGACTCAACTGCTGTTGTCATCAGTCCCCTAAAACGTAGAACTACTTAAACCTAACTAACCTAAGGACATCACACATATCCATGCCCGAGGCAGGATTCGAACCTGCGACCGTAGCAGCCACACGGTTCCGGACTGCGCGCCTAGAACCGCGAGACCACCGCGACCGGCTTACACCGCAGTCATATGTTTTACCCATAGTTACTCAGGTCTCTAAACACCGACCCTTGCTACGAGAACTGTCCAATCGCCAACGTGAACCTTCTTGACGCATCTACATATAGTAAGCGTGGAAATACTACGTCAAATTGGTTTGTATTCCTCGCCATCCTCACCTACACAGTCTTCATAATTTTGCTATTTCATTTGTTAGAAGTAATAAGAAGGTATAGAAGAAACGAATAGAAGAAGGATAAAGAAAGTTTCGGGTCACGTTACTACTTAACCTAAGACAGGTGTCTGGGAGCCTTCGAAATCACGCGCCAGACGTCTCAAAACTGTTGTCATCGCATACTCTTGGCAGTGCACACAAGATTTCAGTCCTTTGCACCAGGAACATAGCTGCGCAGACGGCGTTCTTGCTCGTGGCTGTTTTCCTCAGGATGTTGTGTACTGCACACACAATGCACATACTTGTCGCCATAAATAACGCTTGTAAATCCCACGTATAACGTGCGGGTGCAATGATACTAGAAGCCTACAATAGCCCCGTTTCGTAGAGACACGAAAGCGCTTTTTCACTCAAAAACAGCAGTTGCTCCCACCAATGTACCGCTGCAGTCTTAGCACACAGAAGGGGCATGGTACACAAAACAGATCTAATCGCTGATGCAGAAGCAACGAAAAAAGCACGCCAAATTTAAAAGAACATTTTGACCCCAATATTGGCGAAGGTTTGCAGTAGTTTAATGCGAGATGCTTTTAATAATTTTCACAACGAAGCTCTGCCTCGGAATCTGGCAGAAAACCCAATGAGATTCTGGTCATAGGCCTATATAAAGCACACCAGTGTCAAGACGCAATCAATAGCTTCACTGCGCGATAATAACGGTGAAGTCACTGATGACAGTGCCTCTAAAGCAGAAGTCTTAAAAAGGGTTTGGCCTCATGGTAGTGAGAATTTAAACCTGTTCTTGGTACACCTGAATTCAATCTACCCGAATATTCTGCTCACTATAGAGGTGGAAAGGAATAGATGCCTTCCCTTCCTTGATGCGTTGGTCAAAAGGAAGACTGATGGTGCGTTGGGAAATTCTGTTTATAGGAAGCCCACTCACACTGACTTGTATCTGCGAACTGATAGTTGTCACCATACAGCTCAGCGTGAAGGAGTACTTCGTTCTTTGGTTCACAGTGCCCACGTTATCTCAGACCCTGAAAGCTTGGCAGCTGAGTCATCACATCTCGAAGTCACCTTTCGTCAGAGTGGTTATAGTGAGAGGTAGAACAAACGTGCGTTGCGCCATCAGCCTTCTGTGCAACGGGTGAGTGACGATAGCAACGAAGTGGCACCTAAGTCTACGGCCTTTTTGCCTTACGCAGGAAGCATTTCCAACAGGACTGGCCGTATTTTGCGGAAATATGATGCGAAATGTGTTTTTTTGACCACCCTCTAAGATCAAGGCCCTGTTGTTGTCAGTAAAAGATGATCTTGGATTGCGTAAGGCTGGTGTCTATCGTATTTCTTGCAGTTTTGACATGTCATATATTTGTCAGACAATCAGGACTGCGGAAGACCGGTGAATTGAACATAAGCGTCACACAAGCTTACAACAGCCGAGCAAATCCGCTATTGCAGAACATTGCCTTGACACCGGTCATCCTATGGAATACAACAACACGGAGATTCTGGCTTGCACGTCCAGCTATTGGGATAGTGTTATTCAGGAAGCTGTTGAAATAAAACTATCAAGCAACCTTATAAACAGAGATGGTGGATTTTGTTTAAATGCTGCCTGGAATCCGGCTCTGTCTTTCATCAAAAAACAGAGGGACAGAAATAGTGCTACCTCACGTGCTGAATAATAGTCGCTATCGATGTCTCTGATGTTGGTTATCTTTGATTGTGTACTGATTCTGCGGTTACTAGTTATGTGTGTGGTATCTTCCTTTGTTCTCCTCTGTGAACCGAGGTATTAAATATCCTTGCACATTGCTTCCTTCTTGCAGTTGTGCCTTGAGAATGACAGAGTGTGCTCCTGTCGACATATCGGCGGTGGTCGACGACGTCACTGTACAGCAAACCCGTAAGTTATTTGAACATTCAATTCGCCAGG